>NC_081569.1:55158472-55317193 GCF_022355385.1 Mustela nigripes | reverse complement strand
TGTGTGTGTCTGTGTGTGTGTGTGTCTGTGTGTGTGTGTGTCTGTGTGTGTGTGTGTCTGTGTGTGTGTGTGTGGACATACCACACTTTGTAATTCATTCATCAATGGACACTTGGATTGTTTCCCTGTCTTGACTACTGTAAACAGTTCTGCAATGAACATGGGGGTACATATACCCTTTTGAATTTTTTCAAAGGCTTTTATTTTCTTTGGATAAAATCTTGGAAGCAGAATTGCCAGATTATTTGGTAGCTCTACTTCTAATTTTTTAAGGGACCTCCATACCATTTTCCATAATGACTGTACCAATTTATTCCTACTAACAGTGCACAGGTGTTCCCTTTTCTCCACATCCTTGCCAACACTTGTTACTTCTTATCTTTTTGATAATAGCCATTCTAACAGGTGTGAGGTGATACATCATTGTGCTTTTGATTTGTATTTTCCTCATGATTAATCATGTAGAGCATATTTTCATGTACCTGTTGTCCATCTATATCTATCTTATCTATCTATCTACCATCTATCATCTGTTTCTTTGGAAAATGTCTATTCAGATTTTCTGCCTATTTTTTAAACATTTTTTTTTTTTACAATTGAGTTGTATGAATTCTTTATACATTTTGGATATGAACACCTTATCAGATATGATATGCAAATACTTTTCTTGTTCAGTAAGTTGCCTTTTCATATTGTTGATGGTTTCCCTTACTGTACAGAAGCTTTTCAGTTTGATGTGGTTCCACCTATTTTTGCCTTTGTTGTCTTTGCCTTTGCTTTCAAATCCAACAAATCATCATGAAAAATGATATTAAGGAGATTATCACCTATGTCTCTATCAGGAATTTTAGGGTTTCAGGTTTTGTGCTCATCTTTGATCTATTTTGAATTATTCATGATGTAAGATAGTGGTCCCATTTTGTTCTTTTGCATATGGCTATCCATTTTTTTCTGTTCATTTATTGATGATACTCTTCTCTCTCTGTTTTATATTATTGCCTCCTAGGTTAGAAATTAAATGACCATATATGTATGGATTCATTTCTGGGCTCTCCATTCTGTTCTACTGATTTTTGTGTCTGCTTTTATGCCAACACCACACTGTTTTGACTACTCTAGCTTTGTAATATAATGTAAAATCAGGAACATGATACTTTCAGCTCTGTTCTTTCTCAAGATTACTTTTGCTACCTTAGGTCTTTTGTGGTTCCTTAAAAATTTTAAGATTTTTTTGCTCTATTACTGTGAAAATAGCCTTAGGAGTTTTGATAGGGATTGCATTGTATCTGTAGAAGACTTTGGGGAGGTATGGACACTTCAGTAATATTAGTTCTTCCAATATATGAGCACAGACAATCTTTATATTTATTCTTTTTTTGGTTTTCATCTATCAATGTCTTAGTTTTCAGTGTTCTGGTCTTTCACCTTCTTGGTTACCTTTATTCCTAGGTATTTTATTTTTGCTACAGTTGTAAATGACATTTTCAAATTTCACTTTCTGATAGTTCATTATTAGTGTATATAAGCACAACATATTTTTCTTTGTTGATTTTGCATCACTCAACTTTATTGAATTTGTTGATTAGTTCTAACATTTTTATGGTGAAGTCTCTAGGGTTTACATACATCTAATATGTCATCTGTAGATAGCGACAGGTTTACTTCTGTTCTAATTTGGATGTCTTTTATTTCTTTTTCTTGACTAATTGCTCCAGCTAGGACTTCCAATATTATGTTGAATAAAAATTGGGAGAGTGGGTATCCTTGTATTGTTCCTGATCTTAGAAGAAAAGCTTTCAGGTTTTCAACCTTGAGTATGATGCTAGGTGTGTGCTTATCTTTATTGTGTTTAGAGAGTTTTTATCATAAGTGGATGTTGAATTTTGTCAAAGGCTTTTTCTGCATCTATTAAGATCATGAAATTTTTATCTTCATTTTGTTAATGTGGAATGTCACATTGATTTTGTGGATGTTGAACTTTTCTGCATCCCTAGAATAAATTCCACTTGATATAGTGTTTGATCCTTTTAATGTGCCTTTTAATTTGGTTTGCTAATATTTAATGTGCTCTTTAATTTGGTTTGCTAATATTTTTGTTCAGGATGTTTCCATCTATGTTCATCAAGGTTATTGGCCTGTAATCTTTTCTTAAAGTGTCCTTGTCTGGTTTTGGTATCAGTGTAATGCTCTCTCATAAAGTAAATTTAGAAGTGTTCCTTCTTCAAATTTTTGGAACAATTTGAGAAGAAATGGTACTAATCCTTCATCAGTGTTTGGTAGAATTCACCTCTCTGGTCCTGGATTTTGTTTGTTAGGAGTTTTGTTTACTGATTCAATTTCCCTAGTAATCAGTCTGTACATATTTCTATTCATGATTCAGTCTTGCTAGGTTGTATGTCTCTAGGATTGTATCCATTTCTTCTAGGTTGTCCAGTTTGTTGATATATAATTTTTCATAGTAATCCAAGCAACCTATTTTACTTTTAATGACTCCCAGTACTTGAGAGTATGCTGACACCTGTCAGTGTTCCCAAGGAAGAATCATAGTCAGCACCTAGTTTCAGGCTGATGAAAGACCTAAAGCCGCAGCTTTAAAGTGTTTTACTGTATGTAGTTGTGTGAGACCATAAGCCTCAATCCTACTGGCCACCAAAGCTAGACAATCTAGAGGTGTCCAATTGGTGGGAGTTGTAAAAATCAGGGCCCAAATGATGGTATAAGTTCCTTTCTGGGAGACAATGGTAAGCGGAATAAGGCAGAAGGAGAGCATAGAGATGGTTTCCACCAACCTCTATCCCTGGAGTGTGCCTAAGAGCCATAATGGTGTGCCAGACCAGATGTCTGTCCTCAGGAGTAATTCCCAGGACAAATAAATAAGTATTCTCTATATAGAGACTGGGAATGTGTTTCAGTCTTCTATCTATGGAGTTCTTTGGGGGTGGAAGTCTGCCAGGAATGGTCTCTCTTTTGGTTATAGTCCCCTGGGACCCAGGAAAACAAGCTCCATAGGACACCAAAGCCAGCAGTCGAGGGCATCAGCTTGGTTGCTGCCATAAAAATAGGGCACCAGATACAAAAACCTGAGCATCAGATACATGTACAGGCTCTCTTTCAGGAAATACTGGCTCTGTGGAGCATAGCATAGGAAAAGCACAAAGATAGCCTCGGCTTCCGAGTTCTCTGGAAGGATTACAGTGGGTTCTTTGATGTGTATTTAATTAGAAGCCAGTCTTTCTTACCACAGCAGTGAAGATAAGCTAATATACCTCTTTCATAGAAGGACTGAACCTTGGGGGGTAGTGGCCAGTTAAGAACTCTTTTTTTTTTTTGTAGTCCTGTGGGACCCACAAGTTTAGGTCCCAATGGCAACCAGAGCCACACAACCTAGAGACATCATACCTTTGATGATAGTCATAAAAATCAGAGTCCCAGGTGACTGTATAAGTTCTTTTCTGGGAGATCCCAGCAAGCTGGACCAAGATAGAGGGAGAGTGGAAGATGGGATCCACCCACCCCTGTCTCCAGAGGGCACTTCTGAAAATTTCTAGATCTGTGCCAAATCAGAGCCCTGTCCCTCAGGCAGCTCCAGGTCAAATAAGCCTATTTCACAGAAAGACTGGGGTGTGTTTTAGTCTGCTGTCTATGCAGTTCCCTGAGGGTGACAATGGCCTAGAATCGTCTCTCTGATTGTTTTAGTACGGTGGGACCCAGAAACACAAGCTCTGCTGGCCACCAGAGCTCGCCTGTCAAGGGGTATTTCCTAGGTGGCAGCCAGAAAACTGGGCATCCATTCTTTTCCATGAAGTACCAGAAAGCTAGAACAATGCAGAGCTAGAGCACAAAGATGAGTTCTATAGGCTCCTGATGGGATCAGGCTCTAGATGTGTGCTAAATTATATGCCTGACCCATCCAGACCCTTTAAGACAAGAAAATAAGCCTCTTTCACATAAAGTTTTTAAGTCTCACAGTGCTTCTGCACCAGTACCTGGGTCAGATGAGTCTGAGCCTGTGAGCCCTTTAGACCCATTTTTTTAGCTCACTATAGCCTTCTGGGTCTCATGGATAAGATCTCTGTTGATTTCCGGGCACCTGAGGGGCTCAGTCAGTTAAATGTCTGCCTTCAGCTCAGGTCATGATCCTGGGGTCCTGGGATCGAGTCCCACATTGGGCTCTCTGCTCACCAGGGAGTCTGTTTCTCTCTCTACTCCTCTTTCTTGCTCTGCTTACTCTGTCTTTCTCTCAAATAAATAAATAAAATCTTAAAAAACAACAAAAAAAGCTCTTTTGGTTTTCAAAGCTAGATGTTTGGGGGCTCATCTCTCAGGTGCAGGTCTTAAAAGTTGGAGTGCCCAATATAGGGTTTAAACCTTTAGCTCCTCAGGGGAAAGCTCCAGATTTCGAGTCCCCTCTTGACTGTGGGTCACAATTCCATGGGTAACATTTATGGTGAAATTGTGTCTCAGCTTCACCAACCCACTTTAATGTGGATTTTTTTTCTTATTTGTCTGAGATGCAGGAGTTGCTTAGCTAACTATTTAGATTTTTTTCAGAGAAAACTTTTCCATTTGTAGTTATCTGTGGGAGGAGGTGAGTTCAGGGTCTCCCTATGTTGCAATCTTAAACCAGAACATCCAGACCTAAAGATTAAAATTTCATTTCTTTCCCCCTTCCCCTCAGCTGTATTTCCTACTTTACCAAGATAACTAAAATAAATAGAGGTTCTCATGCAAAGTAAGCCTATAGCTCTCTACACATGCTAAGATCTAGCATAGATCTTATCTAGCATAGAACAACTATTTCTTTCACATTACGCACATTTTTACATTGGATATATAAAATTAAACACTTAGTTGAAGCTAGCCCTATGGAAGAAATCACAAAATCCCCATCCTTAGAGAATTTTTCAAAAATAATATTAAGTCCCATAAAGTCTTACTGAAGACTAAGATGGGAACGAACATTGCAAAACTTCCACTGAGTGCCAGATAATGTGTTAGGAAGATTTATATTTATTTCACTCATTTAAGCATCACTTTGGAGTTTCCCAGCCAAATATTAGCTTATAAAGAAACAGATTCTGAGAGTCAGCGTAGCTAAACCAGGATTCATATCATTTTTGTCTCTCTTCAAAATTTAGGCTCTTTGTACTGCGAAACAGTGTTTGTTCTTTCCAGAATTGGTGTGAGAGCTGGAAATAGCACATGTATATCTGGCACATAGGATCCTGAAATAAATGGTAGCAATTATTATTACTGTTATTTCACACTTCTCCCTAATGGCTTAGTACAGATCCTGTGCTACTTTTTACAGAAGTAATTTTACTGAACGCCTGCCTTCCATTTTCATATCGTACTCTGGCAACTTACTTTTGGACAAAATAAAGAGATGACCGAATTTGCTAGGGCCTTCCAAGAAAGTTTCCTCTCCAGAGAACAACAGTCCTGACCCACTCCTTGCAGGTGTATACCAAGAGTCCTATAAACTGTGGGTGGGTCTCCCGGTCAGACTTGATATTGAACTTGACCCTTTCTGTTATTCAAGTTTATTCAATATTGGGGAAGTGCCAGGAAGAAGTCGGTGTAAGAAAGGCTCATTTAGCTGTTTGGGAGAATGAAATGCCAGTGATTACCATGGTGTAAACTAGAATCTGCTTACAACCCCCTGGGGGTTCCTGAATAAACAGCCAATAGAGGGCCGAAAAGTGCCCTTGGGATTCTCTTTGATTCAGGCCATTTGGAAAGGGGCTTGGTGAGGTTGAAAGGCGTGACTATTACATAGGGGACATTCCCTCTTTCTTTACCTTGTCCCTCCTATACCGGACTGGCCACTATGACAGGCTATCACTCACCACAATGTATTAGTCTGTTCTTTAACTTTGTGAGTTTTTATACAAGCTCCTTCTTTTACAGAAGACCAGAGGCCCTACTTGCATAGGAGACTCAAAGAAATAGCTACATTTTAATTAAATTTACACAGCTTTTATGACACCAGTGGGTAGCCTTCGCTACTACCCAGAGAAACCCCAGAGCCCATCAGACGGACTTCACATGTAATTAATCTCTAATGCTCGACTTTGTAAGATATGTAATAATACTGCCTGGTTAGAAATGAGAGCTTCAGAGAAGAGTCATATTAAAGATGAAGAGAGAAGCTTTAGGAAGAATTGGTTTTCAAGAGAGCAACTAAGTGTGAACTTTATTAAAAGGAAAAGAATAATGGGAATATCTTGCATTAAGTAAAAATGCTTGACATCTTCAATTTTTCAGTTTCTTTTATTTTGCCCCAGACAAATGTTTCAGGGTTTGTTTTTATAATGCATACCATATGGAAGGTTATGTTTGTAGCCTCATAGATTTAATATTTGGGAAAGGGACGATTTGCTGTATTCAGAAATTGAAAGAGAGAGAGAGAGAGAGGAAGAAAACCCCCAACTGTGACTAAATCCTTTAATGGAATTTAAATCTCTTTCCCTGAAAATATTTTGAGAAATTACTTTCAATCAAGAGTTTTTATTTTTAATTATGAAGCTAGCAACATGTTCAAGTGCATCCAAATCACTTACACTGTATTTCTTGCTTGGCCTCAAATTGCATCATGTCACTTTGATCCTCACACACAGTAAGAGGAAGGAAGAGAAAGCATCATTACTCCTAGTTCACAAGTTATGAAACAAACAACTGTAGGGATCAACTTGTTTGTTGAACCACTTGTTTTTTGCCAATCAGGTGGTTAATGGAGACTATGGCTTCTGATTTATAGTCTACTGCTATTTTCATTCTACCATTCTGATCCCAGTGTCATTTCCAGATTTTGAAAATTTTTTACACACACACACCCACACACACACATATATATATATATATATATATATATATATATATATATATACACACACACACCAGTATAAACCTCATCTAATATTAAACCCATTATAATGATTGCTGCCTATTGTTAGGGAAAATTACCTGGAAGTGATCATTGCATTTTTTCTCTAAAAAAACAAAACAAAACAAAACTCAGTTGTAGCCATGTAACATTTATGATGCAAGACCCCCTGATTGTACCCCATTTCCTGGCTTCACCTTTGTCTTGGATTCTTCATGTGGGCTATCATTATCTCTCCCTGTACCGTAGGCTCTGCTAGGAGCATCAGCATTATTTTTGACTCCTCTCATCATCCTATTCTGTTACCATGTTCTTTGGTTTTACCTTCAAAATGTCTTTGATCCCAAATAACTTTTATTCTCATTTCCATTGCTACTATTCTGATTTGAACTTTTGTCTCTTTTCTGAAGTACATCCATTAAGCCCTCATTCTAATTTCTCCTCATTTTATCCTCCTTGCTCTAATCAGAATTAGTGTTGAAAATCTCTGATTCAGTCATGATTCTTCCCCACTTACGAACCTTTATGGATCCCCTCTCCACTTACAAGGTAATATCCAGATATATTAACATGTTATACAAGGCTTTCCACACCTATACCCAACATCTTCTCATTTCCTTCCTCTCATTTACTCTGTTCTATACCCGCAGGGTTAGGGGTGCTACCCCCCGACCTCAACCCCAGGTCCTGTGCCATTACTAAATCCAATATAACTAAATATAACTTACTGTTATAGTAGGCTTACTGTGGACCAGAAGCTTTACTAATAATAGTTAATTAACACTTATTTTATATGTATTCTTAAAGTAAATTGGAGAAAGACAACGATACTAAGAAAATCATAGGGAAGAGCACCCGGGTGGCTCAGTTGGTTGAGTGTCTGCCTTTGACTCAGATCATGATCTTAGGGTCCTGGGATCAAGCCCTGCTTTGGGCTCACTGCTCAGGGGGAGTCGTCTTCTCCCTCAGCCCCCTCCCCCCTCATGCTCACATGTGCTTTCTCTCTCAAATGGATAAAATCTTTTTAAAAAAATCATAGGGAGAGAAAACACATTTAGAGTATTGTACTGTATTCATTTAAAAAAAAAATCATGTAAAGTAGACCCATGCAATTCAAATCTGTGTTGTGCAAGGGTCAGCTGTATGGGCAAACTCCTGGGCTCTGGGGGAAGTGTCAGGTCCCCCTAAATTAACTGTGAATTATTTGATTAGCTATAATTAGAAGAAAAGATCACAAAGCCTGTACTTGGAATTAGTAATATTTAGACTTCTTTCCCCATCTTTCAAAAAATATTTTCCAAGCCTCTAGGAGAGAGGTCGCCAACCATACAATAACAATCCAAAAAATCACAATTTGATAAAACCACTGAGGAAAAATGTCAGTACATTTTAAAAACATGTACACACAGACACACATACAAACACAAATGGAAGGTGTTAATAATGTGACAGTATTCTTCATTATAAACTTGAACTTTTTTGTACCACAGAAACAGCCTATTCTTGGACATAGAATAGTTTTAGATCGCTCCTCCTATGCCACCAGATAAAAATTAGGCCTTCGAGGATTCTATGAATTTAGCTTAATATACACCACCAAGCCATGATGGGAGACAGTTTAAGTTTAACCCCTTCCTTGATTTTTCCAACCTCATAGTCTTATAACGATGACACAGACAAAGCCATGTCATACTTTGGACTTCAAAAAATAATTAAAACTTCAAGGTATCTGTGTCTTATTCCTAAGTCAGAATGATTTATGCTACTTATTATTTAACAACTGGTGCTTTGACATCCTCACTGCATTGCTGTGATAGAAAATATGATCACACCGTGACATTTATAGTTGGAGGGGAACATTTTTGTTTTTATACTTTGTATTTAATTCATTCAACATCCTTTTCACTTCATTGCTCCCTCTCCTCCCTGGCAAGAATAAACTCATGCACTGAGCTTAGATCCGCTGTCAGTATCCGTGAGCTCTGAGAGGGTCCTAAATTTGGCAGAATACCCTCCCCTTCGTGGGAGATATTCCAAATGAACAAACTGAGTGCTGGGCTTTCCTCCCCTTGCTACCCAAATTTTTCAAAAGTCTGTAAACTCCTTCCTTATCCCTGAAACTCTCAAGAGGGATTGCACTGATAAGGTTTCTGTTCATCAAAAGAGTGGAATGGCAGTGGCTCTGCTATTTCCTGGACACCTCCTTCTGGAAAAGGGCGGCTTCTCCCCTGAGAAGCTATTATAAAGAATAGGAGTTCTCCAGCTCCCGTCATGAATGCATCACTCCACTTCAGTTATTGTTTCTGTGGATTCCTTCTCCTCCTGTCTCTCTCCCCCACCCTCAAGCAGTTTTTAAAATCCATTACCTAGGGAGTTTCAAATTGTGTCTGACCTATTGATTCCATGAGATGGCCGTGTCCAATGGGCATACAATACAATACACAACCCGGAGCCCCGAATTTGGTGATGCGCGGATGAGACAAGGAATACACAACAGCGAGCCACAATTTGGAGTTTCTAGGGAGATGAGATACTGCTTTGATTTGGGGTTGGAAAATGAGATGTATGTGAAGAAGCTATGGGAAGCACAAGGCATCACGCAGATAGAAGCTATTGCCTTTGTTAAAAATAATTGAAAAATCGCTCTCAATCGGTTGGGGCTGAAAATGTCATGGATGTTTTTCATGCACATCTCTATTCTAGATTTCAGGATGCTTTGTTGCTGACGTACACCTGTAAGCAGAGGGTATTTTAAGGGGGGGAGATATTAAAACCTGTCCATTTTCACCCTTTTTGCAGTCACAGGTAAAGGTTTGGTGGGAGGTTACAGAAAACACCTCTGAAGGAAACCTGACTTTTAAACCAACCTGTGATGAGGGGCATCTGTCAAAGAAGAGCCTTCTGGAAAGCTCTATCTTTTGTATTTTGCTCTGGATAGGAATGTCTGGCCTAAGATAGTAGCTATGCTGTGGATCAAGATATTGGATAATTTAATTCTGTTTAATTCAACAAAATCTTTATTTTGTGCTAACCTATGACACAATCGCTATATTAGTCTCTCTGGGGATATTAAAAATATGTAAGACATGGCCCATAACCTCAAGGAGTTAAGGATATAATTGAAGCAGCTTACAAAAATAGTTGATTTTTTAAAAAAGGTAGTGGAGGAAAGGTATTAGAAATTGTTATAAGAACTCATTCTTCATCTTACTGCCTTTAACATTTTAGCCTGGACATCTGAGAAATCGTCATACTTTGGAGGGAAAATGAATACGTACAAATAAAATGGAGACCCAGGCTTTTATATTGTGCCTCAAGCAACAAAGCCTCCTTGTTCTGTTTTTCTGCAGAGTAAGTGAAGAGACCTACAGGATTAGATATATAATGTGTGGCCACTCTTCAGTAACCACTATTGAACTTCAAAATGAGTTTAGTCATTAGCTTTGACAAATGAGGAGCCTGTTATTGATTTTTACACATGTCTATCATGGGATCTATTTAAAAAGAACAGTCAATTCCAAGAAAGATTATGTTAATCTTATTGGTTTGATTTCCTAATGGGAGGAGGCAGAACAGGGAATAAAAGGACAGGTCCAGAAACTGGCAATATCTGTATCATTTTCTTAAATCAATTCGAAAAACAATTTGGGGGGAAAAATCAAGTGCATCTGTCTTTTCTAAGAAAGCTAAGACTATATTGATAAATCATTCCAGACAATGTTAACCAACAGCTTGAGAAGTTCACGCAAAAGGACATTGACAGGAGAGATACAATTACTAATTTATTTGTCTTTTTATGGTTCAGTTAAGAGTATCTTAGGTAGTCGAGCACATGGCAGCTCGTCAGACTTCACAGGGTAGCTGTCAGAGTTTTGACTGATGTACAAGCACGACTTGCTCACGTTTGCCCTTCCTTTCAATGGAGTGCACACAGGTAAGACAGCTTGTTGGTAATATTTATTTAACACTCCCAGGATCTGTGGCTGCACTTTCATTGAAAGTTCTGACAATAAAATTCCACTCCCTGAAATTTCCAAGGTTTCTGCTGCAAGCACTTCTCCATTTAAACAAGATCTTCCTTTGGGATTACACAACTCTTTAGGGTCTTTTCTGATGCTTTCTGATCTCGGAGACAGCTGTTTAGTATGTTGGAGGCCGTTGTATTTTGTTTTTTGTTTTTTTGTGAGCTCCACTGGAAAGGCATCTGAAGGAAAAATACAATACAAGGAATTAGCACTGCAAAGTCACAGTGGGGCTCCAAGGAGACCTTCGTCAATCTGAATAGGCAAATGCCCACTTGTACCTGGTTTGACAATTTCAGCGTTCCCCTCATTCCCTCTCTCCATTCCAGCCCACTCATGTCTGTCTTTGATGTCAGTTCTAGAATTTATTTTTTGAGAAACTGAGTCTCCCGAATCTTCTTTCAAAGAGGCTTGAGTCCTAGACTGGTTGGTGTTAGATCAGAAAAATTTCACTGAGGACAAGAATCATAGACAAGTTTTCCCACCACTTCACCTACCGGGGTAATGTCTGAGCACGGTAAATTGTAGTATGGCCTTGAATGTCTCACGTGGTGAAGGGAGCTGCTTAGCACACCTCATCCAGGAACTTCATCCATCCATATGAGACTATATCAGTGGCACATTCAGAGACCAGTCATAGTATTCCAAAGGTCATGCAAAGCCATTATGACTTGGTTCCCAGCGTGAAACCCAAAACTTGATGTGTGCTGTCATATAGAAGGTCTGATGTGCTAGGACATAAGGCTTGATGAGCAAATCTTTTGAAGGCATACTCTTGCAATTTTTAGGATTATTTTTCCCCAAAGCATAGCAGTCATGTGGTACATTCTCACTGTATTCATGTAACTTCATGTTTTGGAATTCTACCTCTGAGAGCATCATAATCATTTCATAAAAGAATAATTTATCACAGCATAAGAAGCTAGGAAGAATATAAACTCAGAATGAAATCCAGTTCTTTATACGGAGCAAGTGTAGCTTTATGAAAAAACAAATCTCATTGTTTTATCGGGAAAGATAAGCTTGATGATTCTGCAGGGAAAAAAAAAATTATTCAGGGCATGTAAAACAAAAAAATGCATTCCTTGTTCAACCTACTTGTACACTGGGGCTCTTTTGAGGGGTGACTACGTCCTTGAACAATGTGAAAAGCATTGACGGAGAGCTGGGCAACTTACATGCTGAAACCAAACTTTTTTGCATAGATGATATACCTTTTATCCATATTTTTTTATTGTTTAAAACACACCTCACAGCTCAACCCGGCACAAGAGGTCAGAAGTGTATCATACACTTGCGTGAAGTGGCTCTGGGTGTTACTGGATATTATCTAGTCCACATTTTAATTGTAAGGAAGCCCTAGTGATTTATTTTTTCATATTTGCATCCTAAACACCCATCATGCCGTCTGATCCAGAGTATTATTTAGTAATTATATCAGGACTTAAACTCAGCTGTTTTGTTCTTCTCACCCCCCCCCAGCCCACCCCCACTCCCAAAGCCTGTTCCTACAGCACTCTGATACTTTAAAGCATGCACAGTATTTACAAAGAAGCCTGGGGCCACCAGCGCTCCCAGATCTTTGTCCTTTTTGTCTCAGAACAATCCCACAAGATAATTATGTCTGGTGTTTTTATCTTGATTTTTGGATTGAAGAAAACCAAGGCAGAGGGGAACGTGGCTCCCCTAAGGTGCTATAATAAGTGGTAGACCAAGAGCTCAAATTGAGGCTCCTGCCTGAATCCCCAGATCCTAACTGAGTTGGCAGGTAATGTGTGGCTCGGAAGCACCAATGAAAGCACAAGGGCCCTTTTGACACCCATTGCCCAGTGTCAGTTTCAAGTTCAGTTACCATCATCAAACGTTTGCCTTGTGAGGAGCTTTTCATCAAGTTTCGATTCACTCTGAACAGAAAATCCTGCCCTTGGTGTCTGCAAACCTGTTGAGTCAGTCCTTTGCCCTGACATGTCTCCAGTGACTTCCCTGGCAAGCAGAGAATTACCTGCCACAGTGGGGAAATGCTAAAGCCCACATCAAACCTGCAGACATGGCCCAAGCTTCCCTTATGTTGCAAGCTTGTAACTTCAGTGTAGGTCAAGGCGACGCAGAAGTGGGAAGCTGCTTCTAGAATTGCCCAACAAAATCTGACGGCAAACTTGCTCTGGGATTTACTTAATAAGATTGGGTTTTTCAATATCCGGATCATATTGATTTTTCATGTTTTAATAATTGATTTTTCTTTACTGTACAAGCTTTATTTTCTTGTCCCTGCCTTATAATAATCTATACTCTGTTTTACTGGCTGATGAACTTTCAAATTTAGCTTTACTGTGAAGCAATAAGAAGATTGAGAAAGATGCTATTTGCAAATATCAACTGGAAAGAATCCTGTTCCACTTGCTAAATTCCCATTGATATTCAGCAACCTCTACATGCTATCAAAAGGTTGTCTCTTTGGTCCGCCTATCAAATTCTCCTTGACATTTTGTCTCTGGGTAAAAGCAGGTTTTTGAGTCATCAGAGAGAATGTTGCCTGACCTTCTCCCAAAAGTATACAAAGATCAGAGAGCTACATTAGGAACAGGACTTAGATATATTTATATTAGTTGTAGCTATAGAAAAATCAAGCATTTTCTTAGAAAATCATTTTACTCTGATAGGAATGTGGTTGTTTAAGGTCTTGAGGATTATTCTTTACCCTGTGGTTTCTGTGAAGTCCAGATGTTGTCAAGATGGTGTTATGTGTGAAAACCATATATTTAGGAAGATTTGACCTCTTAGACATTCCCTGGAGGTAAATAAGTCTAACACTTTGAAGTTCAAATCTGAAAGTAGACATTTATAGAATAAGATCTTGCAATGTCCTAGAAATTAAACTAGGTATTATGTCAGGTCTATAATCTCCTTATAGTTGTTTTAACATGCTGGTAAATCTCACTTAACATATAATTAAGTAATGTGATAAAACGGTAATTTATTAAATGAAAATTGAAAAACATGCCAAAGTTTATTTTAGTTTTGAGAAGATTGAAATCTTTTCAATATTTAGGAAAATAGAAGACTTATCTTTAAAAGAGTTAAAATTTATATATACATTTTTATCTGTAAAATGGTGTAACCCTATCACTCAAAGTGATTATCTACATTAGTAGTTAAGACAATGGTAATTTTGGTGACCTTGGTTTAGAACTTTTTTTTTTTTTTCCTGGCAGTAACTTTCATCAATTAAGTGCTTAGATATTTGTGGGTCTATTTCCAGACTCCCCTGTTCTATTGGTCTATTTGTTCTTGTACCAGTAATATATTGCTAATACACTATAGATTTACAAGTCTTATAGCTATTAGTGTAACTCCTTTAGATATGTTCTTTGAGATTATTTTGGTTATTGTGTTTGTTTCCATAAAAATATTAGAATCTGCTTGTCAATATTCACAAAATTTTCTAAGACTTTGGATAGCAGTTTCCCAACATACAACCTCAATCTATAAATGCACTATATCCCATTTATTTTAGCCTTATTTTCTCTCAGTAATGCTGTACAGTTCTCAGTGCAGACAACTTGAATACTTTTTGTGAGATTTATTCCTAGTATTTGAATTTATGTTCTTATAAATGGTATTAATTTTCATTTTCTAAATGCCTGTTGCAAGTGTATAAGAACACAATTTATATTTATTGATTAACCTTGTAGCCAGGGATTTTGCTAAATTCACCTTCCATTGGATTTTGTAGATTTTTTTTTTCAGTGTTCCAAGATTCATTGTTTATGTACCATACCCAGTGCTCCATGCAATACAGGCCCTCCATAATACCCACCACGAGGCTCACCCAACCCCCACTACTCTCCCCTCCAAAACCCTCAGTTTGTTTCTCAGAGTTCACAGTCTCTCATGCTTCATCTCCCCCTCCGATTTCCCCCAATGCACTTCTCCTTTCCATCTCCTAGTGTCCTCCATGTTATTCCTTACGCTCCTCAAGTAAGTGAAACCATATGATAATTGACTCTCTGCTTGGCTTATTTCACTCAGCAAAATCTCCTCCAGTCCCATCCATGGTGATACAAAAGTTGGGTATTCATCCTTTCTGATGGAGGTGTAATACTCCATGGTATATATGGACCATATCTTCTTATCCATTCATCCGTTGAAGGGCATCTTGGTTCTTTCCACAGTTTGGCGACTGTGGCCATTGCTACTATGAACATTGGGGTACAGATGACCCTTCTTTTCACTACATTTGATTCCTTAAGAAATTAAAAGTAGAGCTACCCTATGACCCTGCAATTGCACTACTGGGTATTTACCCCAAAGATACAGATGTAGTGAAAAGAAGGGCCATCTGTACCCCAATGTTCATAGCAGCAATATAGATTCTTTTTTAGAGTTTTCAGGAGCACTAGTGTTCTGTTGAATAATTACGTTTATTTTTACTTTTCCATTCCATATGCCTTTCTTTTTTTTCCAGGTTTGAGATATAATTGATATATAACATTGTGTAAGTTCAAGGTGTATAACATAATTCAATACCCTTTTATGTTCCAGAATGACTGCCACAGTAGGGTTAACATGTCTGTCCTCTTACAGAATTAGATCTCTTTGTTTGTAGTGATAACACTCAGATCTGCTCTCTCAGCAACATTCAACTATACAATACTGTATTGTATTATGCCCCAGAACTTATAACTAGAAAGGTGCGACCTCCATATCTGTTTAATTTCTATTTCTTGGCACTGCATTAGCTATGACCTTAGTACTTCATAGAAGCAAAATGTTGCTCTAGTTTGGGATTTTTATTAAAAAAATTGTAAATGCCTTTTATCTGATTAAAGAAGTTTCTTTTGATTCTTCCATTTGCTGAGTTGGTTTGTGTATGCATGTGTGTATTTAAGTCATAAAAGGGCATTACATTTTTTCACATACTTTCTGGATCTATTGAAATTCATAAGCTTTTTTTCCTGTAATATTTTAACATAATAAGTTAATTTTTAAAAATATTTTGTTCATTTATTTGACAGACAAGTAGGCAGAGAGACAGGCAGAGAGAGAGAGGAGGAGGCAGGCTCCCTGCTGAGCAGAGAGCCCAATGTGGGACTCGATCCCAGGACCCTGGGATCATGACCTGAGCCGAAGGCAGAGGCTTTAACCCACTGAGCCACCCAGGTGCCCCTCAGTTATTTTTTTTTTTAATGTTAATCCATCCTGGAATTCCTAGAATAAGCCCAACTTGATGTGCCATCCTTTTTCATATAGGGAACTGGATTGAGTTTACTAAATAACTTAAGATATTTCTGTCTGCGTTAAAAAAAAAAAAAAAGAAAAAGAAAAGTTTGTCCCATAATACTGGGGCCAAATGTTCTTATCAGGTTTTGGTTCAATGGATTTATACTATTCTTCTAAAATTAATTAGAAAGTATTCCTATTCTTCTACCATTGGAAGCATTGGATTTGATTGGTGCTATTTTTTTTTCTTCTGATATTTGGAATACTTTACCTGTGAAGATATTTGAGTCAGAAGTTTTTCTTCTGGAAAGATTTTATCAATTTCTTTAAAAAATACAGAACTATGCAGTTTTTCCATTCCTTTTTATGTCCATTTTGATAACAAGTTTTTCATAAGATGTGTTCATTTTATCTAATTTTTCAAATGTATTAAGTTATTCACCATATTTGTATCTATTGACCTCCTTCACCCATTTGGCCCATCTCATACCCCCCGCTTCTGGCAACCACCAGGCTATTCTGACCTATGAGTATGGTGTTTGTTTTGTTTGTTATACTTAACATACTGTCTGCAAGATCTATCTATGTTGTTGTAAATGACAAGATTTCCTTCTATGGCTAAACAAGTTATTTTTGTATATACCCTACTTACTTTATCTGTTTATCCAGTGATGGACACTTAGTTTGTTTTTATATCTTGGCTGTTGTAAAGAATATTGCAATAAATACAAGGTTACTGTTTTTCATTTTCTTTGGATAAATATCCTTGAGTGGAATTTCTGGATCAAGTGGTAATTTGATTTCTAATTTATTTTCATGATATTTTCCAAAGTAGTTGCATCCGTTTACCAAAAGTGCACAAGTGTTGCCTTTTGTCCTCATTCTTGCCAACACTTATCTCTTGTCTTTTTGATAATAGCGACTCTAACAGGTGAGGGGATATCTCATTGTAGTTTTTTTTTTTTTAATTTATTTATTTGACAGATAGAGATCACAAGCAGGCAGAGAGGCAGGCAGAGAGAGGGGGGCGGGAAGCCGGCTCTCCGCTGAGCAGAGAGCCTGATGTGAGGCTCGATCCCAAGACCCTGGGATCATGACCTGAGCCAAGGCAGAGGCTTTAACCCACTGAGCCACCAAGGCGCCCCTCATTGCAGTTTTAATTGACATCTACCTGATAACTGATGCTGGGCATCTTTTCATGCATCTGTCAGCTATCTGTAGGTCTTTTTTTGAAAAATGTCTATTGAGACCCTCTATTTTTTAATCAGGTTGTGAGGATTTTTTTGTTTTGCTTTTGAGTTGTATGAGTTTATATATTTTGGATATTCACCCCTTATCAGATATATGATTTGCAAATCCCATTTCCTAAGTTGCTTTTTTGTCTCGCTGATGGTATCTTTTCTGGTATAGAAGCTTTGTAGTTTGATGTAGTCCCACATGTTTAGGTTTTTTTAATGACTTTTCTTTTGGGTGTCAAATTCAAAAAATCATCACCAAGACTGATGTCAAGATGTTAGCTTACCACCTAGTTTTATTCTAGGAATATTATGGTTTCAGCTATTATTTTCAAATCTTTGATACATTTGGGTTAATTTGGGGTATGGTGAAAGATATCGGTCCAGTTCTATACCTTTGCATGTAGCTGGCCAGTTTTCCCAGGATCATTTATTGAAGAGACTATTATTTCCTCATTGTATATCCTTAATTCTTTTGTCATAAATTGGCTATAAATGCACAGGTTTATTTTTGGACTCTGTTCTGTTCCATTGGAATGTGTCTGTTTATACACTAATACCATACTGCTTTGATTACTATAGCTTTGTATTATTGTTTGAAAAAAAGGAAACGTGATATCTCCTGCTCTGTTCTTCTCTCAAGACTGCTTTGGCTCTTCAGGGTCTTTTGTGATTCCATACAAATTTTAGGATTGTTTATTCTTTATCTGTGAGATATGCCATTGTAATTTTCATAGCAATTGCCCTGAATCTGTATATTGTTTAGTGTAGTATAGACATTTTAACATTAACTCTTCCAATATATGAGCACAAAATACCTTTCCATTTATTTGTGTTGTCTTCTTTTTTTTTTCCATTTTTTTCATCAGTTTCTTATAGTTTTCAGTGTACAGGTCTTTCACCTCATTGGCTATATTATTCCAATACATAAGCACAAAATACCTTTCCATTTATTTGTGTCTTCTTCATTTTTTGTGTCTTTTTTTTTTCATTTCTTTCATCAGTGTCTTATAGTTTTCAGTGTACAGGTCTTTCACCTCATTGGTTAAATTATCCTGAGATATTTTATTCTTTTTTAATGAATTTGTAAGTGAAATTTTTTTCTTAAATTCTTTGTTAGATTATCTGTGTATAGAAATAGAACAGATTTTGTATTTTGATTTTGTGTTCTGCAACTTTACTCAATTTGTTATTTAGTTCTAAAAGTTTGGGAGGTTGTCTATGTATAATATCATGTCATCTGCCAATAGTGAGAGTTTCACTTCCTCTATTCTTTGGATTTATTTTTCTTTTCTCATTCTCTGGCTATGACCTGCAGTACTATGTTGAATAAAAGTGGCAGATTGGGCATCCTTGTCCTGATCCTGATCTTAAAAAGTTTTCAGCTTTTACCATTGAGTATGATGTTAGCTGTGGGCTTAGCATATATAGCCTTTATTATGTTCAGGTATGTTTCCTCTATACACACACACTGTTGAGAGTTTTTATCATAGATGAATGTTGAATTTGCAAGTGTTTTTCTATATCTATTGAAATGATCATATGATTTATTAGTGCATAATGTTTGCTAAATGAATCCATAAGAATAGTTTGGTTAGCATTAGTACAGAATCTAAATATTAATAGAGGAAAGATTATAATTCCTTAAAGGCATGGTTGAGTGAAAAGAAGCAAAGCAGAATTGCTTGCATCCTTTTTCTTTTATTCAAGTACAGTTGACACAAAATGTTATACTAATTTCAGATGTATGACATAATTGTCTGACAACTGTTATACCATGCTCACCACAAGTATAGCTACTGTCTGTCACCATACAACACTATTACAATATCATTGAGTATATTCCCTGTACTGTACCTCCCATCTTTGTGACTTACTCATTTCATAAGACTATATCTCTTATTCACCTTTGTCCATTTTGCCCATCCCCACATCCCCTTTCCCTCTGAGAGTCACTAGGTTGTCCTTTGTACTTATGGGTCTGTTTCTGCTTTGTTCATTTGCTTTGTTTTAGATTCCACATATAAATGAAATCATATGGTATATATGTTTCTCTGTCTTATTTCACTTAGCATAATACTGTATAGGTCTGTCTATGGTATTGCAAATGGAAACTGATATTTTTTATGAATGCATAATATTCCAGCATGTATATATCACATCATTATTACTCATTCATCTACCAATAAGCATTTAGTTTGCTTCAGTATTTTGAGTATGGTGAGTAATGCTGCTATATACATAGGAGTGCATATATCTTTTCAAATTGATCTTTTCACTCTGGGTAAATACTCAGTAGTGGAATTACTAGATTATATAATATTTGTATTTTTTAAGTTTTTGAGGAACTTCCATACTGCTTTCCAGTGACTGTTATTTTCATTATTAACAGAGCATGGGATTCCTTTATTTCCATATCCTGGCCAACACTTGTTATTTCTTGTTTTTTTGATACTAGCTGTTCTGACAGGAGTAAGGTGATATCTCATTGTGGTTTTAATTTATATTTCCTAATAGCAATGTCAAGCAACTTTTCATGTGTCTGTTGCCATCTGTATGTCTTATTTGGAAAAACGTCTATTCAGTTCCTCTGCCCAACTTTTAATTAGTTTATTTTTTGATACTGAGTTTTGTAAGTTCTTTTATGTATTTTGGATATTATACCCCTATCAGATATATCATTTCTAAGTATCTTCTTTCATTAAACATGTTGCCTTTTCATTTTGGGGATAGATAACTTTGCTGTGCAAAAATTTTTTATTAAGGTATAGTTTCAGTAGTTTTTGTTTGGGATTCTTTTGTCTAAGAAGAACACACCTAGAAAAATGTTGTTCCAGCTGCTGTCAGATTAGTGCCTGTTTTTCTTCTAGTGCTTTTATGGTTTCAGGCTTTACATTTAGGTCTTTAATCCACTTTGAGTTTACTTTTGTATAGAGTGTAAGAAAGTGGTACAGTATCTTTGTTTTGCATGTAGCAGCGACTTTTCCCAGTATTATTTATTAAAAAACAAAAAAAACCCTGCATTTTCCCCATTCTATATTCTTTGTTATATATTATTGACCATATAAGCATGGGCTTACTTCTAGCTTCTCTATTCTGTTCCATTGAGACACCATACTGTTTTCGTTACAGTAGCTTTGTAGAGTATCTTGAAATCTGGACTTGTGATGCCTTCAGCTTTAGCTCTTCTTTCTCAGGATTGCTTTGGATATTAAAGGTTTTTTGTGGTTCCATACATATTTTAGGATTATCTGTTCTAGTTCTGTGAAAAATGTTGTTAGTATTTTTATAGAAATTGCATTAAATCTCTAGATAGCTCTGGGTGGTATGAACATCTTAACAATATTCTTCCAATCCATGAGCATGGAATATCTTACCTTTTGTGTCATCTTTGATTTCTTTCACCAATGTTTAATAGTTTTCAGAGTACAAGTCTCTCACCTCCTTGGTTAAATTTATTTCTAGGTATTGTGTTGCTTTTGGTTTAATTGCAAATGAAATTATTGTCTTAATTTCTTTTTCTGCTACTTTATTATTAGTGTATAGAAATATGACATATTTGAATATTAACTTGTATTCTAAAAATGTACTGAATTCATTCTAGCAATATTTTGGTAGAATCTCTAGGGTTTTCCATGTATAGTATGTGATCTGTAAATAATGACATTTTCACTTCTTACTTACCAGTTTGGATGTCTTTTATTTCTTATCTGCTTGCTACAGCTAGTACTTTCAGTGCTATGTTGAATAAAACTGCTGAGAGTGGATATCCTTGTCTTCTTCCTGATCTTAGCAAAAACAGAAAAACAAAAACAAAAAACCCTGATTTACTATTGAGTATGATGTTAGCTGTGGTTTTGTCATATATGGCCTTTATTACATTAAGGTATGTTCTCTCTAAACTGACTTTGCTAGTTTTTCCATCATAAATTGCATACTGAATTTTGTCAAATGCTCTTTCTGCATCTATTGATATGACTTTTATCTTTTATTTTGTTAATGTGTCATATCACATTGATTGATTTGCAAACATTGAACCATCCTTGCATCTCTGGAATAAATCCCATTTCATCCTTATAAATGATCCTTTTAATGTATCATGGAGTGTAGTTTGCTAATACTTTGTTGAGGATTTTTGTATTTATGTTTCTCAGGGATATTGGTCTATAGTTTTCTTTTTTATGGTTTCATCCTCTGGTTTTAGTATCAAAGTAATGCTGATCTCATAGAATGTATGTGGAAGCTTCCCTTTCTCTTCTTTTTTTTTTTTTTCTTTTTGCAATAATTTGAGAAGAGAAATCAACTCTTCTTTAAATGTTTCATAGAATATACCTGTAAATCCATCTAATTTTACAGTTTTGTTAGACGTTTTTAAATTACTGATACTATGTAATTAGTAATGGTCTGTTTGGATTTTCTGGGGTTTTTTTTCCTCATTCAGGTTTGGAAGATTTTGTGTTTCTAGGAACTTACCCATTTCTTGTAGTTCACCCAATTTGTTGGTACATCATTTTTCATAATGTTCTTTAAAAATCCCTTTGTATTTCTGTGGTGTTGGTTGTTATTTCTCCACTTCCATTTTTGATTTATCCATTTTTGGATTCTCTCTTTTTTCTTAATGAATCTGGTTAAAGGTTTTGTTTATCTTTTCAAAGAACCAACTCTGGGTTTGATTTTTTTTTTTTTTTCCTATTGTTTCTTCAGTCTCCATTTCACTTATTTCCACTATGATCTTTATTTTCTTTCTTTTACTAACTTTGGCCTTTGTTTGTTCTTCATTTTCCAATTCCTTTAGGTGAAAGGTTATAGTTTTTGAGATTTTTCTTATTTTTTGAGGTAGGACTCTATCACCATAAATTTCCCAGAATTACTTTTGCTGTGTCAAAGATTTTTGGACTATTGTATTTTCATTTTAATTTGTCTTCTGTTGTTGTTGTTTTTTCCTTTAATTTCCTCTTTGATTTCATTGTTGACCCATTGATTTTTTGGTAGCATGTTGTTTAGCCTCCATGTGTTTTTGTATTTTCCCGTTTGGGTGGGTTTTTTTTTTTTAATTTTGTAATTGATTTCTAGTTTCATACTATTTTGGCTGGAAAAGATACTTAAAAGGATTTCAGTCATAAATTTATTGAGACTTGATTTTTGACTAGCATGAGATCTACTCTTAAGAATGTTTAATGTGTACTTAAAAAGAATGTGTATTCTGTTGTTTTGGGATGGGTTGCTTTGTGTGTATCTATTAAATCCAGCTGGTCTGATGTGTCACTCAAAGATACTCTTTTCTTATTGATTTTCTGCCTGGATGATTTATCCATTGATGTTGGTAGGATGTTTAGTAATTACTAAATTACTGTCAATTTCTCCCTTTATGTCTGTTAATCTTTGCTTTATATATTTAGATAACCCAATGTTGGATGTCTAGATATTTATAATTGTTATATCCTCCTGTTGGATTTATCCCTTTATCTCTATGTAGTGCCTTTGTTTGTCTCTTGTTACTTTGTTTTAAATTCTATTTTCTCTGATGTAAGTATTGCTACCCCAGCTTTTTTTTTTCCTTGTTTCCACATGCATGGAATATCTTTCCATCCCTTCATTTTCAGTCTAAATATATGTCTTTAGGTTTGAACAGAGTCTCTCGTGAGCAGCATATAGATGGGCTTATCCGTCCTGTCACCCTAGGTCTTAGAATCAGAGCATTTAAACAATTTACGTTTAAAAAATTACTGAGGGTCACCTGGATGGCTCAGATGGTTAAGCATCTGACTTAATTTTGGCTCAGGTCATGATCTTGGGGTCCTGAAATAGAGCCTCATGTCAGACTCCATGCTGAGCGTGAAGCCTGCTAAAGATTCTCCCTTCCTCTCCCTTTGTTCCTCCTCCCGACACTCTCTTTCTCTCAAAATAAAAATAAAATCATTATTGATAGGTACATACTCATTGCCATTTTGTTAATTGTTTTTCAGTTGTTTTTGTAGTTCTTGTCTGTTCCTTTCTTTTCTTTCTTGTATTGATGACATTTTTAGTGTAAATTTTAGCTTTATTTTTTGAATATTACGGGCTTTTGACTTGTAGTTAACATGAGATTCACATGTAGCATCCTAAGAATATGGCATTCTACATAACTTGATGGTCACTTAAATCCAAACACATTCTAAAAATCTTCATTTTTATTCCACCTTCATATTTTATATATGTGGTCACATTTTACATCTTTTTAATTTTGTGAGTCCCCTTATTTTTTACATATAATTGAAATTACTACTTTTGTCTTTTAACCTTCATACTAGTTTTATAAGTGATTGCTTTACTATTATTATTGTATGTGTGCTTTTAGTCATGAGATATTTTCATTCCATAATTTTCCATGGCCTTTTTCCTGTAAGGCCAGTTTAGTAATGATGGACTCCTTTAACTTTTGTTTCTCTGAGAAACTCATTACTTCTCGTTTATTACTGAATGATAATTTTACTGTGTATTCTTGGTTGCAGGGTTGGGTTTTTTGGTTTTCCCTTCAGCACTTTGCATATATTATGCCCCTTTCTTCTGACCTGAAAATTGCCTTCTAAAATATCAACTGATAGACTTCTGAGGTTTTCCTTGGACATAACTAGTTGCTTCTTTTTTGTTTCTTTTAAAAATTCTTTATCTTTTCTCTTCAGTATTTTAATTATTATGTGTTGTGGTGCAGACCTCTTTGAGTTCATCTTGTGTGGAACTCTCTGCTTTCTGAACCTGAATGTCTGTTCCCTTCCCTCAGTAGGGAACTTTTCAGCTTTCAGCTATTATTCCTTCATACAAGTTTTCTTTTTTTTTTTTCTTTTTTTAAATTTATTTGACAGAGGGATCACAAGTAGGCAGAGAGGGAAGCAGAGAGAGGGGGGCAACCAAGTACCCTGCTGAGCAGAGAGCCTGATGCGGGGCTCAATCACAGGACCCTAAGATCATGACCTGCGTCAAAGGCAGAGGTTTTAACCCACTGAGCCACCCAGATGCCCCTCATACAAGTTTTCTGCCCCTTTCTCTCTCCCTTCTGAAACCCCTATAATGTGAATGTTTATTTGCTTGATGTTGTGCAAAAGATCCCTTAACCTATTTTCAGTTTTTACATTCTTTACTTTTTGCTGTGCTGCTTTGGTACTTTCCAATACCCTGTCTTTAAGATCATGGGTTTATTTTTCTGCATCCTCGAATCTGTTGATTCCATCTAGTATACATATTTTTTCATTTTTAATTGTATCATCCAACTCTTTTTAGATATTTTCTCTCTCCATTGAAGTTCTGAGTTTGTCCACTCTTCTATTCAGTCCAGTGAGCATCTTTAGGACCATTACTTTGAATCCTTTATTAGGTAGATTGCTTATCTCCATTTCATTTAGTTCTTTTTTCTGAGGTGTTGTCTTATTCTTTCCTTTGGAGCATATTTCTATCTCCTCGTTATTTTTTCTGTAAATTAGGTGGGACTGGTCCTTCACCTGAACTTGAAGTAATGGTCTTGTGTATGGTCATCCTCTGTGTAGACTGGATGTGCCTGATAACTTTGGCTAGCTGGCATGGGGAGGGGGAGAGGTCCTGGGCATCTTGTGCAGGGGCTGCTTTGGCAAGATGCCTGAAGCTGAAGTGGGCATGGGCCAGGATATTCCCAGCCCTCGCTCTTTAGAAGTGCCCTGGCATGTCATCCAAAGCCAAGGTGCACGTGGGTGATCTTTGATCACTCTCTACCAGGGATGGCCCTAGAGTATTCCAGGATGCTTTGCATCTATGTTATTTTGGTAAGATGGCTGGAGCTATAGTGGGTATTGCCAGAAGTATTCACCATCCTGGGCCTGCCTCGGTGGGTCTGCTCATATGGGTTGGGAGTCTAGGTCTCACTGAGGCCGGAGACCAGCTATGGCCCCTGGACTCCTCTTCTCTCTGGATTATCATAGGGGAAGGGGAATGTAAGCCATGACATTTGTCAGGCCCTCTGACCTAGAGAGGGTTCTAGCAGTTTGGAATATCTAAAAGGATTCTAGGATCTAGTTTCTTTATACTTTGGTTGCTCTTTGAAACAACAGTGATGCATTTTTTTTTTTTTTTTTTTTTTTTTTTTTTTTAGTGTCCCAAGGCAGAAGAATCTGTTCACAATATCTCCATACCATCCCTCCCTCCCTACTGCAATTTGTAGTACTGAGGGGGGGGGGGTACCCTTAGTTATCATGTCTCCATCTCTCTTTTTCTCTATGTGGTCTCTTAGTCTTTTGTTACATAGGAGCTGTTCAGTAAGTCCTCAATTTTTATTTAGGAGGAATTGCTCCATAAATAGGTATAGATTCAGTTTGTGGAGGAGGTGAGTACAGGGTCTTCTACACGGTCATTTTGGACCCTCCCTGATCATAATTTTTATCTTGGTTTTGTTAATGTGTCATATCACCTTGCTTGATTTGTTCATGTTGAACTTTGCTTATATGCTGGGAATAAATCTACCTGGTCATGGTGGTTGAGATTTTTCTTGTTTCTTCATGTAAGTGTTTATCACTATGAACTTTCCTCTTAGAACTGCTTTTGCTGCTGCTTATACAAGTATTGGTATGTTGTATTTGCATTTTTATTTGTCTCAAAATTTTTTTTGTTTTAATTTCTTCTTTGACCCATTCATTGGTTATTTGGTAGCTGTTTAATTTCTACATATTTGTGAATTTTCTAGTTTTCTTCTTGTAATGGCTGTCTAATTTCATACCACTGTGGTTGAAAAGATGCTTGATAGGATTTCAAACTTCCAGGACTTGTTTTGTGACCTAACATATCATTTATCCTGGAGCATGTTACACATGCACTTAAGAAGAATTTGTATTCTATTGCTTCTTGATGAAATGTTCTGTATACATCTGTTAAGCTAAAAACTTATAGCTTAATATTCAACTGTTCACTTCTTACCATCTGGCCAGCAAATATAATGACCTTTTCTCGATTGCATTTTTTTAGAACATTCAACACTATTTATCTATTTCATCTTGAATATTCCTCTTATATAAACTACTGTGAAACTGAACCTGTTTTCTCCTCAAATTTGTCTTCTTTTCATACAATAGATATAATGAATCTTTCCATTCTTTGTTTTCTTTCTATATATTTTTTAAATAATTGCTGCTAGAGGATAAATGAAAACATTCCTCTAAACTATAGTTTCAAATTTGCCATTCCCTGCTGGACATACTATTGCAAAAGATGTCTGAACTTCCAACTTAGCATTCTAAAAATAAGTTTTTATCATCTATTCCACTACCAAACTCTAAAGCAAAAGCTCTCACCCATATTTTCACATACTGTCAATGATATTGTCATTTCCCTAGTTATCCGAGCTAAAATCTTAATCTTCAATTAAATAAACTTTTCACTATGAAAGTGTCCTAACTGAAATGCTAAATTAGTATTCCAACTCTAGTCTATCGTGAATTCATCTCGATTTCATTTGCTTTATCAGAACTTTTTTTTTCCCCACCTCTTGGACTATTGACTAGACTCCTGCATGATCTCTCAAACTCTAGTTTTTCCCTTTACTGGTCTATCCAAACCATCTGATCATTCCTTCCTATTGCTTGGGGGAAAAAAATTAGAATAAAAATAAATGTTCTTTACTCTCTCAAGAACAAAGCTTGAAAATTCTAACCTGGCTTTAATTTTATTTTTTTTTAAAGATTTTATTTATTTATTTGAGAAAGAGTGCTCATGTATAAGCTGGTGGGGGGGGATGGTGGGGACAAAAGGAGAAGCAGATTTCCTGCTGAGCAGGAAACCCCAACCAGGGCTCCATCGAGGACCCTGAGAAAATTACCTGAGCTGAAGGCAGATGCTTAACTGAATAAGCCACCCAGGTACTCCTAACTTGGCTTTATTGATCCACCTTTTCTCTTATCCTGACCTATGATTTTTCTCTAATCTTTCATCCTTATGCATATACTCCCAAATTCTTGCCAGGATAAATTAATTCCTATTTTCTGAATGTATGTAAACTGTCATCTCCTACCTTAAACCTTTGTGAGACTTTTACGCAGAAATAGCACAGGATAGGGTGAGATTTAACTATTTCTTTGTCTATGTCAGCCACCCTACCCATTTGCATATGAAATCAGCAATTTTTAATATCTTTTTGTGGAAGCTAAAATTGGGACTGTTTTTCATGTCTCAGATGTGATCTCCAAACCACATATAAAACTCAAGTGAAAACAGGGAGCAGGTATTGAAAATATAACTTGAAGATAAGGGGTCTATCTTTAAAGTTCCTGAGAACAAATTATTGCTCCTAAGTGTGTCCCACATGAAAATATGAAACCAACCACTCTTTTGAAACCTTCCGTTCCTGTTGTGAGCTCAAATTCTAACTTATCCATTCCATGTTCTTTTATTTCTTAAATTGGAAGAAGTCCTCCTGATACTTCTTTAGCTTTTTCTTTGTCTAATGAGTTTTCTGTATGGTATCCTATGGCTTTATGTACCTACTCTACCCCCACTTACTCATAAACATGATGAAGAGATGGTTTATAATATTCATTTCTATATACTTCATATCACCCAGTATAGGCACACAAATATTTGAACTATTGGTGTTTGCTAAACTAACTACTTAAGTACAGCCAGTTTCTTTCCCCTTTTAATTGGGTCCCTTTTATGTGGCTTTTGCTCTGATATCCTAAGTCACCATATATTAGTTATAACAGATGTACCTATTATTTGGCTTGTTTTCTACTGACCAACTTTTATTTTGCCTTAAAGTTATTCTCCACTTCCTTCAATATATACTGTTTTTTTTTGTGGAGAAATATATGAACATACATATTCATATGCACACACTTGAATAAACATATGTGTCTCTATATAAATTAGGGTATGACTGCTAGGACTTCTTCAGATGATAAAGTTCTTTAAATCTATGACAATGACTTACATGTTTAACATTTTGTCACTACCACAATGCCAGACACACACACATAGTCAGTGCTTAATAAGTGTTCATTGCCTGAAATTTTAGTATTTTTATAAACCCAAAATATGGAACACTGATTATAGTCTTTATATTTGCATAGGGAATCAGCAATTTTAATATCTTCATGTGAGAGCTAAAATTGGGACTGCTTTTCATGTCTCAAATGTGATCTCCAAGTCACATATAAAACAAGAAAAAAAATACCATTGTGTGGGGAAGGGAGATTTTTTTTCCCTTGAAAATCAAACAGATCTGTAGAATGCCGAATTTGGAGTTATCCTGAAGCTGGCAAACATCTGCATTTTCCACATCTGGGGCAGCATCTGTTCTGTTGTTAGAAGAAGAAAACGAGAAAATTAGGGTAAACATCACAGCCCATTATCAAATTCTACAAATCTAGCAAATGTATTTATTTATTGTTGAACAAGTGGCCAAGAAGTAGTGTGATGCCCATACTAAGATGCTTGATAATTACATTTCTTAACTCCCTTTAGAAAATGCCATACTCCAAGCCTGGGAATAACAAGCTTTTGCATAAGAGCACAGGGCCTATAAATAAGAAACTCATTAAGCTACCTGTAGCAGGCCTCTACCCCAGCCCTGCACTGGCTTGGGGATCTTAATGAGGTGATAATGAGGAGAAAATGGTTTAGCTCCTTTTTTGGCCTGGTTTGCGATCGGTAGGGAAATATCGGTCTTCAGTGAAACAGCCACCATAGAGCCCAATTCATCATTCAGGGTGGGTCTATACCAGAGAAATAATTTGCTTCTAGGCCCTGTAGTTATTTGGCTCCCCTGTCTATGGAAACAAAGCAAGCTATTCATTCACATTTGAAGGGACTGTCCGAATAACACCAATAAAGGGTGTTAAACTAGCTGGTCATTAGCATTTGAAGGGAATGGCCAAATAACACCAACAAAGGGTGTTAAACCAATCCACATTGTAGGTGGAGGGGTGGGAGCCCTGTGCAATTCTAAGTGGATTAATGCCAGCATTATTTTCTCACTATGAGCCCAGCCTTCTCTCTAAGATTTCATATTCATTCATGGCTGGACCAAACCTTCTTGGCTATGCTCGTCTCTTCTTTTTCCCTATAAAGAAACTAAAGCAGTGAGCTGGGATTAAGAATATAACATTCAGCATGTTAAAGACAAGACTGAGATCAGATCACCAAACTGTTGGGCATCCAGGCCACAATGCCAAATTCAGTAAGATATTCTATGGCAGTCCCCAAGAGAGGTCCATGAAGAATAGAACAGTGATCGGTTTCATTTGATTCAAGCTTTTCTCAGGCTCAATGCTGCTGCTGCTAACCTTCAAAGTAACGGAAAAATGAAAAGAGAAAAGTGGAATTAGAATCTCAAGAGGAAAATACCAAGGATCACTCCGTCCAAAGTTCCACCCGAAACGGAAATCCTCTATAATGTTGCTTAGGGAAGGCCATTCTAGTCAAGGATTCAGACTGTGGGTGTTACTGCTAGCTACCAGGTGGAAAGGGCCACGATTACTCAGATGTGCTAAATAACCCTGGAATTTTACTTACATTATTTATCCTTAAAATATATTGTGCTGTGTGCAATACTGTACTGTGCACAGTAAGTGCTAGACCACAATCATACCCAGAGACTATGATAGTTTTCTATAACAAAACACAATTGGGATGCAGAGAACCTACAGACCTCAGCTGATTGTAGAGAGAGATAATTTGGCAATAATTTCCACGCAGAGGATTTCAAGCAAATCATGGCCTATTGGACATACAAGTTTATCTTTACCCTTCAATCAACAACAGAGGATAAGAAAATATATATATTGCAAGCTCATAAGGACAAAGATAGTGGGAGAGATAAAGACAGGCATTGGGAAGGATGTCCCTTAGATTTAAGAAGAAAAAAAAAAATTGAACACTTACTAGCCACAAGAGATGATGGAAGGAAAGGCAAGGCCACTAAGAAGCAAGTTAAGTCATGTTGCAGAAAGGGGTTGGCAGGGGTAACACTGAGCTCTGAGCTGTGATACAGGATGGGGCTGAAACAAGTAGACTGGCTGAACATCTGTTCAGTTCTTGAACACTCCATCCCACCTGCCCCAATCACCAGGCTAAGTAAATTTTCCCTCCCACACCCTTCTTATCTCTACCAATTTTGCAGGCTATTGGTTATATGATTGACAACTTCTGCCATGATTTTAAAATTCAACAGACCCAAACTACTTTATTTCTCTCTCTCTCTTTTTTTTCTGGTTATTTCCCTCTTAAAACTAATTTCTCCTTTGAGCTTTCTCATTTTGGTGAGTTTTGCCATTTTTTCTATTATGCTATTATATTTGTCATGGTTGTTTTGATATTCTGATATTCTTGTGATTACATATCTTTCCAGTTTGTGGTTTATCTTTTCATCTGCTTGTATTTTAGCAAAGATAAAATTGTATTTAACATTTATTCTTCTTTAGTTAGCATTTATATGTGCATGTGAGTGTATATGTCTTTCCTAAGAAAATCTTTTCAACTCTGAGTTTCTAATGATACTCTCCCAGAAAAGGTAGTCGAAAAGTTTAGTTTTGACTGTGACATTTAAGTAGATCTGTTTGGATGTCGTTTTCTTGTACTTTTTGATGTAAGGCTCTACACTGATACTTCTACCTGGATTCCTCATTTTCACAGCACCATTTAATACAGAGTTCCTCATTTTCCCACAATCTATAATACCACTTTTCTCCTATATTGTTTCCATAGCTGCATGTATCTGCTTTGAGATGTTCCTTTATTTGTTTGTCTATAACAGTATTAGTGCCATACTGCTCTAATTATCAGTTTTATGATGAATTTTTTATCTGGTAGAGAAAGCTTACATCTTCTTCTTCAGGGGAGTTAGGGTATAGAAAAGTTTGCTTCTTGAATAGTTGGTAGAATTTTCTGGTAAAAACTTCTGGTCCGGGTTTTTAAATATTTTAATATAGAATACATGGTTTTTCAGTCTTTACATTTTTCTAATTTTTAAATTTATATTGTCATTAAGATATTCACAATCCTTAGTTGCATTTATATCTAGCCTGTTATACAAATATTTCCAATTTTCTAATATTATTTATGTATAATCATTTTTAAATCAATTTTACTTGGGATTCTCTTCAAAGAATCACTTCTTTATAGATACTCTTTGGCATTTTCATTTTTCACTTACAACTTTTATTTCTAATCTTCTTTTGCTTTAAGTCTATACTATATTTAAGTTTATTGTTCTTTTCTTCATTTTTTATTTGATGCTTAGATTGTTATTCATCGGTAATTCCTTTTGATATAATCGTTTAGAATTATGAATATCCTTCAAATGATCATTTTTGTTGCATTTTATAAATTTTGCAGAGTATTTAAATCACATTTAGTTTTTGTCTCCAAATTCTATTATTTTCTTCTTAAACCATAAGTTATTTTGAAATATATATACATATATATATATATACACACACACATATATATGTATTTAAACTATGTTCTTAAAATATATGTTTTTGTTATATTTTATGAAATTGAACTGCCATAAATGGGCCTGAAGCATAGTGTCCTAGTTAGTATTTCTATCAGGATAGCATTTACTTTCCTATTTGCTGACATCTTGTGCTTACTCTACTTTTAGCTCCCCATGCCTTTGTATTTATTCATTCTAAGAAATGTTTGCTTTCTCTCTTATGATTTCACCAATGTGTTAAAGCATAATTGTCCTAGTGTAACCAAGACTACACTAGGTAGTTTCTAGCAGGAAAGGCTTTCATAATATCAGCTCAATGTCTAGTAAACTCTAAGAATCTTCTCCAACTACATCTTAGAAATTTCTATTCCCAAAGTCCAATGAAAATATGTGATATTCAAAAGTTTGAAATACTGTCCAGTATTTTTACTTATTCACATTATTCAACTCTTTCTGTTCTGCAACTGCATGCTAAGGAAAAACAGAATGATACTGAGCACTAGTGTAAAAAGATTTGCTTTAGCTAAGTTTGCTTAATTTCAGGCTCACACCATCTCTGGTGTAGATAATTATGTGTATTGATTGAAAAGATCTTCTTTTCTAGCTCTTAGTAAAAGACAAATAAATAGAATAGATGGGGTTGTCAAATTTTCCTGGCTATATGAAGAGGTGATTGGAATAGATGAGCTTTAAGTTGCCTTTCAGCTCTAAGAAAATATGCCTATGTCTAAAAACAATAAAATAGTATTTCCCATTAATTACCTGCCAGTGAATAATTGAGTGTTAAGTAAACATTGCATTTTTCCTCTGTTAATGGAGTAGCAACTTCTGAAGTTATCTTTTTTCACCCTTTATTCCTTACAACAATCTAATGCCCTCAAGTCACTAATAATTGTTGCTGTATTTACCTGTCATTTATGGATTGAGATTTAATGCAGTCTTTGTTAGTAAATGCAGGGGAATAATCCATCCTTAAAATCAAAGTTCAAGTATGTACCCTTGGAACAGGACTCCAGGGACGAGCAAACCACTTGTCTTGTGGCCTATAACCAGACAGTTCAGAACAAACAGGTTTATTGAATTGAAGCAAATTTGACCCAGTGGTATTTATGAAGTCAGAAACCAGGAAGAGGAAACCGAGTTTGTAAGGTTAAGAAAATATACAGAGTGGCCTTGAGAATAATGGTCATGGTCTGTGGAAGCACATACTGAAGGAGTACTTTTGAAAAATGTATATACAAACACTCACAGGAACACGAATTCATATGTACATTGACACATACTCATGCACATAAATATACAATTTTAAGAATACAGCATTATCTTTTATGAAAGTCCCCAAAATTATTTTCTTTTTGCTCAGAATAATTTAAATTTAACTGAAGTAATAAAACACAAAAGTCCTTGATGGCCTTTGCAGGGTCTTAGATACATTTAAACACCTACAAATAAGATTTTAGAAAGTAAAACTTGAAAATGTTCCTTTCTGAGATCAGATTCATAGGAAATCTGTACATGTAACCACTATTGGTTTTAATTGTTATATAATAATGTAATAAAAATAATTATTACTATGTATAATTGGGACAATTATATAGGCAATAACTTCACTTCATAAAAGTTAGTAAAATGATTCAAGATTAATGGACTTGTATGAATTACACTACAGTAAGGTCCAGCATTTAATATATATTTTTCAACTTCAAAGGCTGACAGTTAAAATATATGTGAAGAAGTGACTAAGTAGCATACAGATATTCTTATTAAATTAGATAACTCAATAAATCAAAAGCAATCTCTCCCATTAACTTTCTAGAGTAAATGAAGTTTAGTGTCTTTTTATTTTTTCAGGTTTGAAATTCCTGATCATTCTCTAGTTTTCAATTATTATTGAGAAATATCTAAAAGAGAAAAAAAAATGGGTAATTTATCTTATAGCCTTAATGGGTAAAACAGAGCCCTCCATATAGTTCTCTTAAGAAGCATTTCATTCAAAAATGGACTATAATATTCACCTATCACTGAGAACTTTCTTCTTGTGTATCAGTTTTCTTCTGGGAAGTGAGTATAGAGTAACAGCAGCATTGTTTGTCAGTGTCCTCCTGTGATTGTTAGCAATGCATCCTTGCACATATTGTTTCAGACAAAAAATTAGTATTTTGCATTAGAAGAGGATAATTAGGCAATAAGATACAAAAGCGAGTGTGGTTATCATGAGATAAACACACACATGGGGTGTTATGAGGCACAGCCAAGTGTCTGTAATCCCTCTAGGGTATGATTATCTCATGATAACCACACACCCTGGAGTTGCCTTATTGCTATTATAAAATATCTTTATTATAGGAAGAAATGTGCATTTTTGTGCAGAAAGGAGACGGAGCTGGCAATTTAGAATGCCGAACAGCAGTTTCAGCTGAGCTATGTGGTTTACATAGATTAATCTATCCCATTGGAATGTTTCCCCAGCCAAAAAAATGTTCCCTAAATCCAAGCAGTCATAATCTGCAGTGATGTGCAGCTATTTGGAGCATTTGAGAAATTCCCTGCCTGGTTCTTAGGCTGTTGGTCTGATGGTTGCATGGGGTGAATTCTGAGATGCATGATGAGAGGCTACCGTCTTCTGGAAACTTGGTGTTCTGGGAACCCAAATTGTGATTCATGCAAAAATAAAAATTCTGTACCATAATTTTATCTGTTTTCTTGATCAAAGTAAATGTTTTAAAATCCTTATGAAAATAGTATCTAACAACAGAACTGCTCATAAGGGAGAGAAATTACTAAGGTGGAAACAAGACGCTTGAGATGAAACTCAAAGTGGTGAGGGAAGGGTTGGTGAATGCCCCGGATAAGAGATAAGAAACTCAGCGCTTTAAAGCTAATGAAAGCCAAAGAAAAGTCTGATGTACAGCCATAAATATCTGAATTATAATCATAAGGGATCAATGCATTCTCAGTGGCTCTAGAGACAGATTTAGCTTAAATGAAAATCATGAAGAAAGAGGTTCATTTAGCCATAAGAATCCAATTCTAAAATTTGCACAGTTACAAAATATAATTGTCCTCACTGGGGAAAAATATTAAGCCAAAGACTTAGTGATATATTAAGAGGGATTCCTCCTTTAGAAAAATTAGATTTATAATGAAAAGGTATGGATACATATAAAATCTGAAAAGATAATTCCACATCACCTAACAGGTCAAGAATGGAAAAAAGATGGCTTGGCTATCTTCTAATAGGAACAAGTAGTTCTTGTCTGTATCATGAGTATTTACATAAACTAAATGCACAAAAATAACATGCACTAAAAACATCAAGGATGTCTCAATAAGTATGTACATATAAATCCCATTTGATGTAAAATCACAATTCTTTTTTGTTGTTGTTATTGTTGCAAATCTGATCATTTATTAACCTGAGATTTCTAAACTGTGGTGGGGAGCACCTGGGTGGCTCAGTCAGTTAAGCCTCAGACTCCTGATTTCCACTCAGGATCTCAGGGTGGTGACTGGGCGTAGAGCCTGCCTAAGATTCCCTCTCTCACACTCCTGACTCTCCCTCCCTTCCATTAACAGCAAGAACAAAAGTGATGGAGTCAGAGGATGGTCAATGGACACTTTTTCATTAAATTTCCATTGTAATTAAATAAATTGTGAGGTAAAATAAAAAATGGGCAAGTCTATAAATTGTGTTAAAATAAAAATCAATTCTTATTTATATTCAGGTTTGGATGGCCAATCTTTGTGTGGTGGGGGGAATACAGGGTATTTAGCCCAGCTTTGATACTTTAATGGTAGTGATCAAAATGTGTCAACTCTAATGTAAGACTGTTGTTTAATATGGGATATGAAATCAACATAATTTGATTGAATTTTTAAAAAACCTTTAAGGAATATATGCCATACATTTTTAAATGCAGCAAAGCCACTACTTGGTTTAAATTAAAAATAAATTTTATCTAGAGATCCCCTGCTCAGTCATGGTAGGTGCTTTATGCTTTGTGATGCTTTATTGGTTTGTGTATTTTACTAAAATCAATGCCTCACAGTCTAATACTTTTTGCATTGTTTATAGTATGGGCTCTATAAGCTAAAATACAGTTTTTGATGTGTAACTCCAAATCTTTACTTTACAATAAAACTTGCCATGGGGAAAATTTAAAGGGGCACCATTTGTTGTCTAAATATGTAACAGCATCTTCCACATAATTGACAATTGTTTCAACGGAATGCTATCATTTCTAGTCTAAATCCCCATCTTTTAATTTAGCCCTAGGCCATACCTTTTAAAGAAATTGCCATCCATGAAATATCAGATGCTCCAACAAGGCCAGACTTGTGTACCTCCCTTGTAGAGCTGTGTGAAAAATTTCACACCTACACTGAAACTGCCAAAATATGCTTCTTCACTCTTTTCAGTACCAAGGGGAAAACATATACTTTTTCCCTTTGGGCAGTTTTGACAGCTTTAATACAAGTGAAAAGCAGGTTTTGCCAGCATAAAAAAAGGGAAAAGGGAAGAAATCTTGAAATTATAATGTGAGAACCTCATAGTGTCAGGAGGAGGTGGAAAGCAGAGAAAACTGAATATCTAAGCTAATACTTAGTCTTCTCCAAAGGTGACCACGTGATCAGTAGTGTTCAATTGCTTGCTGGTAAAGATCATGACAAGTGAAGGAGGCTAAACATTTTAAGGGTAAAGTCAATACGAAATAAAAATAATAATAAAGGGCAATAAAACTTGAGCCTCCTGCAGCATTTTCCCCCAGAGTTGGGTCATAAGTAAAGCCAATTACGTCTACGCATCTGTCCCATTCCAAGCTTCCTTTCTCCCCCCATTCCACAGCCCCCACTCTGTGTATTGTCAAGATTTAGAAATCTTCCTTATCTTTAAGGGAGAGAGATAAAAATATAAAACTCAACTAATATATCCCAGAGACATCTCATTGCTCAATGGAAAATCACCCTTCTTCAACCTCTTTCTCTGGGAATTTTGGAGGAATCTTTCATTTCTATGGGAGAGAAAGAAGCTTCTTTGCTGAAAGGTTTTTAAATAGAAAATCATCATGATGGCCCCTTCCCTCAATCACTGCAATCCCAAAACCCTCAGAAGGTTTGGGGGAATAATAGGTCTAGGAAATACATATAGATGTAGCTCAGGGGATTCAGCCGAGCAGAGATTTCTTCTGGACCTATGAATTCCTATAGCATTTTTTCACTCTTTAGTCACGCTTTAAAACAATTGAACACCCAATATAAACATCAAGTCAATGAAATAATCCAATGTGCTGAGGCGTTCTGTATCCACCCAAACTCATCTGGTAGAACACTATACTTGCAGAACACGTGGAATGAATTTTAACTTGACTTATGTGGAGGTCTGCACTACAGGCAGTTCAAAGCATTTACATAAAGATCCATCTTTTGTCACTTTGAAGAGAGGGTTACTGTGTATTGAGACAAAAATTGATGGGCCTTTTACATAAAGAAGGAAAATGGCTTTTATTTTTAGTTTTTATAAAAATCTTTAGAGGGATAATTCTGAGTTCTGTATTAGTAATTTAGAGAAACACTGCTGGTGAATGTGTTTGAACCTTTGCCCCTTGGATTATTTTATACCTTGTCCATTAAATAATAAAAATGGTCATTTGAGTAAATGCTATTGTAACTTTTCTGTACCTAATGACTGTAAGCTGTTGAATTTGTAAAATTAATATCTAGGCATAAGATAAGCAGAAACTATAACCACATGTCAACATTTTAAGGGGTAGGGAGGCAGAGAGAAAAGTGTATTTTACTGCTTTCATATTAAAAATTACATGGACTTTTCCAATAACATGACACTAACTTTGTACTCCGAGCTGAGAGTCAACTTTTCTCTCCTGTGTGCTCTAATTAACCATCTTCCAAAGTCATTGTTCAGGGAATTAGGACTGAGCTTACAGTGCCTTGTCCCTACCAATAGTAACTTCCATTGAGTTATCTCCCACTGCTTACTATCCTCTGTTGTCCTCCTTCTGTCTCCATGCCTGCTAATGCAGGCTCCACTCCCACAACACATGCCCTGATGCCACCTACACGGCCCCAGCACCACTCAGGTGAGTGTTACCATTGAAACTGCCTCCCAGTACTGTCTTGTCTATACACCAGGAAGAATGAACCCAACTAGCTCTCTGTATTGCTCTTTCATCATCAAGTCTTACAGACTTTGGGTGAAAAAAAAAAAAAAATCTCTTGGTGAAAATTTTTAGCTTTCTCTCTCCTGAAGATTCAGATAGATGTGCCTAGGGTCTGAGATAGAAAATATGTGCCAGTGGCTGACTCCATGTTATCCTTAGGACTGTTCCTTTCAGTGGTGGAAGAAATGCTGTAGGATTGTATTTTTGCCCTTGGCTTTCTTTTACAACAGTTTCTTTTCCAGATAATTCTCTGCTCATCCCAACTTTTAGACAAGGAAATATACACTAAGTATACAGATATAGTTTGACTAAATTATGGCAGACACAGCTCATTTTCTCTGAGTCCATATGCTCCTTCTTCATTTTAGTAATAGAACCTCTCCTCCAGTCTACCTCCAGGTCTCAGCAGGGTATGCAGCAAGTTAGCTAGATACCATATTTCCCAGCCTCCCTTAGGGTAAGGTATGACTTAGTGGCTAAGCTCTTTCAATAGGTTTGACCTTAAAGATTATGCTTTTCCTCTTTCTCCCTCTTTTCTTCTCTGGGCTAGAAAATGGCAATCGTTGGAGCAGCTACCATGAGCTCCAGAGGGGAAAGCTACATATTAAGGCTAGCAGAGTGAATCTAGCAGTTTGGGTTACTACATATCCTGTGGAGAAAAAAAAAGTGAAGGTTCCAGCCTTGCACTGCTAATCTCTGAACTGTTATAAGATGGGGAAATGGGCTTGTAATTTGTTTGTTCCACTCCATTACTTGAGTGTCTTTATTATGGCATTTTGATCTATATTCTAATCAGTGTCCTAGGGTTGAGAAGAGAGAAGACATCTGATTTATATTTTATCATATACCCCAAAGTTTAGTAAATTAATGAACTCATTTGGCTTTTTTTAATATTTCAAGTTTTTATCTAAATTCTAGTTAGTTAACATACAGTGTAATATTAGTTTTAGGAATAGAATTTAGTGATTCATCACTTACATAAAACACCCAGTGCTCATCACAAGTGCTCTCCTTAAGACTCACCACCCATTTTAGCCCCACCAACCTCTCCTTCAGCACCCCTCTTTGTTCTCTATAGTTAAAGAGAAAGGCAAACCATGAAATACATTTTACCCCCTGTGTTCACTTGTTTTGTATCTTAAATTCCACATATGAGTGAGAATATATGGTATTTGTCCTTCACTGACTGACTTATTTTGCTTACATAATATACTCTAGCTCCATCCACATCTTTGCAAGTGGCAAAATTTCATTCTTTTTTATGGCTGAGTAATATTCCATTAATAACCTCACACCTTCTTTGTCCATTCATCCATCGATGAACATTTGGGCTCAATTAGCTTTCTTATATATTCTGGCAACAGAGGTTTTGGATGAAATTATTTCCCATTCCTATCATGGAAATTATAACAAAAGATAATTGGATGCTTTTAATATTGAGACTAACATAGCTTGCAAAAAAAATGAATCAGTATCTCAAGAAGTAAAATGAGGTTATATATAAAAATAGACAATATATGTAATTTTGCAGACCATAAATTGTTACATAACATAATTGTTATTACTGTTTTACTGACATAATGATTATTGTGTTTTAGCCTCTTTAGAGACCTAAACAAAATATACTTCTGTTAGTATTTAAAATATACTTCAGCTTACACATATATGGTCAACTAATCTATGACAAAGAAGGCAAGACTATAGATGGGGAAAAAAAAAAGTTTCTTCAATATATGGTGCTGGGAAAACCGGACAGCTTTGTGCAAAAAATAAAATTGGACCATTATCTTAAACTATATATAAAAAATTTTAAGACCGCCTGGGTGACTCAGTTGGTTAGGCAACTGCCTTCAGCTTAGGTCATGATCCTGGAGTCCCAGGGTCAAGTCTGAATCAGGCTACCTGCTCATTGGGGAGTCTGTTTCTCCCTCTGCCCCTCCCCCATCTCATTCGCTCTCTCTCTCTCTCAAATACTTTAAAAACCTTACAAAATGGATTAAAGAATGTAAGACTTGAAACCATAAAACTTTTAGAAGAAACTATAGGCACTAAGTTCTTTGACATCAATCTTAGCAACATTTTTTCAGCCCAGTCCTTTCAGGCAAGGGCAGCATAAGTTAAATAAATGGTATTACATCAAACTCAAATGCTTCTGCGCCACAAAGGAAACCATCAACAAAACAAAAAGACAACCTACTGACTGTGAGAAGATATTTGCAAATCATACAATCAATAAGGGGTTAATATCCAAAATATATAAAGAATGCATACAACTTAATATCAAAATGAATCGTTAGAAAATGGGCAGATGACTTAATTGGCATTTTTTCCAAATTAGACAGCCAGCCAGCCAATAGGCACACAAAAGTTGCTCAACATCATTCATCAGAAAAATGCAAATCAAAACCAAAATGAGATATCACCTCACACTTGTCATATTGGCTACTAAAAAAAAGTTTTGGCAAGGATGTAGAGAAAAGGGAATTCTTGTATACTGTCATTGGGATTTAAATTGGTGTAGTCATTGTACAAAATAGTATGAAAGTGCCTCAGAAAATTAAAAATAGAACTATGATACAATCCAACAATTCCACTTCTGGGTAGTCATCCGAAAAAAAAAAAAAAAAAGATAACATCAGTCTCAAGAGATATATGCACTCTTATGTTCATTGTAGCACTATTTATAATATGGAAACAACCTCAATATCCATCTATAGGTTGGTGGATAAAGGTAGATGTGTGTGTGTGCATTTGTGTAAATGAAATATTACTTAGCCATTAAAAATGAAAACCTATTTGGAACAACATGGATGGACCTAGAGGATATCATGCTAAGTGAAATAGGTCAGAAAAAGACAAATACCATATGATTACATTTATATATGAAATCTAAAATTTTTTAAAAAATGAACAAAATAAAACAACATAGAAACAGACTTGTAAATATGGGAAACAAACTTTGTTACCAGAGGGAGAAGTGGTTAGTGGTGGCAGAACACACAAAATCAGTGCAGAAGATTAAAAGAGATAAAATTCCAGTTATAAATAATCCATGGGATGTAATGTGTAGCACAGGAAATATAGGCAATAATAGTGTAATAACTTTGTATGAGGACAAATGATAACTAGATTTGTTTTGGGGATAATTTCAAAATGTATAAAGATATCAAATCACTAGGATGTGTACCTGAAACCAATAGGATATTGTATGTCACTTTTACTTCAATAAATTAATAAAATGTACTTTAATATTCAGACATGATGTATTTTAATTATTGCATTCATTCATTTCACAAATTTGTAGACTACATGCAGAGAATGCTGACAGAGTATACATCACTAAAGGTTGATGTAACAGTGATCCTTCAAAAACCAACTCATTTTATCTATCTTGAATTCAGATATTCACACAAGGCACTGAAATATGTCACTGAAAAGCAAATTTCCAAATCGCACATTTGTTCTATGTTTATGTATTATATGTGCATATAAAAATATACAGAACAAATGATGACACTGCATAAGAAGGATAATGGAAGGCTTTTTGAGAAATCATAAAGAAGCAATAACAAAATGAATGACTGGAGTTTAAAGAGCAATTGAATGAGAGGAGAAGGGTATTTTGAAGAGGTTGTATAAGATAGGAAACTTAAATTTATTTTCTTACTTGTAATCTGTGGGAAGTATTTTTAATGTTTATACCTCTTTATATGTGTGACTGCGTAATGGCCTTGTCTTCTCATGAAGATAACTGGTTAAGCCTGTGAAATGTTCATTGATCTAAGTGGATGGGTCTGAGGGGAAGGACTTGTCAGCTGGGACAGCTTATCAGAAGAGGGTTATTCTTCCCACCCACCCCCCCTTCCTATTTATTCCTAAACCAGGGAAAATTCCCCTGGGAGCATAGAGGCTTCAGAGGGAACATTGCAGAGACTCAAGAGATGAGAAACGGTTTGTAAATGAGCATTTAAAACATGAAAACACTCTTGTTTTTAAAGCCAATGAGTATAAAGTACCAGTGGGAGACGTGAGTTGACAGCTGGGACTCTTCATCCGTCTGGCCAAGGGATTCTGAGTCAATCTCTGACGGATGAAAAGTAGGACTGGGAGAACTGGGGCCTGTCAGGATCTGCTCAAAATTCCTGGGCTTGCCATTTCAAACCAAATTCAAACCTTCCAGAATTTGAGATTAAAGAGAGTGTTTACAGAAAAATAAAAGAGTCTTGAAAATGCTTATTAAGAGGCATCTTAGAAATCTTTATAAAGCGTCATCTGTGATGATTTACATGCAAATGAATCTGAATGTGCTTGGCATACATTATGTAAGGTTTTCAGATTTGATCAAATCCATGCTGATCATGGAAGAATACATGCACAGAGCCATTAGAGAGTTCGAAGCAAGATGGCTTGTCCATTCCTGGTTTGAAGCAGAGAAGTGACAAGGGAGAACATAGAAGTGCTTTTTATTCAGTCACTTAAGGACAACTTTTGCTCCCAAAGATATATTTTGAGTCTAAGACAGTTCCAGAGGTTTCTGGGAGCATGAAATGCCCTCAGCTTCAGGCTGGTCTTGGAGAGGCCTGAGCAGGAATTTACTCCATGCCTGAAAGATTCCAAAAACTATAGTCTTATTCCAGTATTTCTTGGGGGATCTGCACTGCTTCTGCCAAGGGCTTCAAAGCATCCCAAACAGTTTCTGATTTAATGTGACCTCTCTCAATGGTAGGACTTGAACTGGGACCCTGGGTCTTTGCTAATCATGGTTTGAATTACTAAAGAGATTTCCCAAGCTCATGAAGTTGCTAAAAGGTGTAGGATGTAGATAAATGCAAACAGAGACAAAAAAAATTGCCACCAGAGTCTCAAAAGGCTATGAGGAAGAAGGCCATGGCAATGTTATGTAACAAACTAAGATAGGTCTCTTTGGGAAATTTATGTAGTTACTGAGTTCTTACCTAATTCTAAGAGTCTAATGGTCAGTACCAAAAAGAAAAAAAAAAAAAAGGGGTCCTAGAAATTGTACAAGATAAATATGTAAGTGGATGTGTTTCTAGATTAACTAGAATTGGCAGCTTTGTTTATTGTCTAACATAGTATTCTCAGGGTATAAAATACTTACTAGCCCAGCACTCGGTTAAGTTTTCCTAATTTTCTCTCTCCTTCTCTGGTAAAATGAGAAACTCGTTATCAGGGCCAAAATTGGCACTGAGGAAAAATATGAAGTAGGCAAAAGTTTGCTTTAGATGTCTACTTCCTGGGACACCTGGGTGGCTCAGTTGGTTAGATGTCTACTTCCTGTTCTTTCTACCTGTCCCTTCCACAACCTTGTCTGTGTCTGTCCTTTATACCATGTCACCTCCCATCCAAGGCACAATCATTATAGTTAAAAATAAGAGTTGGCCAAGATAGCTACCAAAGATTTTTGTCTTCAAAAATATTAATGCTATGTTTAAAAATAAACAAGCACCCATTAGATGATAATTTGGTATATTTTCTATAAGTACTTAGTTTATCTATTAGTGTTGCATTGTATAAGTCTGGTTCTCAATAGAAAATGGAGTTTTTCTCAGATCCTTCAAATGAAGAGGCTCTTATGAAAAGATCCCTTGGAGAGGTGTGAGAAGGAAAAGGGAACATATAAAGAATGGTAATGAACTTAGAAACAAGCAACAGAAGAAATCATTAATACCTCTAAAGCTAAAGAAGCAAATGGGAAAACTATTACTGGAACTCAGAGCTAGAGTCATATAGAGAGGCAGCTATTTCTAGAGGGTAAAAGCCAAAGCATGGAGTGGACAGGGAAGAAATACCCCAAACACGTACTCTCTACCTAGTGCTTCCTATTGATGGAACGCCAGAGGGTGGGGCAGCCCAGTTCCTGATGCAGTCTGTAGAGGTCAGTCAACCGGGGCACTGAGCAGGTCAGAGGATACAGAATAAATTGGTAAATGGGGTAGAAGGTAGAAGAAAAATCAGTACATTAATCTAATTATCTTTTTTTTTCTCCCAATTGCTTGATGAAGACACTCCTTTCTAACACCCTACATTCAACATTTTATTTAAGTCACTCCAGGATCTGGAGGTAAGAATTCAGACAAGCTTAGTTTCAAAATCTCTTAACTCTGATTTCTTCCCATTTCGATTCTGGATTACAGAAAGGAGGTGGTGGGGTGATGGGGTGACTGGGTGATGGGTATTAAGGATGGCACGTGTTGGAATGATCACTGGGCGTTATACGCAACTAATGAATCGTTGAACACTATAACAAAAACTTATTATGTACTATATGTTGTCTAACTGAATATAATGGCAAATTTTTAAAAAATCTATCACAATAACTTTATCTTGTTCTCAATACTGTATCTTCTTAAGATACTATGTAATTCAAAGGAACTAGAAAATAAAAGAACAAATAAAGTTCAAGGTTTGTATAAGGAAGGAAGTAATAAAGATCAGAGAAAAAAATATATCAATAAAACCCAGAATAGGTTCTTTCAAAAAATAAACAGAACTGATAAACATTTAGCCAAACTCATCAGAAAAACAGAAAATCCAAATAACTAAAATTAGAAACAAAAGAGAAAAAGTAACAAGTGACAACAAAGAAATACAAAGGACTATAAGGGACTATCAGAAAAAATTACATACCAACAACTAGGAAAACCTAGAAGAAATGCATAAATTCCTAGAAACATACAATCCTTCAAACCGAAATCAGAAAAAATAAAAATCCGAGCATACTAATTATTAGTAACAAAATTGAATCAGTAATCAAAAACCCAACAAACAATAGTCTAAGATCAGATGAATTCACAGGAGTATTCTACTAAACATTTAAAGAAAAGTTAATTTAAGAAAAAAACTATTCCAAAAAATAGAAGAAAAAGTTTCTGAATACATTCTGTAAGACCAGCATTATCCTGACACCAAAACCAAGGGTGCTACAAAAAAAGAAAAAAAGAAAGAAACTTATAGGCTAATATTCCTGATGAACATAGATTCAGAAATCCTCAACAAAATATTAGCAAACCACATTCAACAATACATCAACAAAATTAGCACAATCAAGTGGGATTTATTCAGGGATGCAAAGATCATTTAATATTTACTAACCAATCAGTGTGATACACCATGTTAACAAAATGAAGGCAAATAATAACATAATCTCAAAAGCAGAAAAAAACAAAATTCAACATCTAGTCATAATTAAAAAAAAAAAAACCTCTCAGAATGCATTCAAAGGGAACATACCTTGAACATAATAAAGGCTATATATAACAAAACCACAGCTTATTTCACACTCTCTCTCTCTCTCTCTCTCTCTATATATATATATATATATATATATAAAACAAAACCACAGCTTATTTCACACTCAGTAGTGAAAAACAGAGAATTTCTGCTAAAATCAAGAATAAGAGGTTTGCCTGGGTGGCTTAGTGTGTTAAGTCTCTGCCTTTGGCTCAGGTCATGATCTCAGAATCCTGAGATGGAGCCCCACATCAGGCTTTCTGCTCAGCGGGGAATCTGCTTACCCACTCCTTCTCTCTCTGCCTGCCTCTCTGCCTACTTGTGATCTCTGTCAAATAAATAAATAAAATCTTTAGAAAGTAATAAGACAAGTATGTCTGTTCTTTCCACCTTTTTTTCTTTTATAAAGATTTTATTTATTTGAGAGAGAGTGTGTGTGCAAGGAGAGATAATCTGAAGCAGATTCCACACTCAGTGCAAAGCCTGGGGTGGCTCAGTCTCTCAACTATGAGATTACAACCTGAGCCAAAACCAAGAGTCAGCCAGTTAACTGACTAAGCCCCCCAGGAGTCTCCATTCTTGCCACCTTTATTCCACATAATACTGGAAGTCCTAGCCAGAGCAATCAGATAAGAAATTTTAAAGTACCCAAATTGGTAAAAAATAAGTAAAACTGTTGCTATTTTCAGATGATACACTATACATAAAAGGACCTAAAGATTCCAACAAAACCATTAGAAGTGATCAATGAATAAAATTGCCGGACAAAATATCAATATTCAGAAATTGGCTGCATTTCTATACACTAATAAAGTAGCAGAAAAGGAAATTAAGAAAACAATTTCATATATAATTACACCAAAAATAATTAAGTGCTAGGAATAAATCAATGAAGTAAAAGATCTATACTCTAAAAACCATAAATATTGATGAAAGAAATTAAGAAATGACACAAATAATGAGATATTCCATGCTCAAGGACTGGAAGCATATTGTTAAGGTATCCATAGCACCCAAAGCAATCTACAGGTTCTAAGTAATCCTTATCAAAGTACCAGGAGTATTTTCCACAGAATTAGAGTAAGTAATCCTAAAATTTATATGGAAGAAAAAACAAACAAACAAACAAAAAACAACCCTGAGTAGCCATAGCAATCTTGAGAAAGAACAAAGGTGGAAGTATCACAATCCTAGATTTCAAAATCTACTACAAAGCTATAGTAATCAAAACAGTAGGATACTGGTATAAAAGAAGATACAAAAAAAGAGAAGAAGAAGAAGATAGACCAATGGAACAGAATAGAGAGTCCAGAAATAAGCCCATGCATATATGGCCAATTAGTCTACAACAAAGGAGGCAAGAATATACAATATTGAAGAGATTATCTTTTCTATAAATCTGTAAACAATGCACAGCTGTAGGCAATGAAACCAGACCACTTTCTTACCACTTTCACAAAAATAAAATGAATTAAAGACCTAAATCTGAAGAAAGACATAGGTAGCAATATTTTTTTAAGGTGTATTTCCCCAGTCAAGGGAAACAAGAGCAAATATAAATTATTGAAACTACACCAAAATAAAAAGATTTTGCAAACAAATGAAACCATCAGCAAAGAGAAAAGGCAATCTACTGAATAGACAGAAGAGAGAATTCTGACAAGGATGGTGGGGGAGGATCCTAAGCTCACCTTGTCCCACTGTACAACTCCCATATCTGTGTAAATCATCCAGAAAGTGACCTGAAGACTGACATAACAGATCCTCCAAGTGAAGAGGACACATCAAAGAGGGTAGGGTAGGAAGGGCAGCCATTGGGTTGCGAGCAAAACAGACTCATGGGACTGTCTGAAAGAGGGAGGGAAACTTCAAGCATAGAGAGGGGGGAGAAACAGACTCCACCTCAGGCACAGGGGACCTGTACTGGAAGACAGGTCCCCATAACATTTGGTTTTGAAAAGAAGAGAGACCTAATATTGCTAATTTCTTACAATCAGTGGGCTTACCACCAAAAACTAAAAATCAGTGGGCTCAACTTTATGAGAGTCAGAGCAGAAAAGAAAGCTGATTCCCCCACCCTTGCACAACAAACAGCCCTGCAGAGAAGCAGCAGGTTCAAAATGCATGGGGTATACAGGTATACAGGAAGCTCTATTTCCCAATCTCAGAGCATGTGCTGGAGGGGCAGAGATCTTTGGGAAACTTCTCCAAGACCAAAAAACCAGGCAGGCACCATTTCGCTCTTCTGCTCCCCAGGCTGGTTATACAGCCCTCTAAGAACCAGTATAGCATGAACACTCTCCATCTAGCTTGCCAATAGTACACCCCAATCCCATACTGTTCTGTAAAACCACACCATTACAGCCTTGGCATGAGTTTTCCCAGGTGGCTATAGGTCCCTTCCCACAGTACACTAGTGTGGGCCTTGCTAAAACCAGGTGCCCTACCTCCATGCTCTCCTGTGACCCCACTCCCTCAACAAGACTTTAGCAGGAACCCATCCAAAGAGATGTCACAAGGGTAGCAGTGTGCAAGCAGCCCTGATGGGTCCCAGCACTGCTCCAAAGTGACTCCTTCCCTAGGGAGAGAGAAAGATAACTACACACACCAGTTCAATTGCAGACACACTGTGTGGTGGTGGAAGACATCTGGACTGACTGCAGGCCCCATCCACCAACAAAAGCTTCTCAAGAGATTAAACAGGGAGAGCACCCTGGAGTTTGGTACTATAATAGTTTTGGCAAATGCCTGATCTGACCCAACTCAAGCCCAAGACAGATTTAGACTGGGTGACTGACAACACAGGGACCAAACCCTGCCCACAACAGTCAAGGAAAGCCACCGCAGGTGACTGGATTGAAAACAAATGCGACTCAGCCATAGTAGGCCATACACAAAACATATGGGAGACACACCTGAAGAGCTAGGTTCTGGCAAACAGGGGACAATGCACTGTAGGGCAGTACAAGACCTCTTCTTCATAAGTCCACAACTTTCAACAGCAGGAGATGTAGCTAACCTTCTTAAAACATAGTAACAAATAAAGGGAGTTAGACAAAATGAGGACCCAGAAGAATATATTCCAAATGAAAGAGTAGCACAAAATTACAGCAAGAGAGCTAAACAAAGTAGAGATAAGTAATATGTGTAATAGAGAATTTAAAGTAACAATCAAAGATACTCACTAGATGAGAAAAGAGTGGAAGACCTCAGTGAGAGCCTTAACAAAAAGATAGAAAACAAAGAATAACCAATCAGATGAAGAACTTAGTAACTGAAATTAAAATTACAGTAGATGGACTAAAGACTAAAGACTCAAGGAAGCAGGACCCATCAGTAGCCTGAACACAGGAACAGAAATCAATCAAGCTGAAAGGAAGAGAGAAAAAATAATAAAAGATGAAAATAGACATGGAACTCAGTGACACCATCAAGCATAAAAAGATTTAAATTATAGGGATCCTAGAATGAGAAAAGAGAATAGGGGGAAGAAGAAAATCAATTTGAAAAAATAATAGCAGAAAACTTCCTTAATCTTGGGTAGAAAACAGATATCCAGATCCAGTAAGCACAGAGATCCCCAAACAAATTCAATCTAAGGCGGTTCACACCTAAAACACAAAGTTATTAAGATGGCAAAAACTAGTGATGAAGGGAAAATATTTAAAATGGCAAGAGAGGGCATCTGGATGGCTCAGTCAGTTGGATATCTGCCTTCGGCTCAGGTCATGACCTTGGGGTCCTGGGATTGAGCCCTGTATTGGGCTCCCTGTTCATCAGGAAGCCTGCTTCTCCCTATCCCTCTGCCCCTCCTCATCCAACTTGTGCTTCTTCTCAATTTCTCTCTCTCTCTCAAATAAATAAAATCATTTAAAAATATAAAAATAAAATAAAACAGCAAGAGAAAATAGTTAAACCCTGTAACTAAGAATACTCTATCCAACAAGGCTATTAGTCAGAAAAGAAGAAGAGATAAAGCGTTTCCAGAAAAACAAAAGTTAAAGAAATTCGTGACCACTGAATCACTCCTAATAAAAATATTAAAGAGGACTCTTTGAATGGAAAGGAAAGACCATAAGTAAGAGTAAGAAAAGAAGCACCAAAACAGTAAAATCAAGTATATCTATAAAAATCAGTCAAGAGACTCACAAAATAAAAGGAAGTAAAGAATGACACCATATACCTAAAACATGGGGGAGGAGGAGGGAAGAGTAAAGAATGGGTTCAAGGTTAAGAGACTGTCAACTTAATATAGACTGGTTAAAAACCAGTAACAGATATGTAAAAATTAAAAAAGCAAGGAATCCAAGTACCTAGAGAAAGCCAACAAACTGAGAGAAGAGAGCCACAGAAGAAAGGAACTGCAGAAGAACTCCAAAAACAACCATAAAACAAGAAGCAAAATGACACTAAGTACACACCTATCAATAATTACTTTAAATGTAAATGGACTAAATGCTTCAATCAAATATGTATGGTTACTGCATGGATAAAAAGCAAGATCTATCTATGTGTTGCCTACAAAAGAAGACTCATTTCAGACCTAATTACATAAGAATTTTACTGGGGAAAAAAGAATAGAAAACCTTGTATCATGCAAATAGAAGTGAAAAGAAAGCCATGATAGTTATACTTGTATGGGACAAAATGGACTTAAAAGCAAAGAGTCTTAACTGTAGGAAACAAACTGAGGGTTTATAGAGGGGAGCTGTGTAGGTAGATGGGGTAATTGGGTGATGGGCATCAAAGAGGGCATGTGGTGTGTTATATGCAACTGATAAATTATTAAACTCTATATCTGAAACTAATGATGTACTCTATGTTGGCTAATTGAATTTAAATTAAAAAAAAGTCTATAGTAAGAAACAAAGAATGATACTATGTAATCATAAAGGGAACACTCCAATGAGAACATATAACAACTATAAATAGTTATGCAACCAACATGAGAGCACCCAAATTAATAAAGAAGCTAATAACAAACAAAGGGAGTAATCAACAGTAATACAATAATAGTAGGGGACTTTATCACCCCACTTAAATCAATGGATAGACCAAACAGAAAATGAACGAAGGAATGGTGGCTTTGAATGACTCATTAGACCAGAAGGATCTAACAGATATATTCAGAACATTCCAGCCTAAAATAGCAAATTATGTTCTTTTCAATGGAAGAGTCTCAAGAAGACATAATAGGCAACAAAACAAGTCTCAACAAATTAAAAAAGACTGAAGTCCTATCAAGCATCTATTCTAATCACAGTGTTACAAAACTAGAAATCAATGACGAGAAAAAAATCCAGAATGAACACAAATACACGGAGGTTAAATAATACATTAATAAACAGTGAATGTGTCAACCAAGAAATCAAAGAGGAAATTGAAAAATACATGGAGAAAAATGAAAACAAATAACAATGGTTCAAAATCTTTGGGATACAGCAAATGCTGTTTTAAGAAGGATGCTTATAATAATACAGGCCTACTTTAAGAAGCAAGAGAAACTTCAAATAACCTAACCTTATACCTAAAAGAGATAGAAAAGAAAACCAAACACAACCCACAACCAACAGAAGGGAAGAAATAATAAAGTTTGGAGCAGAAATAAACCAAACGAACACCGATAAAAATAAAAGAATAATAACCATAATAATAGAGCAGATCAAGGAAACCAGGAACTGGTTCTTTAAAAAGATAAAAAAAAAAATTGATAAATCTGTAGTCAGACTCACAAAAAAGAAAAAAAAAATAAGACAACCCAAGGTCAGAAATTAAGAAGGAGAAATAACTGATCTCACAGAAACACAAAGGATTATAAACAACATTACAAAAAATTATATGCCAACAAATTGGACAATCAAAAAAAAATGGATAAATTCCTAAAAATACATAACCTCCTAAAACTGAAGCAGAAAAAAAAAATAGAAAATTCAAAGAGACTGCATACCAGCAATGAAATTGAATCAGTAATCAAAAAACTCCCAACTAACAAAATTCAGGGTCAGAAAGTCAGACACTTCATAGGCAAATTCTACCAAACATTTTAAGAAGAATTAATACCTATCCTTCTCAAACTATTCCAAAAAATAGAGGAGGAAGGAAATTTTCAACTTCATTCTTGAAGGCCAGCATTACCCTAATACCAAAACCAGAAAAAGACATTACAATAAAAGGGAACTATAGGCCAATATCTCTGATGACTATAGATGCAGAAATCCTCAACAACATATTAGCAAACCAAAACTAATAACAAATAAAAAACCTCATTCATCATGATTAAGTGGGATTTATTCCTGGGATGCAAGGGTGGTTCAATATTCACAAAATGATCAACATGATACATCACACCAATAAGAGAAAAGATAAAAACCTTTCAATAGATACAGAAGAAAACATTTGACAAAGTGTAATGTTCATTCATGATACAAATCCTCAACAAAGTAGATTTATAAGGAACATATATCAATATAATATTTATATTTTTAAAAAAGACACAAGACACAGTTAGCATCATACTAAATGGTAAAAAACAGAGCTTTTATTCTCAAATCAGTAACAAAACTAGGATGTCCACTCTTACGACTTGCATTCAACATAGTACTGGAAGTCCTAGTTGTAGTAATCAGGAAAGAAAAAGGAATAAAAGGCTTCCAGTTGGTGAGGAAGAAGTAGAATTTTCACTAAGACTCCACAAAAAACCCAGTAGAACTGATAAATGAATTCAGTAAGGTCACAGGACACTAAATCAATATACAAAATGTTACATTGCTATACACTAATAATGAAGGAGCATAAAGAGAAATTTTAAAAATCCCATTTACAATTTCACCAAAAATAACACAATTCCTAGGAATAAATTTAACCAAAGAGGTGAAAGACTGATACCCTGAAAACTATAGAGTGTTGATGAAAAAGATTTAAGATGACACAAATGGGAAGATATTCCATGCTCACAAAATGGAAGAACAAATATTGATAGAATGTCCATACCACCCAAATCAATCTACAGATTGAATGCAATCCCTATCAAAATACCAACATCATTTTCCACAGAACTAGAACAAATAATCCTATAATTTATATGGAACCACAGAAGACCCCAAATGACCAAGGCAATTTTAAAAAAGAACAAAACTAGAAGTATCACAATCCCAGATTTCAAAATATGCTACAAAACTGGAGTTATCAATACAGTATAGTATTGGCACAAAAATAAACACATAGATCAATGGAATAGAATAGAGAGGCCAAAAATAAACTCACAACTATATAGTCAATTAATCTTTAACAAAGGAAGAAAGAATGAGAAAAAAGATAGTCTTTTCAACAAATGAGGCTGGAAAAACTGGACAGCAACATGTATAAGAATAAGACTAGACCACTTTTTTATACCATACACAAAATTAAACTCAAAATGGATTTAAGACCTAAATGTAAGAGACTTGAAACCATAAAAACCCTAGAGGAACACACAGGCAGTAACCTTTCTGACACTGACCATAATAACTTTTTTCTATATAAGTCTCCTGAGGCAAGGGAAACAAAAGCAAAAATAAACTATTAGAACTTGAACAAAATAAAAAGCTTCTGTACAGTAAGGGAAACAGTCAACAAAACTAAAAGGCAGTTCACAGAATGGGAGAAGATATTTGTAAATGGCATATCATATAAAGTGTTAGTAACCAAAATATCTAAAGAACTCCTATAGCTCAACACCAAAAAACCCCCAAATAATTGGATTTAAAATTGGGCAGAGGACCTGAACAGACATTTCTTCAACGATATAGAGATGGCCAACAGACACATGTAAAGGTGCTCAACATCACTCATCATTAGTCAAATAAAAATCAAAACCACAATGAGATATCCCCTCAAACCTACCAGAATGGCTAAAATCAAAAGATAAGAAACAAATGCTGGCAAAGAGGAGAAAAAGGAACTTCATGCACCATTGGTGGGAATACAAACTTGTGCAGCCACTGTGAAGAGCAGTATGCAGGTGCCTCAACAAATTAAAAAGTAGAATTATCATATATTCCACCACTGGGTATTTACAAAATGAATATGAAAACACCAATTCCAAGAGATATATGCACTCGTATGCTTATTGCAGTACTACTTACAATAGCCAAATTATAGAAGCAGCCCAAATGTCCATCAACAGATGAATGAATAAAGAAGATATGGTACATATAAACAATGAAATATTATTCAGCCATAAAAAGAATGAAACTTTGTCATTTGCAACAATGTGGATGGATCTGGAGTATAATGCTAAGTGAAATAAGCCAAAGAAACACAAATACCATATGATTTCACCTATAGGTGGAATTTAAGAAACAAAACAATGAATGATGAAAAAAAAAAGATAAAACAAAAAACAAACTCTTAATTATAAAGAACTGATGGTTACCAGAGGAGAGGTGGAAGGGGGAATGAAATAGGTAAAGGAGATTAAGAATATATTTAACATGATGAGCACTGAGTAATGCATAGAATTGTTGAATCACTATATTGTAATCTGAAACTAATATAACACTGTATGTTAACTATATTGGAATTCACATTTTTAAAAATTAAAATGACAAAATAATTCAAGTGGCTCAACTATCTTCTCATTCTCTCTAATCCTACTGGGGCTCCAATTTATAATGTGTATTTTACAATGTGTCTTATGTGTCTCTTGTGCTTTTATTTTTATTTTTTTCATATTAGTGTTTCCCTTTGTGCTTTAGCTTAGATATTTTCTATTCACCCATTAGTGACCCAAAGTCACTAATCTTGACTTATGTCTTTAACCATTGAGTACTTTCAGTTGTATTTTTCAATTCCAGAATTTCCATTTGATTCTATTTCGTAGTTCTAATTTTCTAGTGAATTATCAAATTTCCATCTCTTTTATGATCTTTTCAACTTTATTTTTATTTATTTATTTATTTATTTATTTAAGAAACATCATTAAGAGGTTATTTCAGTCTCTGCTAAAACAAATATATGACTCACCTTCTTATCTTGCCCTTTTTGGAATTTCTTTGGTGTTTGGAGATGTGATATGGTCCTTTATCTTGGCGTGATTATTTTTGGCTGAATGGTAAATGCTATATATTAAAAAAAAAATCATAGAACTCTGTCGGACTCCGGTAGGTTTTGCGGCCGACAGGCACGAGGAGAGCGTCCGGGCCAGCCGGTAGCTCCCCTTGGGGCTGAGCGGGATGGCGAGTGTCGCGAGTCCAGGCGCATTAATGAACCACACCAGACTCGGGGGATCTGTCGAAGCAGGATCTCACTTTATTGAGCGGGGTTGCAGCTTATATTGGGTAGGGGATGGGAAATGAGGTCAGCGGGGAGAGAGCCTATGGGGTTTGGTTACGTAGTCAGAGATATGCGGAACCGAAACCGCCACGTTGGCGCCAATACTGCCACGGTGGCGCCTTTTCTAGCCGGAAGAGAAGGCAGGCCAGCGCCATCTTTGCTGTGCCCAACAGAACTCCACCTGACATCATGGGTTTTTTTAGAGAGGGTCATCCTTTTCTTTACTAGACAGAGGTTTTATCACTTCAGTTCAATCAAGTATGGAACTGAGTTAAGACAAGAGTACAGCTTTAGTAAAGCTCCTAGGTTATCCTTGTTCTTAGGGTGTATCTCTCTTTTCATTTTAACACCAGGTGTGTTCACCAGAAATACCCTCTTCCCCCCACCTTTTTTTTTTTTTTTGGCCAATAGTATAGGTGGGGGGTTGTTCTGTACTCAAAATCCTTTTTGTGGTAAGGTGGAAAAAAAAATCCCTGTTTTTTATAGGTATTAGATTTAGTTTCACATGCTCTTGTCCTTTGAAGCTTCAGAGTTCAGCCAATACCTTGAGAGGGAAACAAGCTTCATATTAGGCCCAGTTGTCTATGCCCTCTCACTCTGATCTTAAGCGCTCAAGCTTCCAATTTTGTCTCTCTGGTCTTGTAAGTCTGCATGTTTCTCTGTGACCCACCAGTGGTCTTCTATCCACAGAATCTGTATTCTCAAGTTTTCAACTAGTGCATAGACTCAAATGCCTTCATGAAAAATGGCTACAGAATGTAAACTCCTATTTGTGGTTTCTTCTCTCTACCTATTTTCCCTTCTTGTCCTGGTTGCTTCAGCAGCTCTCTGATGTCTTTAACAGATTTTTATTTTTTTCTTTTCTTTTCCTTTCCTTCCCTTCCCTTCCCTTCCCTTCCCTTCCCTTCCCTTCCCTTCCCTTTCCTTTCCTTTTCTTTTCTTTTCTTTTCTTTTCTTTTCTTTCTTTCTTTCTTTCTTTCTCTTTCTTTCTTTCTTTCTCTTTTTAAGTTTGTATGACCTTTCCAGAGGTTTTTAATGAGATTGTTGGTCTCCTTCAAGTGATCTTATTGTTTTGTGAAAGATGTTATTTATTTATTTATTCGAGAGAGAGAATGAGCAGGGGGCAGGGGCAGAGTGAGAGGGAGAAGCAGACACCGATGCCGACTCTATCCCAGGAACCCTGGATCATGACCAGAGCTGAAGGCAGACACTTAACCAAATTAGCCATCCAGGCATCCCTCCAGTTATTTTATTCTGCTCTATATATCAGAATATATATATTCTGCTCTAAATATCATTTTATTTATTTACCTATTTATTTAAGTATTTATTTAAATTTCAGGTAACATATAGTGTAATAGTTGTTTCAGGAGCAAAAAAAAAAAAATGTAGATAGAAATTAATTGAAGTAATGTGCTTAAAAATCCAGTAAGTGTTAATTGGCAACTGAAATACCTGAGATATATTTCTGTCTCTGCAATTTATTTACTCTACAGCACTGGACAGTTTACTTTGCCTTCCTACGCTCTAATTATCTTATCTGAAAAATAAAAATGTTAGAATAGATAAACTAAGATATTTTCTTTCATTCTGTGAATTTGTATTCTCATAATTTGAACAATTTTATTAATGTATAAGTAAAGTTTGGTAGGATGTCAGAGCATCCTACAGAATCATCATCATAATAACAATAAATAAGTAACTAAATAAGAAATACACTTAGAAAATGATGAGCCTTTAGGGTTCTGTTTTCACTGAAGATTAATCACCATAACAAAAACTTTTTAAATCACTGAATTAACAAGTTTCTGAAGGATATTCCTATTGACTGTTATAACTAAAAGGGCTGTATGTCCTTGTTTGCAAGGGCATTCCCCATTTATATTTTTGTCTCTACATAAATGTAAATAGTTTCCCCTTCTACTCTAAAATAATATTTTTTTGGCTGGAAAATTTTATGGCTATTCTAGTTATAATCCTGAGAGAAGGAAAAGTTCTTGGTTGGTCAGTTGCATAACCATTCTTGTGAGACTAATTTCAGATTTTAATACTGAGTATAACAAAAAGCAAAAGTGAGCATGGATAGAAACTATATTAAGTTTCTATTCAGATAATATTGAGAGAGTCCAGAACACTTCAGGTATTGTTTGAATCCCGAGACTAGCTACATGACAGTTTTCCAAAAGTGTTCATATTTTTAAAAGAGTGAGAATCAGCTGGACAAAATGTTATTCACAACAGGCCAATACATGTTTCATCCAGTGAGTATCAGTACTTTTAACAAATATAGACAACTGAGGGCAATATGTAATGAAGAGTGCAAAACTCAGTGATGGAGAAGTGTTTATAAGGGGACAAAAACCTCTTAGACTAATGTCTGTACAGATCTACCTGCCCTAGTGTTCAGAAACCTCATAGTTCAGTTGTGAGCTTATAATGACTTTGATAGAAATATTTCAATTTATCATTGGGTTTTTTTAAAGATTTTATTTATTTATTAGAGAAAGAAACAGAGCTCGAGCACTAGCAGGGGGGAAGGGCAGATGGAGAGGGAGAAGCAGTCTCCCCATTGAGCAGGAAAATAGATGTGGGGCTCAATCCCAGGACTCTGGGATCCATGACCTAAGCTAAAGGCAGATGCTTTAACTAACTCAGCTACCCAGGTACCCCATCTCTAGATTTGAAAAATAGTATTTTTTACTAGTATCCTTTCTTACAGGAAATCTATATATATAAAAGACATTTTAAAAATATTCTGGAAATTTAAAAAATATATATTTACTAATAAAGTTCTGGTTCAAGATAGCAATGCATTAAGATCCTAAACTCAACTCCTTGGACACACTGAAATATAGCTACATATGGAAAAATTTCCTCTGGGAAAAAACCTAAAACCTAACTGAATGACTCCTATGCACAGGCAAATGGGGAAACAAAACAAAACAAAACAAAACAAAAAACAAAAAACAAAAAAACAAAGTGGGTAGAGGACTCAGACACATGAACTCGACCCCTAGCACAGAAATCGACAACTGGGAGGAAACTAAAACCTTGAAATATTTCCCTGAGGAGTGAAGGCTTTGAGCCCTACATTGGGCATCCAAACTTTTAAGACTTGCACATGAGAAGTGAGCCCCAAGACATATATCTTTGAAAACCAGTTAGGCCCATGTCCACAAGACCCACAAGGCCATAGTGAACAGAGAAATGGCTTTTTAAAGTACTTGCAATCTCAGACTCACACACTGAGACCTAGTATAAAAGCAGCCAATTGAGGAGTGCCCAGACTTTATGTGGAAAAGGCATATTTGCTAGCCTGAGGGGCAGGCATCTAATTTAGCACACATGTAGAAGGCTGCTGGAGTATTATTCTCTGGGGATGGGGGCTGACAGGTGCTATCTTTGCACTCCCCCTTTGCCTTGATCCACATCACTGAGATCTCCCAGAAACAAGCTTCTTCCCTCCTCTGGTGTCCAAAGTTTTATAGCTACCACCCACAGGACACATCTAAATTTCCCAAATCTGGGGGCCAGTTAAGTTTGAATTCAAGGGTCCCACAGGACTATAAACAATGGAGGAGTTATTAAATGACTACCACCCTCAAGGCATACCAAGAGGCAACAGTCTGAGAAGCCTTGTCTTTCTGTGAAAGAGGACTTCTAGCTTATCTTCAAGGCTGTAGCTTGAGAGAATGCTCCTAAGACCCTGGAGGACAGTTGTAATCTTTGTACTCTCCCTCTGCCATGCTCCAGAGGGACCTTGTCCCCTTGGTGAAATTTTACATCTTGTGGCCCAGTTTTTATATCTATTGTCCAGATTATGTGGGCACCACCCAAAGGATATCCCTTGATATCATGGCTCAGGTGCCCAGCTGGGCTTGTGTTCCTGGGTTCTATGGGACTGTAAAAATCAGAGAGACTGTTCTTGATTAGGTAACAACACCAGAGCATTGCACACAAAGCAGAATGGAGAAATACTCCAGTTTTTCAGTAATGAGGCCTATTTACTTGTCCAGGAGTTTCAACCAGAAGGGCAATCTTCTAGTTTGACACACAACTAGGGACTTACATACATATACCTAGGGAACAGGAGACCAGTGGACACACACTGTGCTCTCCCTCTGCCATACTCCAGCTCAGCAGGATCTCCCAGGAGAGTTTATACCCTTGCCTGTGTCCTTGATTTCTGCAGCTGCTGCCAGTAGATATTTCTAAGATGCCAACGTTGGTGGCCAGTGGTGCGTACACTCGTGGCGCCACAGAACTGTGTATATTTGCATACTTCAAAAGCTACTGCCTAAGGGTCCATCTTCCAATCGGTCTCCCTCTAGATGCTGACTGAATCCTCCCTTTTGGGACACAATGGGTCTTGGAAGATTCTCAAATACTGTGAGTTATTAAAAATACAATAGAATGCTTGGACAATCAAAAGGGTTTGAGAGACAACCGATACTAAGGCAGGGTTAAACAACAAGCTTGATCTCCTACATGTGGCCTCCCCTTGAAGAGTAGGAGGGATGTCTATTTTATCTGATGCCTAGAAACTAACACAGAAAATTAAGAAAAATAAAGAAATAGAGGACTATGTTCTAAGGAAAAAATATAGAACCTCAGGGGGAAAAAAAATCCTTCAATAAAATGGAAATAAGTGAATTATATAATAGAGTTAAAAGTAATGTTCATAAAGATTGCTCATGAACTTGGAAAAATAGATGACTAAATGAGAAATTCAACAAAGAGTCAGAAAATATAAGAACAGGCCAAATAGAAGTCATAGAACTGAAGAATATAGTAACTGAAAAACAAACTGGACTAGAGGGGTTCAATGGCAGACTAATGAAACAGAAGAAAGGATCAATTAACTAAAAAATAGGGGAGTGGAACTCATTAAGTCAGAAAAAAATAAACGAAGTGAAGAGAGCTTAAGAGACCTGTGATATAATATCAAGCAGACCAACATTTACACTATAGAGGTTCCAGAAAGAGGAGAAAAAAGGAAGTAAATTTATTTGAAGAATTAATGGCTAAAAGCTTGCCTAAACTGTGAAAGAAAAAAGATATCCAGACACAGGAAGCTCAGAGATTCAAAATAAGATGAACCCAAAGGGACCTACACCAAGACACATGATAATTAAAATGTCAAAAGTTAAAGACAAAGAATCTTAAAAGTATCAAGAGAAACACAACTTGTTATGTACAAGAGAACCCCCAAAAGATGATCAGCATATTTGTCAGCAGAAATTTTGCAGGCCAGAAGACATTGGCACAATATACTCAAAGTACTGAAAAGAGAAAATTCTAGAAATCAAGAATTTCTAGACAAGAAAGAGATCAAAAAGTTTATTACTGCTAAACTAGGCTTGCAAGACATGTTTAAGGGACTTAAAGCTAAAAAGAAAGGGTACTAATTAGAAACAGGAAAGTATATAAAAGTATAAATCTCACTGGAAAAGGTAAATATATAGTTAAGTGATAGATTAATCACTTATAAAGTTAGCATGAAGTTTAAAAGAGAAAAGTTATAAAAAGAGCCATAATTATAATAATTTAAAAACACAAAAATTAAAAATATGTAAAATAAGACATCAAAAACGTAAAACATGAAAGGGGAGAATAAAATGTAGAGCTTTAGAATGTGTTCACACTTACATTGTTATCAACTTAAAACAGACAATTACAAATACAATTTGTTATATATAAAAGTCCTGGTTACCACATAGCAAATATGTGTAACTAATACACAGAAGATAAAGAGAAAAGAATATAAGTATAAAATTAAAGAAAGTCATCAAACCACAAGGAAGGGAGAAGAAAGGAACATAGAAACAAAAAACAGCTGAAAAACAATTAACAAATGAGAATAAGCACATACCTATCATACTTACTCTAAATGTAAACAGACTAAATTTTCCAGTCAAAAGACAGAGTGACTGAACAGATTAAAAATACAAAACTAACTATATGCTGCTTATAGGAAACTTGCTTCAGATTTAAAGACACACACAAAGTGAAGGTTATATATATATTTTTTTCATTCCACATAAATGTAAACCAAATGAAAGCTGGGGTTGCTCTACCTATGTCAGACAAAATAGACTTTAAAACAAACTGCAGTAAGACACAAAGAAGAGCATTACATAATGATATAGTGGTCAATTCAACAAGAAGATGTAACATTTGTAAATATTTATGTACCCATCATAGGAGCACATGCATATATAAAGCAAATATTAAGAGACCCAAGTAAACAGCAATACAGCAATAATAAGAAACTATAATATCCCACTTTCATCAATAGCTAGATAATCCAGACAGAAAAACAACAAGGAAACATTGGCCTTATACAAAACATTAGGTCAGAAGGACTTAACAGATATATACAGAACATTCTATACAAAGGCAATAGAAAATAAGCATACATGAACATTCTCCAGGTAGATCTTATGTTAGGTCACAAAAGAAATATTAATAAATTGTAGAAGATTAAAATCATATCAAGCATCTTTTTTGACCACAATTATATGAAATTAGAAATTATTCTATGAAGAAAGTTGAAAAATTCATAAATTATGGATATTAAATGTCATGCTACTGAACTACTAAACAACCAACAGGTCAAAGAGGAAATATAAGGAGAAATTTAAAAATACTTTGAGATAAGTAAATTTGGAAATACAACACATCAAAATATACAAAATGTAGCAAATGCAGTTCTAAGAAGTTCACAGCAATAAACGCTTACTTCAAGTAAAAGAATAATCTCAAATAAACACCTCAAGAAACGAGAAAAAGAACAAACAAAACTCAAAGTTGGTAGAAGAAAGGAAATAATAAAATTAGAGCAAAAATAAATGAAATAGGAACTAAAAAGACAATAATAAAGATCAATGAAACTAAGAGCCAGTCTTTTGTGATATTCCACCTACATGATATCCCATAATAACAAAATGAAGTATAAGAATTATGTGAACACCTCAACAGATACAGAAAAAGCATTTGATAAATTCAGTTCCATCTACAATAAAAACTCTCAGTTGAGTTTATAGGGAATATACCTCTACATAATAATGGCCATATGTGGCAAAACCACAACTAGCATTATACTCAATGTAAGATTTTCTTTTAAAATCAGGAACAAGGCAAGAATGCCCACTCTTATCACTTTTATTCAACATACTATTCAATGTTCTACTAAGAACAATCAGTCAAGAAAAGAAATAAAAGTCTTCTAAGTCAGAAAGAAAATACAACTGCTACTATTTGCAGATGACTTCATATTGTATATAGAAAACCCGGGGCGCCTGGGTGGCCCAGTGGATTAAAGCCTCTGCCTTCAGCCCAGGCCATGATCCCAGTGTGCTGGGATCAAGCCCCACATTGGGCTCTCTGCTCAGCTGCGAGCCTGCTTCTCCCCTCCCACTCTGCCTGCCTCTCTGCCTACTTGTGATCTCTCTCTGTCAAATAAATAAATAAAATTTAAAAAAAAAAAAGGAAATCCTAAAGACTCTACCAAAAAACTATTTGAATTAGTGAATTTTGTAAAGGTGCATGTAACAAAATCAATATACAAAAATCCCTTGCACTAATAGTGAACTTTAAGAGAAATTTTTTAAAATCCCATTTACATCAAAATTAATAAAATACTTAGGAATAAATGTAACCAAGGAAGTAAAATTTGAATATACAAATAAACCAAAAGATATTAATTGGTCATTGATGGAAATAATATTGTTAAAAGGTCCTAAAGCAATCTACAAATACTGTATAATTCCAATCAAAATTCAAATCACATTTTTCACAAAAAATAAAATAAACAATTCTAAAATTTGTATGGACCCACAAAAGACTCTAAATGGCCAGGCAATCTTGAGAAAGAACAAAGCTGGAGATCTCACAATCCCTGATTCAAACTATGCTATAAAATTATAGTAATCAAAATTGTATGATATTGTCATGAAAACAGACACATAGGTCAATAGAACAAAATAAAGTCCAGGAAAAAAATTCATGTACATATGGATTATAATATTGATTTATGACAAAGGAGCCTAGAATATATAATGGGGGAAAGAACAGTCTCTTCAACAAATGCTATTGGGAAAACTGGACAACCACATCCAAAAGAATGAAACTCAACCATTACCTTACACCATACACAAAAATTAACTCAAATGGATTGAAGACTTAAATATAGGATCTGAAGCCATAAAACTCCTAGAAGAAAACATAAGCAGTAAGCTGCTTGTTGTATAGTTTATTTATTTTTTTATTTTGATACTAAAAGCCAAGGCAAAAATACTCCCGCGCCCCCCCCCCCAAAAAGTAGGACTACACCAAACTAGAAAGTTTCTGAATAGCAAAGGAAACCATGAATAAAACGAAAAGGCAACTTCCTGAATGAGAAAAAAAATGCAAACCATGTATCTGATAAGGGGCTAATATCCAACATGTTTAAACAACTCAGACAACTCAATAACCAACAAAAGCAAGTACTATAAAATATAGACAAAAGATCTGAACAGATATTTCTCCAAAAAATACATTCAGATGACCAAGAGATACATGAAAAGGTGATAAGTCAGTTATCATCAGGAAAATGAAAATCAAAACCCAGTGAGATTATCACCACACTTAGAACAGGAATTATCAAAAGACAAGAAATAACAAGTATTGGAGAGGGTATGGAGTACCCTCATACCCAACAGTATGCACTGTTGGTATGAATATGAATTGGTACAGCCACTATGGAAAATAGTATGGAGGTTCCTCAAAAATTTAAAAATAAACTATCATATCGTCCAGCCATTCTACTTCCGATATTTATCCTAACTTAAAAAAATTATGCACCCTTTGGTCATTATGGCAATAGTAGCCAAGATATGGAAATAACATAAGTGTTTATCAAAAGCTGAATAAAGAAAATGTGTGTGTGCATGCATACATATGTGTATATGAATAAATATACATACACATAAAGAAGGAAATGTTGCCCTTTGCTACAACATAAATGGACTTTAAAGCATTATGGTAAGAGAAAGAAGACAGGGAAAGACAAATACAGGATGATCTTATTTACTGGATCTAAAACAAAAAATATAATACTCTAAATAGCGAAAGCAAACTTGAAAAGCTGTAGTCATCCAGACAGTATGGTACTGGCACAAAAACAAACACGTAGATCAGTGGAATAGAAGGGAAAACCCAGAAATGGACCCACAACTATATGATCAACTAATCTTTGACAAAAATAGGAAAGAAACTGGACAGCAATGTGTAGAAGAATGAAACTGGACCACTTTCTTATACCACACACAAAAATAAATTCAAAATGGCTGAAAGACCCAAATGTGAGACAGGCAATCATCAAAATCATAGAGGAGAACAAAGGCAGCAACTTCTTTGACCTCTCCCATAGCAACTGCTTGCTAGACACGTTTCCGGAGACAAAGGTAACAAAAGCAAAAATGAACTACTGGGATTTCGTCAAGATAAAGATCTTCTGTACAGTGAAGGAAACAATCAACAAAACTAAAAGGCAGTCAATGGAATGGGAGCAGATATTTGCAAGTGACATATTGGATAAAAGGTTGGTATCTAAAATCTACAAAGAATTTATTAAACTCAACTCCCAAAAAGCAAATAATCCAGTTAAAAAATGGCCATAAATAAACAGTTTTCCAAAGAAGATATCCAGATGGCTAACAGACACATGAAAAGATGCTCAATATCAACTCACCATCAGGGAAATACAAATCAAAACCATGATTAGATGCCACCTCACACCTGTCAAAAGGGCTAAAATTAACAAGACAGGAACCAACATATGTTGGCGAGAATGTGATGAAAGGGGAACCCTCATACACTGGTGGGAATGCAAACTGGTGGAGCCACTCTGGAAAACAGTATGAGGGTTCATCAAAAAAAAAAGTTAAAAAAAAAAAAGAGAGAGAGAGAATTATTCCAGACCCGGAAACTGCAATACTGGGTATTTACCAGGAGGATACAAAAATACTGATTCGAAGGGATCCATGCACCCTGATGTGGATAGCAGCATAACCAACAATAGCCAAACTAAGGAAAAAGCTCAAATACCCATCAGTGGATGAGTGGATAGAGAAGAGGTGGTACATACATATACAATGGACTATTACTCAGCCATCTTACCATGGGCAATGATGTGGATGGAGCTACACTGTATTATGCGAAGTGAAATAAACCAAAGAAAAACAAATATCATGTGATTTCACTCACATGTAAAATTTAAGAAACACAACATGAACATAGGGGAAGGCGGAAAAGAAAAAGAGAGAGGGAAACTATAAGAGACTCTTAATTAGTGAGAACAAAGAGGGTTGATGGAGGGGAGGTGGCTAGGAGATGGGCTAAATGGGTGATGAGTATTAAAGATGGCACTTGCTCTGATGGGCACTGGGTGTTGTATGTAAGTGATGAATCACTAAATTCTACTCCTTAAACCAATATTACACTATGTGTTAATTAACTAGAATTTAAATAAAAACTTGAAACAAAGAAGAAGGAAAAGAACCCACTTCTTTAGTGAAATAATACCAGTAGATGACAGCCATTCAGACAATAAAACTTGTTTATTTCACTAGAAGAAAATTTAAAGTGAGATTTTACCTAGGAATCAGATTCTTTGACATGTTAAAAGTAGAAGTGCCTTCCCAATACATCATAGTGCAAGAATTTAAATTCCTATAAAGGAATTCAGTGCATCTGGAATCATTGAATGAGAGCTAAGAATTTTTTCTTGCTACAAAACCCACTTTTTATTGGTTTCTGGTATAAAATTTGGTGATTCATTGCTTACATACAACACCCAGTGATGAGCACTGTGTGTTGTTTATGGGTGATGGGTTGTTGAACTCTACAACAGAAACCAATACTACACTGCATGTTAAATACCTAGAATTTAAATTAAAATTTGAAAGAAAAAAATAAAACACAAAATATAAAAACAAACCCCAAACGCCCCAAACCAAACTCATATAAAAAAGATGGTGGCTGCCAGGGACAGGATGTAAAGGGTGGGTTAAATTGGTCAAAGGATCAAAGTGTGCAACCTAGTTATGGAATAAATAAGTTATGGGGAAAAATGTATAGCATGGTGACTATAGTTAATACTTTATTGCATATTGAACAATAGCTAAGAGAGTACATCTTCGAAATTCTTATCACAAGAAAAAAGTCATTTTTGTAACTAGGTATTGTGATAGACATTAACTAAATTTACTGTGGTGATTATTTTTCAATATATACAAATACTGAATCATTAGCTGGTACACCAGCAACTAATACAATGTTATATGTCAATTATGCCTCAATAAAGAGGAAGAAGACACATGGAAAAAAATTCATTTTATTGTTAGTGCTATCAATGACTTCTTTTTGTTGATTATGGAGTGTGTATAAAACTCTTAATTGTTTTAAAATTCTATGTCAGGAATGAAAAATAGTGCCAAAACTTCATTAGAGACTGAAAAAATATGTGTTTGACTAATCTTTTCTCTTTTTATGCAAATCTCATTTGGTGGTTATCCCCAAATGGCATGCATGAAATCAGTGCTTAATTATTCTAAGTCTACTGATACAAGAAATGGCTGGAAGAAATAATAATGTGTCAGATATATCTACAATCCCTTCATTCAGTAACTCAGTCAGTCAGTCAGTCATCAGTGAAACACTATTTTTGATGCTGGGTTATATTGAGTTTATCATTTACAATTCCTAAATAATAAGATTTTTGAAGCTACTGCCTGGTAGTTTAATTGATAGTGATTCATAAGTAATACAATTCTATCAAGTCTATATGGGAATTTTCTTAACCTTCTATAGTTGGCCATTTTTGTTATTTTTGGAGCTTTTCACAACTGTGAATACACATCCACACATAAAGGCTTTTGCTTTTTTAGAATTACTTCCTCAGAACTCTTTATCAGAATTAGAATTAGTGGGTCCAGGCATATTAACTTTCTTAAGGCCCTTGATATACTGCCAAATTGCTATATATTAGCCATATCAATGTACATTACCAGCAGCAAGATATCAATTTAACTTCATAAATAATAATTACCTATGTATTTCTGTGGTTATCTGTTGTATTGCTTTCTATTTTTTATTTTTTTCTTATTTAATATAGTTAAAGCATTGCTAATTTTGTTTACAGTTTTGGAAAAACTGGTCATTATTTTCAGTGTTATTGTTTATTCTAGTCTTTATGTTATTTCTGGTTTTTCTTTGTTTTTCCTTTCTCTACTAAAGTTCAGCCAAGTTACTTCTTATTCTAGTTTGTGATATAATGTTATTTGTTTGAAATTTTTTTCTTAATGCAAGCATTTATGGCATAAATTTCACTCTAACATCTGTTTTTGCTGCATCCCATAGGTTTTAGAATATTGTTTTTTCTCTTGTTTTAAGATATGTTTTGATTTTTTTTCTTTTTTTTTAAAGATTATTTATTTATTTATTTGACAGACAGAGATCACAAGTAGGTAGAGAGGCAGGCAGAGAGAGAGGAAGGGAAGCAGGCTCCCTGCTGAGCAGAGAGCCCGATGCGGGGCCTCGATCCCAGGACCCTGGGATCATGACCTGAGCCGAAGGCAGAGGCTTTAACCCACTGAGCCACCCAGGCACCCAAAGATATGTTTTGATTTGCCGTTTGATTTCTTATTTGGTCCATTGCTTGAGTAGTATGTTTAATATTTACATATTAAATATTTAATATTTATATTGTAGATTTTCCAGCTTTATTATTTTTAATTTCATACCACTGTGATTGGAAAATAGACTTGGTAGGATTTTAGTCTTCTTAAATTTCCAATACTTGTTATGGCTCTTTTCATATGATTTAACCAGGAGATTCTTCCATGTGTACTTGAAGAAAACGTGTATTCTATTTTTCTTGGAGACATATATCCAAGAAAAAAACATATATATAATATATGTAACATATATACAGATATATTATACGTATAATATATCTATATAGAAAACTATAGGAATCATGTATTCTGAAGTATGCTTCAAGTAAAGAAATAACTTCAACCGAGGGTACTTGCTTAAAATAAAGTGTATCAGGGGGAGGTTGGTGGAAGGATGGATGAAAGGGGTGAAAAGGACTATCCTGATGAACACTGAATAATGATGTGTAGCATTGTTGAATCACTATATTGTACACCTGAAACTAATATAACACCATATGGTAATGATATTGAAAATATAATTAACTTGATAAAAATAGGAAATAAAAATTGTCACTTTCATTATGAAAATAAAATGAAAAATGGATATAAATTATGAATAAAACTTATTTTTGAAGATGACACCCACCCTTTTCAAAATGAAAAAAAAAAAATTTCCTTAGTTTTCCAGATGTGAAATGTCTTCTTTTAAATGTGTTTTATCTTTAAATTTTCAAAAGAAAAATAATTCAGGTTTAATGTGTAATGAAGAATGTCAAGATCTGTGAAACAGATCTGATTTTAGGTAACTGATTTTAGGTAAAGAATTGGAACTGTGTTTCTAAAAGCATAGTCTTTTATTTGTAAAAAGTAAGGGGACAATAATATTGCATGTGAAGCACAGCACCCCTTTCTTAGTAGTTTGTGGTCTAACCCAGATTTATTTTCTAAAGACTAGTAGGAGATTGGCATTAACCAGGTAATGAATTCAGGAGCATGTAAACTACCCCCACAATTGTACAACTTACATTTGGGTATGTATATCTATCATTAGCTCAATCTGGCTAGAAACAAGTTTTATGCTAGCCTTGTGTTTAGACTATTTTCCATACAGCACACAGTGATATTCATTCATTTTCCCACACTGCCTTCAGGGAAGGAGCAATTCCAGTCCATGTAGTGTACTTTACAATGGATATTTATTTAGAATGCTGAATAATAATCTGACATCACTTGGCTTCCTGATATGGTCTTTGATGTTCTCAAATGAAGTTTGATCTCACATCTGTATTACCATTTAAGGCAACATAGTTCTGGGAAACCTTATCAGGAACCCCCTCCCCCTCAAAACACACATATAATAACATACATCAAAAAGTTGAGTCCAAAACAAACATTCTTTGACTAAAGACTAGGAAAGGAATCTCAACTGTTTAATCTTCAGGATCTTTCTACCAATAAGAGAAATCCTAATATGTTTCATTTTATGATCTAACACACACACACACACACACACACACACACACATATTTTTTGTACATTCACAAATTATAGTCAACATTAGCTTAAAAGAAGTTAAACTACATGAAGCATTCCATGTAATCACCACAGAACCAGTTATAGCTTTCATTTCTTGATCATAATTACATTAAAAGTTCTCAAATTAGAACATCACATTTCTTAAATCAGAAAAAATATATATATTATCATGATCCATGATCCAAGATAATTTGATTGCTTATATGTAGTACTTCATAGATTTTGTGATAAAAAATGCAAATTGAATGTTGTGATTGATTCATCATCTGAGTAATGATTGGGTAGACTTAATTATTTCATGTGTATGCAACATATTTAATAAACCTTATTGTTGTATTTAGTTCAGGAAACAAAGAAGGAGCAGAATCTTCAAAAATGAAAGCTTAAATTATATTTATGGTCTGTTGTTTGGAAACCAATGATTTTTTCTTCTGGGCATGTGACATTGCAGTTCTACTCCTGACTTCCATGATCTATTACTCTCCAGACCTTGATTCTCTGACTGCTATTCTCTGATTATTCTTTGCCATGAGAGATGGTAACTCCTAAGCATATTTACAGAATCTGTATCCTTCTTGCTTTAGGGAATTCATATACTCAGAAGAAACACTTTACCAACTTTATTTTGTCTGCTCTCAGTTTTGATAACATATCCTCTTAAATTTATGAAGCTTCAGTTGACTTCTGAAAAGTATTATTCATACTATCAAAACCTGAAGGTGGACTTGTCAGGAATTAAACTTCTCATTTTTCTTACACTCCACAGTTAGCCATTCGTTCTTAATTTCCCATTATGTTTTTAACATCTTTTTGTTATCCTTTGAAATCCTACAGGCATTTCTGCCACCTCATTCTTATCACTGTTGGGGTCGATTCCACGTTAAAACATGTTAACCTCCTAGGGCCTGCCTGGGCCTACTTAGCCATAGTGACTCCATGTTGCCTAGGTAGACATTTTGTTGTTTAATAAAAGCCTCAGCAGTTACTATTCTCGGCTCCAGGTATCTGTTACTAAAACACCACACCTAAAACAAGGTAACTGTTACAAAAACACACACCGAAAAAACAAGGCCAGTTCCAGGTAACTATTACTAAAACACATACCTAAAACAAGGCCATTTTGTTGTTTAATAAATGCCTCAACAGTAACTAGTATCGGTTCCAGGTAACCGTTACTAAAACACACAGGTAGGAGACATCCAATCAGCCAAAGCCACATATGTAGATGTCTGTGATTGTGCCCTATAAAAACTAGCCTGTAAGACCAAGGGGCGTCGTTCTCTTCAGAGGTGGCCCTGGCCGGTCAGTCTGACTTCTAATGCTTGGCATAGAATAAAGCTTTACATAACTTTTACTTCGTCTCAGCCTTGTTTCCCTGGCCGGTCAGTCTAACTTCTAATGCTTGACATAGAATAAGGCTTTGCGTAACTTTGTCTCAGTCTCGTTCCTTTGATAACGGACCCAACAATCACCACCTGGGCTCTGTGCATAACCAAGAGACCCACATCTTCTTTCGTCTCCGTATTACCCACCATAAGTTAGAACCTAACCATTATCCAAACATGGATAATCACACGGCTCTCAACTTTAGAAAAGATCTCTTGAGCTGCCTTGTGCTCCATGGTCTTATTTGTGCTTGTAACATTCAATTTACTCTGTCTGGCCTTGCCTAATTGTCTTCATGTTCTTTCAGGTGAATTTTGTTGTTCAATATATACAATTTTGTGTATTTGCATATCCAATTTTCTTCTTTCTTCCCCAATATGCACCTCTGCTTCCCAAATCTAAATCTATACTCTAATTAGTCCCTTCCATCCTTGGTTTCCATTATTCAAGTTGCATCCAGCTTTATGTGATACTGTGAATTTCAAACTTCCCAGTTAGACTGCTAATTCTTCCATTTCTCTCACACAACGATAGAACAATGCTTGTTAGTTCAGCACCTACTCTTTATTCAGTCAATACTTTTGTTGACTAACCTATGCTATGATAGATGGGTGTGTATTTATTTATTTTTAATGGGGAGAAGGAAAATTTTTAAAGTCTGAAAGACTTCATCAGAAGAATATTACAGTGCAGAAGGAGACCCATTCCCCCATGTAGGAACATAGGAATCTGAGAGTGAAATAAATAGATTCAAATGTTAATAATAACAATCTCCAGAAAATCACCCATGAGGCTGTGATACATGGCTGAGAAGCCTCCAGAATGCAGTTCAATCTAGGTAATGAGAGCACCTAATCTAGGTAATGTGAGTACAGTCTCAACTTTAACCCAGAAATGTTACGAACTTAGAAACTAGAGAAGAATCAGTTTGTGTTAAATCAGCTCTGTCTAGGGACACCTGGGTGGCTCAGTTGGATAAACATCTGCCTTTGGCTTAGGTCACAATCCTAGGGTCCTGGGATCGAATCCCACATCAGGCTGTTGCTCAGTGGAGAGCCTGCTTCTCTCCTTACCTACTGCACCCCCTGCTTATGCTCTCTCTCTCTCTGATAAATAAAATCTTAAAAAAGAAAGAAACCTGTCTAAAGAATGGTCTGAGCACAGAGGAGGCAGTCTGAAAGAAGTCTAAAAATAGATAAGTTGGAGAGTATGAACATTTGTGAACACTGTCAAAGTGAGAGAGATACAGGGAGGATAAGAGCTTTCTGAGGAAAGAACCATCCTCTATGCTTTTTCATATCATTGTTAAATTTCACTTAGGATTTCCATGGGCTCTGACTCCATGGACTAGATCAGTCTCCAGCCTTCTCTGCCCTGCTCCATGTTCCAGGAGGATGCTCTCTTTGGCTTGTACATCAAGGGTCCTTTAACCCAAACTTCCACCTGGTCTCAGCTAAAGGGATAGGGTAAGTAAGAGTGCACCAAGGGAAGTTTGGAGGTCAGGAGAAGGGGTCAGGGTTCAGTCCTAAACTGTGGTCTAAAGCCACGGTTTCTGTCAGGTGGCCTCTCTTCAAAGACTAATACTCTCACCAGGCTCTGATCACAGCTACTCTTTCTGGCTTTTTAGGCCAAGCATTGGGTGTACAAACCAATGTGTTGAGACTTCTTGGGTGGTTTCCTAGCCCATCATCAACCCTAAATCCTGATCATATCTCTCTAAACAAACCTTTAACTATATTCTCTTCAATTACCTACTTTGGTGTGTGCCATCTGCATCTTTCTGGAACCCTGACTGATACACATCATGATCACTTATTGTCTGTTTATCTACTTCATTACATAGATAGATAGATAATAGAGGAAGGAAGGAAGGCAGACAGGCAGGCAGGCAGGCAGGAAGGGGGTGTGGTGTGTGTGATCTCACTGTCAAAGAATGGACCTTCATTCTAACCTAAAAGTCCATTTTTAAAGGGTTTGACTTCCTGCACCTGGGTGGCTGAGTCCATTAAGCGTCTGCCTTTGGCTCAGGTCATGATCCCAGGGTCCTGTGATCGAGTTCCACATTGGACACCCCGTTCAGCGGGGAGCTTACTTCTCCCTCTGCCTATGCCTCTCTCTGTCTCTCATGAATAAACAAATAAAATCTTTTAAAAATAAAAATAAATAAGGAATTTGACTTGACTCAGTCAATCTTTGAGAACATGTCTTATTCCAGGTGCACACTAACAAACCATGTGAGGCCACTGGACTTCATGAAATCTTAGGCTGAGTGAGGAACAGTCATGGGGATCTTATGTAATTTGAGAATTTTTTACAAAAATGTCAAAGTTGAAGTCTTTGAAATCTTTAAAGCCTTTGAAGCCAGAAGCCAGTTTAGATTTTAATCAAATAGGGGAAATTTTATGATGAAGTTGAGCCAAATATAGTTTTTTCTATGGAGTATAATTAATGGAGTCCTATATTGGAATAAGTTCTTTATTTGATGATCTTTATATAATCTTAAATTACTGAATCACTTTAAGATCTGTTATGGGAATATTATCTTTCCGTTTGGGCCCAAAAGTTGCATTTTGGTGAACTGCCTAGACATGACAAGTACAATTTTCTGATTTTCTAAAAAGAATAAGCGAGAGATCAATACTATATAGAAAAAAGAAAAGTTTTCAATATGAATAGGCAATTCGCAGAAAGGATATACAATGACACTTTAACCAGATGAAAAGATGCTCAAATTTTCTCATAGAAGTTCTTAGGACTGAGTGAGAAAATAAGACTGAAATATTTGATTACTCTAAAAAACAAGAAAATTCCCAATGACTACTAGGTTCGTGTCAAAACAAAACAGAACAAAAATCTCAGAAAGCAACTTAAAGAGTCTCCAGTGGCCTACATAGGACAATTTAAGCATCAGTAAGTGATACTATGTGAGGACAACTAAGGCATAAAAATACATTTAAACCTTTGAGATAATATTAAAATAACTAATTTGTCATATTTGAAAGATGCCAGGGAAACAACTCTTAGTTTGAAAACCAATTTAAAAATGGAAATAAACAAACATTTTTCCTGCATTCTCTGTACAAAATTATTTGAGTTGACAAGAAAAATTCCACCTGATAGGACTATTTCAGCCAATAAATGAAGAGGAAGTGATAGATTAGAATATCGGAAATTTTAATCCCTCATGCAAACATCAGGAAAAAAAAATCAGATATAATGTAGCTCCTGAGAGAAGTATACAGATTGACACTTAGGAAGTATTTTTTAAAAGATCTTATTTATTTGGGAGACAGCAAAAGAGAAAGCAGGAGCACAGAGGAGGGGCAGGAGAGGGAGAAGCAGACTCCCCTTTGAGCAGGGAGCCCGCCATAGGACTTGATCCCGGGGCCTGGGATCATGATCTGAGCGGAAGGTAGATGCTTAACCCACTGAGCTACCCAGGCACCTGACCGCTTATGAGTATTTTTATAGAAAAAAAAAAATCAAAACCCTATTCAGTCAAGTCTCTAGTTCTAACTACCACTAGTATGCTAACTGACACCATTGGAAGCAATCAACAAATTACAGAGTGTAAGAAAAATCTATGGGTTTGCAGAGTATTTAAATATTTTTAAAAAGTTATTTGCCAACTCTTAAAGATTTAGGATATTTTAACCAACAATCTACAGGTCCAACTTTTACTGAAAATTCAAAATATCTGTACCACTGTCTTCAGTATAGAAAGCAACATTTATCTTGGGCCAGGTAGCAACTGCATCTTCAAGATGAGCCATATTTTCTCCAATTTACAACAGAAATCACCAGGCTTACTTCCATCATGTTACTATATCTCTAGGTTTTTAATCTCTGTTTTAAGAGGATTTTGTCATCTGTAATGGTTGGTATGGTGCGCTCTTACCAGACAGTGACCCATTCATTCAAGTCAGTCAGAGAACAATTTATACATGTTTATCCTCTATCAGACACTGCACAAATGACTGGGAATATAGCACAAGACAAATTTTTATTTTTAAATTTTTTTCCTGGTCCTCTAACATTTTTAAAAAGTGTGCATGTGTGTGTGTGTGTGTGTATGTGTGTGTGCTGAGCAGTTTAGGTTCATAGCATAATTGAGAGGAAATTACAGAGATTTCCCTCATCCTCCCTGCTCTGATACATGCACGTAGCCTTCCCCATTATCAGCATCTCACCGGAGTGGTACATTTGTTACAATTGGTGAACTTACGTTGACACATCATTATCCATCAAAGTCTACAGTTTACCCCAGGATTTACTCTCAGTGTTGTACATTTGATGGATCTGGACAAATGTATAATGATACATATTTATCAGTATAATATCATACCGAGTATATTCACTGCACTACAAATCCTCTGGGCTCCACTTATTCATCTCTTCCCTATCCCCCAATTCCAGGCAACAACTGATCGTTTTACTGTCTCTATAGTTTTGCCTTTGTCAGAATGTCATATAGTTGGAATCATAGAGTAAGTAGTCCTTTCCGATTGGCTTCTTTTGCTTAGTATTATGCAATTCAGGTTCCTGCATGTCATTTCATGGCTTGGCAGCTCATTTCCTTTTACTGCTGAACAAGATTCAGTTGTCTGGATATACCACAGTTAATTTATCCACTCACTTACAGAAGGAATCTTGGTTGCTTCCAAGTTTGGGCAATCATATATAATGTTGTTATTTATATCCACGGGCAGGTTTTTTTTGTAAATGTTAGTTTCCAGCTCTTTGAGGTAAATACCAAGGAGCACTGATAACTAGATCATAATAATATGTTTAGTTACCTAAGAAACCACCAAACTTCAAAGTGTACCACTTTGAAATGCAATTCCATTGCATTTCCCCCAGTAATATATGAGAATTCATGTTGCTCCTTGTCAGCATTTGATTTTGTCAATGTTTTGGATTTGGTCCATTCTAAAAGGTATCTAATGGTATCTGGTTGTTTTAATTTGCATTTCCCTAATGATATGTAATGGGAAGCATCTTTTCATATGGTTATCTGCCATCTGTATCTTGTCTTTTTGTAAGGACTTTGGCCCATTTTTTTAATTGGGTTGGTTTTTTTTTTAATTTTTATCTATATTTAAAAATATTTTATTTATTTATTTGACAGACAAAGAGATCACAAGTAGGCAGAGAGGCAGGCAAAGAGAGAGAAGAGGAAGCAGGCTTCCCACAGAGCAAAGAGCCCGATGTGGGGCTTGATCCCAGGGGCCTGGGATCATGACCTGAGCCAAAGGCAAAGGCTTTAGCCCACTGAGCCACCCAGTTGCCCCAATTGGGTTGTTTACTTGTCACTGAGTTTTAAGCATTCTTTTTGCCTTTTGGACAGCAGACCTTTATCACACACATCTTTTGCAAATATTTTCTCTCAGCCTGTGGCTTGTTTTATCATCTTTATATTGTCTTTCACAGAGAAGTTTTTAATTTTAATTAAATCTAACTTATTATTTCTTTATGTTAAGTGTCTTTATTATATCTAAAGTATCATCACCACACTCAAGGTCATCTAGGTTTTTTCCTATGTTATTATCTAGGAATTTTACAGGTTTATGTTTTATATTGAGGTTTATGACTCATGGTGAGTTAATTTTTGTGGAAAGTGTAAGGTCCTTGCCTAGATTTTTTTTTTTTAATGTGTGTGTCCAGTTGTTCCAGAATCATTTGTTGAAGAGACCTTTTGCTTCACTGTATTGCTTTTGCTCTTCTGTCAAAGATCACTTGATTACATATATGGGATTTATTTCTGGGCTCTTTTTTCTGTTCCATTGCTCTATTTATCTATTCACCAATACCACATTGTACTGTTGTTTTATCTTGAGTTGGGTAGTATCAGTCTTCCAAGTTTGTTCCCCAGTATTGCTTTGGATATTCTGGGTCTTTTGCCTCATATAAATTTTAGAGTCAATTTTGCATATTTATAAAATAACTTGCTCTGATTTTGACTGGGATTATACTGACTCTATAGGTCAAGCTGGAAAGAATAGACATCTGGACAATATTGACACTTCCTATTAATGAACATGGCATATCTCTCCATTTAGTTTTTGTTTTATCTGGTTCATTCAAGTTTTGCAGTTTTCCTCATACAGATCTAATTCAAATTTTGTTAGATTTATACCTAAGTACTTCATTTTGGAGGGTAGTGGTGCTAATGAAAATGGTATTACGTTTTTAATTTCAAACTCTACATGTCCATTACTGGTAAATAGAAAAGTAACTTATGTATATTAACCATGTATCTGCAACCTTGAGATAATCATATATTAGTTCCAAGAGTTTTTTGGTGATTCTTGCAGGTTTTCTACACAGATGATCATCTGCAAACAAAGATATTATTATATCCTCCTTCCCAATCTGTGTTACTTTTATTTCTTTTTCTTGTCTTACTGCTTCAGTGAAGACTTCAAGTATGATTTTGAAATAAAGTTGTGAGAGGGGGCATTCTTGCATTGTGCTAATTCTTAGTGAAAAAAATTTCTAGTTTCCCACCATAAGTATGAAGTTAGCTGTAGGAGTTGGTTTTTTTTGTTTTGTTTTGTTTTGTTGTACATTTTTATCAAGTTGAGAAAGTTCCCTCTATTCCTAACTTATGAGAGTTTCTATCTTAACTTATGAGGATATTGTCAAGTACTCTTTCTGTATCTGTTGATATGATCAAGTGATTTTTCTTCTTTAGTCTACTGATGTGATGGATTACATTAATTTTCAAATGTTGAATTGTATCAAATCCCAGACTTGCATATCTGAGATTAATCCCATTTGGTGGTGGTTTAGTATTCTTTTTATACATTGTTAAATTCAATTTGCTATTTTGTTGAAGGTTTTTGTATCTGTGTCTGTGAAAGATTCTAGTTTACAGTTTTCTTTAATGAATATACATGTGTTTGGTTTTGGAATTAGGGTAATCCTGGCCTCATAGAATGAGTTAGGAAGGACTTTTTCTGCTTCTATTCTCTGAAAGAGCCTGTAGGAATTGTTATAATTTCTTCCTTAAATGTTTGCTAGAATTTACCAGTGTACATATCTGGGCCTGGTACTTCCTGTTTTGAAAGGCTATTAATCATTGACTCAATTTATTTGATACAGACCTATTCAGATTACCTTTTTTTTTTTTCTTGCAGTTTTGACAGACTGTGTCTTTCAAAGAATTGGTCCATTTCAACTACGTAATTAAATTCATGAGCCTGGGGTGCCTGGGTGGCTCAGTTGGTTAAGCAATTGCCTTTGGCTCAGGCAATGATCCCAGAGTCCTGGGATCAAGTCCTACATTGGGCTCCCAGCTCCACTGGGAGTCTGCCTCTCCCTCTGACCTTCTCCCCTCTCATGCTCTCTCTCAAATAAATCAAATCTTTTTAAAACTAATTCATGAGTCTAGAACTATTCATAGTATTCTTCTATTACTTTTCAAATTTTCATGGGATCTCTAGTGATGTCCCCCTTTTCTTTCTTTCTTTCTTTCTTTCTTTCTTTCTTTCTTTTTTTTTTTTTTAGGAAGCATCAACAACACATGACTATTGAGTCACATAAAAAGACAGTGAGGTGGGCTGCATAATTTTGCAGGTAAAAAAAAAAAACTGAGGCTCAGAAAAGTCAAATGGTTTCTTTTCTCAGAATCCTTTTCATTTCTAACATTAATGATTCGTATGCTCACTCTCTTGCTTTCTCTCTCTTTTTTTAAGTTAGCCTGGCTATAAAGTTATAGATTTCATTAGACCTTTAAAAGAACAAATTTTTGGCTTCATTGATTTTCTCCATTGATTTTCTATCTTCAATTTAATCAATTTCTGTACTACTTCTTAATAAGAAGCACTTCTTAACAAGAAATATTTCCTTCTTAGTTTGGATTTAATTTACTCTTCTTTTTCTAGTTTTCAAAGGAGAAAGCATAGATGATTGATTTTAGATCCTCCTTCTGTTCTACTACAAGCATTCAACTTTATAGTTTTCCCCATAAGAATTGATTTTACTCCATATCACAAAGTTTAAGTTATGTTTTCACCTTCACTTAGTTCAAAATATTAAAAATTTTTCTTGAGATTTCTTCTTTGATCCATGTGTTAATTCAGAAGTTTTTTTTTTTTTAATCTACACATACTTTTTTTTCAGTTAGCCTTCTTTTATTAATTTCTAGTTTAATTTCATTATGGTCTGAGGGCAGAAATTTTATGATTTCTATTCTTTAAAAATTTGTTAAGGTGTGTTTTATGGCCCAAACTGTGGTCTATCTTGGTAAGTGTTCACATTAATTTGAGAAAAAGAATGTGTATTTGCTGTTATTGAGTAAAGTAGTCTACAGACATCCATTATATCCAGTTCAGTGATGGTGCTGTTGGGTTCAACTATGTACTTGTTTTCTGCTTGCTCTATGTGTTTATGTCTAATAGAGTGGTGTTGATGTCTCCAATATGATAGTGAATTCATGTATTGCTCTTTGCAGTTTTATCAGTTTTTGCTCCACAGTTTGATGCTTTCTTGTTAGGTGCATATGCATTAAAGATTATTATGTCTTTTCAGAAAACTGACATGATATAAGGCCCTTCTTTATCCCTTATAAATTTCTGGACTTCAAAATTTTCTCTGTCTGAAATTAATAGAGCTATTGCTGCCTTTTTTTTTTTTTTTTAACCACTGTTAACATGGGGAGCTTTTTCTTCATTTACCTTTAATCTAAATGTGTCTTTGTGGTTAAAAATTTTTAGAAACAAAATATACCTAGGTTATGTTTTTTGTCCACTCTGACAATCTCTCTTTTAAGATTTTTTTAAGATTTTTTTTTTAAATTTATTTAGTCAGAGAGAGAGAGCGCAAGAGCGAGCACAGGCAGACAGAGTGGCAGGCAGAGTCAGAGGGAGAAGCAGGCTCCCCATGGAGCAAGGAGCCCGATGTGGGACTCGATCCCAGGACGCCAGGATCATGACCTGAGCCGAAGGCAGCTGCTTAACCAACTGAGCCACCCAGGCGTCCCGACAATCTCTCTTTTAATGGGTGCATATAGACCACTGACATTGGAAGTGATTATTGATATAGTTGAAGTAATATCTACCGTATTTGTTACTATTTTCTATTGTACTTGTTTTTTTCTATTTTTTAATTCCACTCTTTTTCTGCCTTTTGTGGTTTTAATTGAGCATTTATAGAATTCCATTTTCTCTCTGTTATTAGGATATTATACTTTCTTTTTTACTTTTCTACATGGTTGTCCTAGAACTTGCAATCTACATCACAACTAACTTCAGTTCACTTTCTTTTTTTACAGCACCTAAAATATTGAATTTATTACAACTAGTAATAGCCTTGATATTATAATCATTAATATTTGTTCCAAATATGAAACTTTGTTCTCTACACCTGTTATCAAATTAGCAATTTTTAACATGTTAAACATGATTTCTTATGTATAAGACAGAGAATAATCATAGCATACTTACTAATTTCAGTTTTCAGTACCATAACCTTAATTCCATTTCTAATTAGCTAACACTTTTAAAGGCCACAGTTTTGAAGTGGACTTTCTTCAACTTTTTTTCTCTTTCGCATGTCCCTCAACAATATTGTTTCATAGTTATTTTTTGATCATGCATTAATACTTTCAGATGGGCTTGACAGAAATGCCTCTTTGATTTTTTTCAAAAACATACCTATATAAATTTATCTTTGTGCTCCCCAATTGCAAACCTACTTTAACCAGACATTTTACACAACCTCTTAAAACCAACTCTGCTTATTCAAATCCCTGAAGATTTACCATTCTCTCCACTGAGTTACTGTCTATTAATCTGTACTACCAATCTTTTAAGATCTATAAGTATCTTATTTTCTTCAAAGACTTCACCAGCCATTCTGTCTAATTAATGTTGATTTCATGGGTGAATTCTATCAAACAGTTAAAGGAGAGTTAATACTTATTCTTCTCAAACTATTCCAAAAAAATAGAAAAGGAAAGAAAACTTCCAAATTCATTCTAGGATGCTAAGACTACCGCAGTCTATTTTATTCATTAAAAACGTTAGCATATTAATCATAACTGTTTTAAGTTCCCAGTCTTATCTCTCCAACATCCTTGTGATATCTGGTTCTGATGTTTATTTTTTCCCTTCAAATTTGCTCTTTTTTAAATCTGCCTTTTATTTTGCCTTGTAATTTTTTCCCCCTAATAATGGCATGGGGTACTAAGTAAAAAGAACTTTTGTAAATAGGCCTTTGGTAATGTCATGGTAATGTATGAAGACAGAATGTTCTATAGTCATAGTTCTATAGTCTTTAGTGAGTTTCTACTTCTAGACTGTGAACTCCACAAGTGTTTCTCGGGACTTTTTCTGCCCCCTTTAAGTGGAAAAGGATGGCCAGAGTGAACTAGAGTTAGGTATTCCCTTAGCCCAAATCAGTTAGGATCTGATAATAACCTAACAGACCAGGTTCTCATTAACTAGTGTCTCCTGAGGGCAGGACTTGTTAAGGAGAACAGAGTACTCTGGTGAATTTCAAAATGGTTCCCTTTTCCCTTCCCTTGATAGAAGCATAGGAGGATTTTTCCCCAGTATTTACTTCAAGAACCTGGTCTAGCTCCTGATGGTCAATCTCATAAAATTTTGGGACTTCCCTGGAGTTTTTAATTCACAGAGTTGTCCACACTGAACCTCCAGCAATTCACCATTCACAGTTCAGGTTTTCCAACCTAGCACTCTTCCTACAATGATTTATACTTTCTCTCTGCCTCAACAAATTGTGACTCTCCATATTTGTGGGCAGCTATTTGGCCTTCGTCCCCTCCTCTCTTACAGATCTTAAAAGGGTTGTTGATTTTTCAACATTTTTAGCTTCTTACTTAGGATGGGGCTCTTTACATGTGGAATTGATCCTTATTTATATTTCATAGTGTGACATTTGCTGGCTCTGGATTCAAGTTTAGTTGTGAAAAGGAATGCCCTCAGCACAGACTGTTGAAAAGGGAAAATAACAAAGTGATCTGAAGTTTGAATAACTGGGGAAATTGAGATTGTCAGTTGTTTCTAGGGGTACAATGCGCTGCTCAGTTTAGAACAAGGTGATTGTGTTTTTTTTTTTTTTTTTTTAAGATTTTATTTATTTGGCAGAAAGAGACCAAGAGAGAGGGCAGGTATGTGCACAAGCAGAGGGAGAAGCAGACTCCCTGCTGAGCATCGAGTCAGATGTGGGATCTGATCCTAAGATCTTGGAATTATGACCTGAGCTGAAGGCAGATCCCCAACTGTCTGAGCCACCCAGGTGTCCCGAACAAGGTGATTTTGAAGTGATAAGGTAATGTTCATGTGAAGGTATCTCATAAGCATTCAGGAAGATGCATATCAATACTGCTTCTCAGTCCTCCCCTATGAGTGATGGTTCAGAACTAGAAGTTTATTATATTCTATTTAGAGAGAAGGAAACCAAATGTATTTTAACTACTTAGTTGGGAAAAAAAATAGTAATTCAAAGGAATTAACTTTTTTTTTTCCCCTGGCACATCAATTTCTGACCAATCCTTAAATATAATTTATCTACTTAACAGTTTATTCATAGCAGATTATTAATCCATGGCTAGTCCACCTTGCCTCACAGCAGAGTTAATAATCTGCTTGTTCCACTGTCCTACAATCCAGCTAATGGTTTTCAGGCTATGCTAATTAATGTTTATATACTTAGCAAAATAAAGTAGTAACTCTACTTTTAACAAAATAATGTAGCACTCTGAAACTAAATAAAATGACTCTTGGTTTATTTGCACTTCTACCTTTTCCCCCACTGGCATGGAAACAGGAGAACCAGCTTATACAATGTGTATAAAAGAGAGGGAGGATTACAGAAGCTGGAATTAGTAATGATAAAGACAGCAAGCACCAATGGGGAAGGATGTACAGCCAGAAAATAAACAGAAAAGAGGTCCAAGCAGAAAAAATTGAATTCTAAACCTCACTCCATTAGGTATTTTCCTTCAGCCTCCTGGAGCAATGCGCTCGCCCTGTGGACACACTTTAAGCAGGGACAGCAGTGAGGAGAGGTTAACTACAGATTTTTACTAAGTACATGTTTCACTTCAGCTGCATCATTAAGAGTGACAGAGACATTGCCAGAATTTCAGATGGGTGTCAATTGTGGCTCATGAATAAAAATAAGGTAAGATCAATTAGGAATATTTCTTCTATAGGGGGGGAAAAAAAAAAAACTCAGGTAGGGAGAAGACTCTGTCCATGTCCAGACAGTTTGGTGCTGTCTAACTCAGCACCCAATTTATATGTTGAATCCTAACCTGAGTATATATTTAGTCAAGCATTGCATGTTTAAAAAAATATATTCTTGTGACCCATGGAGATTGGATTCATGGCATTCTAATTGAGTAGGGCCAGAAGTACAGAATCTGGAGTTTACGAATGGGTGTTCTCTGTATACAAGTCTTTGTCCGTTTCACCATTATTTCTCTCAGCCCCTTACAACTTGAGGCTCAAATTCTCAGCTCTGCTTTTTGGGTAAAGTCTGAACACTTGCCTAGTAGGCAAGACTCTCCAGAATTTTGCCCTGAAATGAATTTCCATTTTGCATTTTTATCTTTCATTTACAAATTTTCAGCTCTATCCAAACTCTACTACTGAAGCCACTTGCTCTTCAATCTCTTATTATTTGCTCAAACAGCTGCTCCAGATAAAATACTCACTACCTTGGTCTTATATATATTCTCTACCTCCTCCAGAAAGCCCTTCCTGATTCTCCATTTGGGTATATAACATTTTCCTCCTTTGAACATATTTATTGGGTGTATGAGTGTTTTGTTGTACATCTCCCACTTCTCTTAATACTAGTTATTTTATGTATGTTTATAAAGTGTCCCTCAAACTAAGTTATTTTTTCCATGTCAATGAGTATTCATTACAGGGAATCCTACTTAGGTTTCATGCTCTGAGAAAGGATCTAATTTGGGCATAAGTTAGTGATGCTTTCTACAAGTCTGATTTTTGCAATGTGCAGTCCTAGAGACAGTATCTTCTTTATGCCAGACTGTGTTCACATTTGTGAGCCCATTATTTCTAATCTTTACATTCCTAAGAGGTTGGTTTCTCCCATGTTTATAAGCCAGGAAATTTACAAGTTAATAAATTAACTCAAGGTCACGCAGCTCGTAAATGGCTGAGCCTGGTCTCTATCCCAGCCCCATCAGCCTCTATATCCCACTTGCTTTATACTGGTGTCCTTTTATTTTCTGTTAACTGATTATGTTTAAAGAAACAATTTCTTTATACGGAATGTGTATCATTGTTTTTTTTTTTCTTCTTTTAAATACAGAAGCCCAGCTTCTGTCTGCCTATCCCATGTCCCAACTCTTTCTTTTACTCTCTCTAAAGTGCATGTCTATTTGTATGTAGTGGGGGTTTCTGTGCACTTAATACAAATTATGAAATTCCTGTCCGGTGATTCCAAAAACTTCACAGGTAAAACAATAAGACCTTTAGCAGCAGATGGCTGTAATCTTTCCTACCATGGTCGACTGGACTAAGACCACTGAGATCCCTAAGCTCTTGGTCAGAAGCCGGCCACTGCAAGGATGCATACCACAGCAGGAAGATTACCCTAAGAGGTGACAGACTCCATACACAAACATACTCCCAAGATGTTTTGGTGTCAAAAAGGAGAGATAACTTCCACCAAATCTCTGTATTTATCCCTCCGATTATTCTCTCACTGAAACCTTAGGAATTTGTGGTGTGAAAAAATATTAAAACACACACATGTAGTTTCACCACTATCCCTTTTGCCTAGGAAGAGAGTATTTTTAAAAGTGCAGTTTTTCCTTCATTTAAATCCAAATTCTGCAGCTTATCTGCTGTCAGAACTTGCCTCCTAAGACAAGGGAAATAAAAGCAAAAACAAACAATTGGGACTACATCAAAATAAAAGCACAGCAAAGGAAGCCATCAACAAAACAAAAAACAACTTACTGAATGGGAGAAGGTATTTGCAAATGATATAGCTGATAAGGCATTAATATCCAAAATATATAAAGGATTTACATATGCCAAAACCAAAGAAACAAACTATCCAATTAAAAAATAGGCAGAGAACATGAATAGAGATTTTCCTAAAAGAGACATACAAATAGCCAACTGACATGAAAAGATGCTCAATATCTCTCACAAGGGAAATGCTACCCAAAACCACAATGAGATATCACATTATACCAGTTAGAGTGGCTACAATCAAAATGACAAGAAATAGCAAGTGTTGGCAAGGATGTGGAGAAAAAGGAACACTTGTACACTATTTATGAAAATGTCAACTGGTGTAGCCAGTGTGGAAACAGAATGGGGTTTTTCTTAAAAAATTGAAAGTAGATATACCATATGATCGATAATTGCACTATTGTGTATTTAGCCAAAGAAAATGAACACATCAATTTGAAAAGATATATGAACCCCTGTATTTATTGCAGCATTATTTACAATAGCTAAGATATGGAAGTAATCTAAGTGTCCATCAACAGAAGACTGTTCAAGGAAAATGTGATACAGCCACACATACACCCCTGACACATACACAAATGGATATTGTGTGTAGCCATATAAAAGGATGAGATTGTGCCATTTGAGAAAACTTGGATGGATCCAGTGGATAACAAGTGAAATAAGTCAGACTGGGAAGGATACGTACCATGTGAGTCCACTCATAAGTGGAATCTTGGGAAAAAAAAGAACAAATAAAAAGAATCAGATACTGTATGGTTACATATAGAAACTACATGGTTGTCAGAGGGGTGAGGATGGGGGTTGGAAAAAGAGGGTAGAACAGAAAGAGATATAGGATTTTAGTTACAGAATGAAGAAGTAGAAAAAAAAAAAGAAAGAAGAAGAATGAATAAGTCATAGGACTATAACCCACAGTGTAAGAAATACAGTCAATGATACTATAATAGTGATGTATGATGACAGATGGTAGTTATACTATCTATATCTATACACCACCTGCTGGTGGTGAACACAAGCATAGTTATACTATCATATCTATACACCACTATGCTTGTGGTGAACACAGCATAAGGTATAAACTTGCCAAAACACTAAGTTTCTATACCTAAGACTAGTGTAGCATAGTGTGTCAACTACACTCCAAAAAATAGTATCTTTCCCCGTTCAAAAAATAAAAAATAAATTTTAAAAAGGATGTATGGCTCAAAATAAGTACCTAAAATGTTAGCTATTATTATTGCTTTTATTATTGTTGTTGCTTTTCAAAACTTTATGGTGATGACTAGAGGATGAAGAGGATGAAGAGAATTGAAAAAAGCTGAGAGAGGCTAAATTATAGTATATATATTGGAGTAAAATTCATATAACCTAAAAGTCACCATTTGAATTACATACAATTCAGTGGCTTTTAGTATACCTACTGTGTTGTATAACCATAATTATCTAATTCCAGAACTTTTCATTACCCCAGAATGAAACTATAGACATCAAGTAGTCAGTCAGTCCCCATTCTTCCCTCAACTCTCAACTCCTGGCAACCATTGATCTTTTCTCCATCTCCACAGATATGACTAATTCTGTATATTTTATTAAAATGGAATGATACTGTATGTGGCTTTTTTAATTTGGTTCCTCTCATTTCCCATAATGTCTTCAAGGTTTGTTCATGCTGTGCATTCTTCAGTACTTTATTACCTTTTATGGCTCAGTAATATTCCATTGCACGGACGTATGATATTTTGTTTATCCATTAATAAGTTGATGGACTGGGGCACCCGGGTGGTTCAGTGGGTTAAGCCTCTGCCTTCAGCTCAGGTCATGATCTCAGGGTCCTGGGATCGAGCCCCACATCGGGATCTCTGCTCAGCGGGGAGCCTGCTTCCCTTCCTCTCTCTCTGCCTGCCTCTCTGCCTGCTTGTGATCTGTCAAACAAATAAATAAAATCTTTAAAAAAAATTAAAACAAATAAGTTGATGGACTTTGTTTCCACACAAATTCAGCATTACCTAAAAACATCACTAAACAGTGGGACAGTGGAATAAGTGAATTATGTTTTGACTATCACGGTTTCTCATCCTTTCACTTTCAACTTATTTGTGTCTTTGTATCTAATGTGAGTCTGTTATAGACACCATATAGTTGGATATCATTGTTATACATTCTGCTAGAGAGTAGGTAATGGTAGCAGTTAAGTTAAACAGCACAGAGCTCTCTGACTGAAATGTATTCCTTCTTCACTGAACATTCCCTTGGTTATGGTTAAGGTTTTGATTAGATTCCAGAGAGTAAATCACTGCTTTTGTTGCAAGGAAAGTTTGAGGCTTCCTATCCCAGTTTTTCTAATGACATTTTGTCAATTAATTTGTATGATGAAGTTGAAGAGCACAGCTAGAATTTCAGTAGGGAAATGAGAAAAAGGCTATTAGAGTGTATCAGCGTCCCCAAGACCATTCCCAGTTTTGATGATTGTCTAGCAGAACACAGTATGTGAGTTGTACCCATGAAATGATTTTTTTTTTTAATGGTGAAGATAGACAAAGCAAACTTAGGGCAGGGGAAGGTGGGGGACATTGGGCAAATCCAGGGGAAATAAGGCACAAGATTTACTGAGTCCTCTGTGACTAGAATTGAACAGGGTGCCCTTAATTACTCCAGCAACAAATTGTGAGAAGCTCATTAGAGACTCAGTTTTACTATTTTACTGATGGTTAGTGTTTTAGGGATTTAGTAGTTAGGGTTTTACTGGTGGCATCCTCATGTAGGCATCCTTGGCCTGGCACAATTTTCAAGATTCCCAAAAGAAAGCAGTTATTTAGTATGAACCTTATTGTTTGTATGAACAGTTTAAACATAGTGAGCTATTTTTATCAGGATGGTGGGAGCCTTCCTGATACCCAAGGTAACATGTATCAGCCAATCTTTCAAGCAGGTTTTTCTAATAGCAGTATAGCAGGAAAAAAGCGGGTGGGATTCTAAAAGACTGATATGAACGACTATATATCAATAAATTAGACAACCTCAAAGTCACGGAAAACTCCTAGAAATATACAACCTAGCAAAACTGAATCATGAAGAAATAGAAAGTTGGCACAAACTGATTACTAGTAAGGAAACTGAATCAGCCATTAAACAAAACAAAACAAAAACTTCCCAATAAACAAAAGCAAGAACCAGATGGTTTCACTGGTGAATTCTACCAAACCTTTAAGAATACCATTAAGAATACCAGTATTTTTTTTTAACTTTTCCAAAAAGTAGAAGAGGAAACACTTTCAAACTCATTTTATAAGGGCAGCATTACCCTGATTCCAAAATCAGATGAGGACACCACAAGAAAAATTAGAGGCCAACATCCCTGATGAACATAGATGCAAGAATTCTCAACAAAATATTAGCAACCTGAATTTAACAAGATATTAAAAGGATCGCACACCATGATCAAGTACAATTTATTTTAGCAAGCAAGGATGGTTCAACATCTGCAAATCAGTGTAGAATACAACTTTTTAACAAAATGAATGATAAAAATCAAGTGATTATCTAGATAGCTGTAGAAAATGTATCTGACAAAATTCAACAACATTCATTTATGATAAACACTCTCAACAAAGTTGGGAATAGAAGGAAGATTCCTCAACATAATAAAGGCCACATATGACAAACTTGCTGCTAACACCATACTCAAAGGTGAAGAGATCAAAGCGTTTACTCTAAAATCAGAAACAACCAAGGATTTTCACTCCCCACTTTGATTCAACATAGTATTAGAAGTCCTAGCCAGAACACATGGGCAAGAAAAAGGTGGGGGGGGGGGCATCCAAATAGGAAAGGAAAAAATAAATCTCTCACTATTTGCAAATGACATAATATCATTTATGGAAAACCTTTAATAAAGAGTCAACTTAAAAACTGTTAGAATAAACAAGTTCAGTGAAATTTCAGAATAAAATAGCAGTACACAAAAATGTATTGCATTTCTACATACTAATAATGAATTACCAGTAAGAGAAAAGAAATCCATCCCATTTACAATTGCATCAAAAAGAATAAAATACCCAAGAATATATATAATCAATGAGATGAAAAACCTGGACACTGGAAACTATAAAACACTGGTGAAATACATTGAAGAAGATATAAATAAATGAAAAAAATTTTTGTGCTTATGGATTGGAAGAATATTGTTAAAATATTCATTCTACAGATGCAATGCAATCCTAATCAAATCCCTATTTCACAGAAATAAATAACTCTAAGATTTGCATGGATCCACAAAAGACCTTAAATAGCCAAAGCAATCTTGAGAAAGGACAAAGCTAGAGGCATCACAGTCCTCTAATTTCAAACTATATTATAAAGCTATAGTAATCAAAGCAGTATGGTATTACCATAAAAATAAACATACAAATCAATGGAATAGAAAACCTAAAATAAATCCATTTATATATATAAATACACACACACACACACACATGCATATATATGTGTGTATTTTTTTTTTCAAATAATTTATAAGAAAGCCAAAAATATACAATGGTTAAAGGACAATCTCTTTAATAAACAGTGTTGGGCAAAGAAATGGAAAAATGTTCCATGCTCCTGGATTGGAAGAATAAATATTGTGAAAATGTCTATGCTACCTAAAGCAATCTACACATTTAATGCAATTCCTATCAAAGTACCATCCATCTTTTTCAAAGAAATGGAACAAATAATTCTAAAATTTATATGGAACCAGAAAAGACCTCGAATAGCCAAAGGGATATTAAAAAAGAAAGCCAACGTTGGTGGCATCACAATTCCGGACTTCAAGCTCTATTACAAAGCTGTCATCATCAAGACAGCATGGTACTGGCACAAAAACAGACACATAGATCAATGGAACAGAATAGAGAGCCCAGAAATAGACCCTCAACTCTATGGTCAACTAATCTTCGACAAAGCAGGAAAGAATGTCCAATGGAAAAAAGACAGCCTCTTCAATAACTGGTGCTGGGAAAATTGGACAGCAATGCACAAAAATGAAATTGGACCATTTCCTTACACCACACACAAAAATAGACTCAAAATGGATGAAGGACCTCAATGTGCGAAAGGAATCCATCAAAATCCTTGAGGAGAACACAGGCAGCAACCTCTTCGACCTCTGCCGCAGCAACATCTTCCTAGGAACAACGCAAAAGGCAAGGGAAGCAAGGGCAAAAATGAACTATTGGGATTTCATCAAGATCAAAAGCTTTTTCACAGCAAAGGTAACAGTTAACAAAATCAAAAGACAACTGACAGAATGGGAGAAGATATTTGCAAATGACATATCAGATAAAGGACTAGTGTCCAGAATCTATAAAGAACTTAGCAAACTCAACACCCAAAGAACAAATAATCCAATCAAGAAATGGGCAGAGGACATGAACAGACATTTCTGCAAAGAAGACATCCAGATGGCCAACAGACACGTGAAAAAGTGCTCCATATCACTCGGCATGAGGGAAATACAAATCAAAACCACAATGAGATATCACCTCACACCAGTCAGAATGGCTAAAATCAACAAGTCAGGAAATGACAGATGCTGGCGAGGATATGGAGAAAGGGGAACCCTCCTACACTGTTGGTGGGAATGCAAGCTGGTGCAGCCACTCTGGAAAACAGCATGGAGGTTCCTCAAAATGTTGAAAATAGAACTGCCCTATGACCCAGCAATTGCACTATTGGGTATTTACCCTAAAGATACAAATGTAGTGATCCAAAGGGACACATGCACCCGAATGTTTATAGCAGCAATGTCCACAATAGCCAAACTATGGAAAGAACCTAGATGTCCATCAACAGATGAATGGATCAAGAAGATGTGGTATATATACACAATGGAATACTATGCAGCCATCAAAAGAAATGAAATCTTGCCATTTGCGACAACATGGATGGAACTAGAGCGTATCATGCTTAGCGAAATAAGTCAAGCAGAGAAAGACAACTATCATATGATCTCCCTGATATGAGGAAGTGGTGATACAACATGGGGGCTTAAGTGGGTAGGAGAAGAATCAATGAAACAAGATGGGATTGGGAGGGAGACAAACCATAAGTGACTCTTAATCTCACAAAACAAACTGAGGGTTGCTGGGGGGAGGGGGTTTGGGAGAAGGGGGTGGGATTATGGACATTGGGGAGGGTATGTGCTTTGGTGAGTGCTGTGAAGTGTGTAAACCTGGTGATTCACAGACCTGTACCCCTGGGGATAAAAATATATGTTTATAAAAAATAAAAAATTAAAAAAAAAATAAGCAGTGTTGGGAAAATTGGACAGCCACATGAAAAAGAATGAAACTTGACCACTATCTTACATCATACACAAAAATTAAATTAAAAACGCATGAAAAACTTGAATGTATGACCTGAAATCATAAGTTTTCTAGAAGACACATTGGTGTCTCTTTAACATCAGTCTTTAACATCAATCTTAATAATTTTTTGGATTTGACACCAAAAACAAAGGAAACAAGGGCAAAAATAAATAAATGAGACTAAAATCAAAGTAGACAGGCTCTGCACAGCAAAGGAAACTAACAAAATGAAAAGATAACCCAATGAATGGGAGAAAATATTTGCAAATGATATCTGATATTAAGATTCATAACATATAAAAAACTCACACAGAACAGTAGCAAAAAAATCCAATTAAAATATGGGTAGAGAATCTGAATAATCATTTTTCCAAAGAAAACATACAGATGGCCAATAAGTACATTAAAAGATGGTGAACATCATTAATCATGGTAATGTAAACTGAAACCCAATGAGACATCAACTTATATCTCTTGGAATGGCTATAATCAAAAAGACAAGAAATAACACAAGTTGGTCAGGATGTGGATGAAGAGTACGGTTCGTGGGAATATAAATTGGCTCAGCCACTATAGAAAACTCTGGAAATTTCTCAAAAAAATAAAAAAGAACTACCATATGATCCAGCAATTCCACTTCTGGGTATTTATCTGAAAGAAACAAAAGCATTAACTCAAAAGATATGAGCACCCCCATGTTCATTACTTCATTGTTTACTAAAGCCAGGTATGGGAATAATTTCAGTGTCTTTCAATGAATGAAAGGATAAAGATTTATATATATTTATATATATATAAAATATATGTATATATATATCATATATGTATATATATATATACACACACATAATATATACATATACATCACACACACACTCACAATGGAATACTATTCAACCATAAAAGAATATGAAGCCTTGCCACTTGTGACAATATGGATGGATCCTGTGCACATTATGCTAAGTGAAATAAGTCAGAGAAAGACATTTTGTATGATCTCACTTACATGTTGAATAAAAAATCATAAAAAATCCAGGGGATGGGTAAAATGGATGAAGGGGATCCATGGGGACAAACTTCCACTTGTAAAATAAATAACTTACAGGAATTTAATGTACAGTATGGGATTATAGTTAGTAATACTGTATTGTATATTTGAAAGTTGCTAAGAGAGCAGACCCTAAAAGTTCTCAACACAAGAAAAAAGTTGTAATTCTGTGTGGTGATGTATATTAACCAGCACTGATCACAAATATCGAATCATTTTGTTGTACACCTGAGACTAATATTTTACATACCAAGTATATCTCAAAAACACTTGCAATATTTTTAAGGCTTTGGAGTTAAATTTCTTTTGGTTATAACATTGTGCTGAGATGGCTCTTAAGTTGGAAGAATAAAATTCCAGTTTTATTCAAATGTAAGGGGAATATTTCTGGGGCAAGTTGGGTTATTATAAAAATAAGGCAAACAACAAAGTGTCTGGTATGCCAGTTTGTTTAGAGTGTCTCAAATAACAGAGAGTTATTTGAAAGCCCCACTGGGCTCTGGTGTCAAAATAGAGCTCATAAGTTAGAGGCATTTTTCCATTCTCCGCAGACTACTGAAGAATCGCCCAGGCCATCATGGCAGCTACATAGATGTTTGAAATGCAAACAGTGTGAGCAATAGGAGACAAGACAGGAGTATCAGCTGTTATCAGATGTCCACAAAAAGGAACATCAAATGCACCTTGGGAACATGACAATGAGGTAGCAGGTGCAGGATAAAGGTAGAATACACAGGGTCATCCATGGACTTTAGTTTAGTAGGCTTGGGCTGCCAGTACAAAATGCCACTGACAGGGTGGCTTACATAGAAGAAATCTGTATGTGTGTGTGTGTGTGTGTGTGTGTGTGTGATTCTAGAGGCTGAAGTCTAAGAGCAAGATATGGTGAGTTTTTATTTCTCCTGATGCCTATCTTCTTGGCTTATAAGTGGTCTTCTCTGTGTCCTCATATGGTCTTTTTTTTCTGTGTATATGCATCCGTCATGTCTCTCTTCTCATAAGGTCACCACTCCTACAGGATTAGGGTCCCATCCTTTTGATATCACTTAACTTTAATTACCTCCATAAAGATCTTATCTCCAGATCCAGTAACTTTGTGGGTTAGGACATCGACAAAGGAATTTTTAGGGGACATGGTTCAGGCCATAACACCATCTCACACCTATCTTATGGAATCCATTTCATTCACACTCCCTGAGTCTGTAGGAGGTTGGAATTCTAGTGGGTAAGCCAGGTTAACTATCTTGTTATTCTTCATTTTATTATATTTTCTCTTTTTTTCCATCCTATATTTTCTAATAGCTGATCCTGAAGCTGCTCTCATGGTTAATTTGGATATTTGAAAATTATTACGTGAGCCACTGTCCCTTCTCAATGTTCTCAGGAAAGAAGCAACACTGTACAGAATCCTACTACATATTTTTGTTAGATAGCACTGCCATTTTGCACACAGGCTACATTCAAAGAACTAGGTTGAATAAATTCACTGTTTTTAGAATCAAAATTATGTAAATGATCATCTCATTTTAACAGTATTTATAACATTCTCCAAGTTTTATAAATGGTTTTGTATACGAATGAATGAATAAATAGTATTTCTCTCTCTTACAGCAACCTAAATGCAATTATGCTCACGGAGGGAAATAGAAAGAAAAGAATTATAGTTTCAATAAAATGCTGATCTCCAAACTAGCAGTTGACATTTTCAGGTATTTTTGACAAAAGCCACAGTGTGAGTTCTTAAGAGTCTGTCATGCCTTCCATATAAGAGAAGAAGTTGCAAGGCCAGGTTGTCTCTCTCCACCCTCTCCCCAAACGCGCCCAAGCAGGGGCTGGTTTTGTTATGGTTAATTTAGCAGCTTAAAGGATTTTAACTTTCTGTTTACCTCATTTAATTTTGTCTAGGGGTCAGCTTTTTAAATGTTGCAGGCGTGAAATTAACTGTGTCACTGTGGTTGCTTTAGCTTAACAGGACATACGGATCGCAGCTCCTGCAGTTGAGCAGTACTCAAGGTTTTGAGGTGTGTGTGAAAGTATGTGTGTGTGTTACTTTAAAGAGTTTTCTTACAAAATGTTAATATTCAAGAGACTTGAGAGCACCCTTGTCCTGTATCAAATCTGATTTGAGGGAACTGGTTTTACAGAGTTCCTTGAGTAGTTCTCTCCTACTAACTTTCAGGTAGAAGAAGTACTACTGATTAAGAGATGTTAATTTGACTAAAGAATTTATTCTGAGACACCAATCCATGTGTAGCTTTTATGATACTTTTACAGCAGTTCAAGAAGCCTTAACAAGTTTGTCTTCTGGTTTTTTTGCCATGTGTTTCTAAACCCAAGGTAAAATTTTCTCATCCCAGTAGGGCTCCGACTGCTTAATCTTTTCAAACAAATCCAAGGCCTGACTGGTGGCAAAGTCTACATCAGTAAGCAAGCTGGAGGAACTCAGCATATTCACCCAATATTTATTCCACAGAAGATCAAGCAACTGATGATCCCAAGAAGATTTGAAATGTAAGACTTCTAAGGTATAATATTGTTTTCAGCGCACACCAAAATCTTCTATTTTACTACGTGGAATAGCCCGATACTCGAGAGTGACCTTCATCAAGAGGTTTGTAACCTTTGGGTAGGTATGTCCTAAAGGCTTCAAGATTTAATTTCCCTGCAGATACTATTCCTGTCAGGTTTAAACAAGCCCTGGTATAAGCCTGCTGAGAATCTCTGAAACCTGTGCAAACCGGACATGTCCAGACTTCATCCCCAGAAAGTTCTCCAAACCTAGTGAACACTGTAGACAGAACCGAAGATCACTTTCTAAATCTCATATAGTTTCTGTAGCTCCCCAAGCTGAGTAACACTTTGGTGACAGTATCTGGAGCAATGAGTTTGGGTATCATTCTGTTTAATCCACTAAGATTTGGAATTTTTTATTAGCATTCCTACAGAGCACAGACTAACTTACTCCCACAATTATCTAAAGCCTCAGCCAAGGGGTCATAAATAACATAATACAGTATTTAAGATAAGTGGCACTGGACAGCTTCTCCATTGATTGTGGAATGTGCTAAGGTTTTGTCTTTCATGTCCACATAAGAGAGGAAAAAAAAGAAAGCTTAAGGGAAAGGACTCACTACAAGTCCTTTGTCTAAAAACCTTGGGAAGTTTGACATCCCATTCTTTCTGACCTCTGAGTGATCACAGCTATAGCCAGAGATAATGTTTTTTAATGTCTCAGTTTGAACATGGCCCAATATTTAAAGTAAAATCCACAGATTAAGCCTTCTTATAAATTTCCTGGTTCCGTTGCCTTGCATTATTAGATATATTTCTGTTTCCTCTGCTTTCATAGACCTAAATAATGAAAACTCTTTATAGTTCTTCCAAAGCTCACCGATTCTGACATGTGGTATTCACATTTTGTGAGTAATTTCCAAGGAACTTCCTATTTTTCTGTTGAGCTGTACGCCAAGATAACTTTTGGAAGGTACAGCAGCATAGGTAATTGGCAATTATCCAGATTTGTGTTGGCTATGTTATGGAGATGTTTCTATAAATTAGGGATCCGGGCAAACAGGTAAATTTTATTACCCAGTCATAATTCTCATTGGGGGTGTTCCCTTACTTTATATTCTCTCTTCATATATTTATATGAAATTGCCTCAAATGATGCTTTTTCTTCAGGAAGAGCTCATCGATAGATATCCCAAAACAGCCATAATTAGGCAAGCTGGCCAATTAAATAAGGAAACACAATATCTTGTTAGCAATTGGCATCAACTGTTGGGTGACATTTTGATAAACTGCTTCAATATACTGTATAGCATTTTGGTGCTTTTTCACTTCTTAAAAGGTCACAGTCTCTGAAAAGTAACATCGAAAAAGCTGATATTTAAAGGGTATAGAAAAATTCAAATAAATAGTCTGGTCTACTGTTAGATAGCTCTTCTCTTTTCACAATGAAATCTCTGATCATCTACTTGGCCTGTTTATTCTGCTGGTTAAGGTTTCCATTGTTCTAAGGGGGAGATGACATGTCTTTTTCTATCTGAAGATCTGCTATCTCTCAAAGCCTTATTCTGTACTTTTCAGTATGAATTTTTTTTCCTTTTTTCTCTCCCAATATGAAATTTAACAGTTGAATTACTTGGGAAGATCTAAGTGGTTACTAGTGGGTCCTTTCCTAAAAGACCTAGAGATATTTCTATACCAAAGCCCATTAGTGAGATTTTCAGAAACTTCTTCAAAATACTCTGAGGAGTGTGGACTGCATTGTTTATGGGTGGAAATCAGGGTCAACTCCTCCAAGACCCTCGATTAGTATTTCTTGTAATGTGATCCATAAACCATCTACCTTTAAACAACACATGAAGTATTTTATCAAAACTGCAGATACTTGCATCAACATCCAGATCAACTGAATCAGGATCACCGCAGGTGGAGCTGAGGATGCCTCATTTTTAGAAAATCTCCAGGTAGCACACCTTTGGAAACTGTAGCTCTGTGCCGAAGAGAGGCAGTCTGACCACTAGGGAACTTACAGCTAGATCCTGCCTCTCTTTCTCCATACCCAGTAACCTTTCTACATTCTCATCCAGCAGGAAAATCACTTCTATCCCTCACATCATTTTAAGACAAAACAAAAATAAAACAAGTTGCTTTCTTCCGAAATGACCCATCCTCAACTTTTTTGTTCAGCTGGATGCAAGGGTCTGTCCTTGCACACTGTGTGCAGCTTGTGAACATTTATTTGGAAGATGGGGAGAACAACATCGTCTTGCTATGAGTGGATAATTCTTCTTTTCAATTGTCCTAGGTAACGTATGAAGTGCCACAAACTTCTTTTACAGTCTAGTTAGAAAGGTCTGAGCGCTGGCGCAAATCCACGGCCCTGTGTGAGCATCGACTGGTTGAACAGGCCAGCGGTCCCCTTGTTCAGTCCGTTGGCCACAATCACGGAAGTGAGGTGGCATAACTCCCTTTTCAAAGAAGGTTGTACTTATTTCACCCTTTCCCCAGTACATAATCAGTTTTATTGATTCCAAATAAATATCTGACATTTGGTTCAACAACTTTTGTAGCTTAAAGCTTCCAAAAAAGCAATTTCCTCACAACAAAAGTGCTGGAAATACATTGTAACGTGTGCAAATGGCAGGAGGTTAACGAGGCAGGGACATGTTTATATCAAGTCTCCTCATTTCTGTGTGCCTGCCCTGGAGGTCAATGAAGAGGTCAAGGCTCAAACAGCCAGTAAGGCCCAGCTGGTGGTCACCTCACAGACCCTAAGGAAGAACCCTCATTCAGGTTTGAGAAAGGCAAGGTGTAGACTTCTATCCTCAGATCATAGTCATCAGCTGTATACTTTCTTTAAAAGGAAAAAATGTTCTGTGGGCTTCAGCTATAATGAGTGTCCTGCTGCTTAGAATCTGCTATTGGGAGGGGGGGGGCCCACTCCCTGCTGTCTCTCCCTCCCCAAGTTCTATCAACTCTGAGACATTGGATGTCTTATCAACATGCCTTGAGAGAATTTATCTTTTCTCTGACTCTTCAGGTTCATGGTCTTCTATTAAGTGGCTTGTTTGTGCCCATTTATATTTTGTGCCTTTCCTCATTTGCTTTGGATTTCCTGATAGTTATTGAGCTTCTTGTGTACCCCTACCTGATGCCACGAAAAACTAGACTCAGCACTTAGCTACAGCCCCTGGCCTTTCCCATTCTCAAATGTCTGTCTGTAGCCCTCCTTTTCTTGAGAACCTGACCACTAGAAAGATACCATTTACCAAGTTGTCCCAATCAACTGATGCCTGGATCTGGTCATTCCAGATCTGGCCAGTGGCTATCAGTGACTTAGTAGTGACAGCAAAAGTAAAGGACTATTGATTGTATATGAATATAACTCCAGTTCCCAACTCCCTTTTAAAGCTCTTCATGAAATTCTGTAAAGCACAAGAGGAATTAAGAAGCCAGTAGTTTATACTGAGGGTGGGGTGGAAACATTAGTATGTATAGAATACCAGCTAAGGGCTGGGTGTACTGCCTTCCTTATGGTCAGAAAATGCCTCTTGGGGATGGGCGGGGGGGAATCGAGCATACCCTACAGTAAAAAAGTAGATAAAGTGATAAAAAGTAAGAACAAAAGTAGGGGAGCAGGTCATGTTTTAAGAAACACTGGGCACAAGAAATATATACATATGTATATATATGAAATATAAAAATAGTCAAGGGACTCAAAGAATAATTCAATATTAAAAATTATGCTTCAGTGGAAAGTTTACAAATCAGGTTCAACAACAGACAGGATCACCTTCAACACAATCAAATAAAGACCATACCTGCTGCATTGATTTCTCTATTCCCCGTCGAACTTGCTTTTGTGGCACATGATAGGAATGCCAAAGATATTCCTTAAATTAATCCATATATGAAAGAATAAAATAACTGCTTGGTCAGTCAAGTAAACTGCATTATAGAGCCAAAATTTGGGCAGTGACATTGGGGCATTTACTAATAATCATAAAGCTGTGAGCCTGTGTCCAACATAAACATGGGTCTCGAAAATAATGCATTTCTCTTGCTCATAGGTATTATTCCACCAAAGGTTAAAGATCGCAGTCCTCTCTCCGCCTGTTTTCTTTCTAAATGGTATTCAGAGCTTCACCAAAATGCGCTTCCTATCTCTTAGCATGGTTATTTTTCACATTATTTAGAGAAAATTTGTCTTCCTGCTAGAAATTTTTGCATTGTATATACAACATTACTTATTGCTTGGATAATGCCCTATTAATTTCAATGGATTCCTTTTGACATAAAAATGGATTTGCACTGAAGGGCAAACACTACCTCCATATGTATCCAGGCTGCATTACAATCGAATCCATCACATTATACATTTATAGGTGTCTACCCCTGTTACACTGCTGAAATGGTCTGCCATAAAAAATGGCCATGTGAAAAGCTGGTTTAAATTTCATGCATTTTTACTTGCAAAGTATCTGGTTAGATGAACAGAAGCCTCCAAGATGAAATCCTTTCCAACATGAATATGCGAACGTGACTCCCCGGGAGCAGTGACAGCTCAGCATTTCGTCCAGTGCCTTTTCTTTAGATTCCAATGACAGATTTGTTTTAGGGTCAGCATGTTGGAAAGCATGGAGAATTTATTTTTTTGGAAGCTCGCAGTGGTAAATGGCACACTGGAAGAGGAAAATGCGAGCACTGTTTTCTTTGGCACTCCCAGTGCTAGTCAAGGAGAGCCCTTACATGGTCTCCAAAAGCCCAGTTTAGCATTTGGGACCTTTCAGGTTTTATCTTTAGAAATAATTGTTTCACGTGTCTATTAGCTGACGTGTTTTCGGCAACTAAAAGGTCTTCCTTTTTCTTAGGAAGCATGGGAAATCGTGTCTATGAAGGTGACTTCTGGTTTAGAGGCAAATATATGTTCCTCGGGGACAAGCATGGAAGTGAGACTTAATAGGTCTTACTGTTCAGGGTGCTTCTAAAAAAGTGAGGGTCAAGAGCTTAGGAGAACACCAGTTTTGTGGAATTTCATCAAATTTCCCATTTTTCCCTAAGTTAAAAATTCCAAATGGATGGACATGTATTATAGCAAATAGCTTACCAGTAGGAGGAAAAAAAAAATCACTAGATTTCTATCTATGAATTAAACAAGGAAAAGTGTTGGCTCATGTTTTGGGATTTTTACTTCTAGCGTAATAAAAACAAAACAGAACTGGAACTGACAATAACACCACCAGATTTGAATCAGAACGTTTGGGTTATCTCTGTCCTTTGTAGATGTCAGACTTCAAGAAGCCATCAGGTTCTATCACATGCTTTCTGTATAAAATGGGGACTTTCCATAAGGGGAAGTTGCTCCATGTATTTAAGAAAAGTAAAGCCAGTATTTATAATCACAGGTTTTGCATAAAAATGTAGGCTCCTGGTCTCAGGCACTTTATATTTAAAATCAGGATAAAAATCTACTTTTTGCCCATCTGTAGATTAAATAAGATAGTATGCCTTGAAATTTTAAATGTTATTTACCATTCACTGAACTCATATTATTCTTGCTTTTAATGGTTTCTTTTCTCTCTTCTAATTTTCTTTCTTTCTTTCTTAGATCCCAGGTATTAACCACAATACTTCATTCTTGATGGTTTGAAGACTACAGGTTCTTTAGTTTGGCTTGGCCCATGAATTCTGGCTCATAATTTTTCCATTCAAATTATTACAAGATGGTTTTATTTATCATAATGTCTGAATGGAATATAAATGAAGCACAGTGTACATCAGCTTCCTTATGTGAATACATATGGGTCTTGTACATGTAGAAAGGGACGGAGTGAATGAATTTTGAGACGGTGAAGATGTGGGTGGAGTACGTTTCTTTTCTCATTTCTTCCCTTCCATCAATAAAAGCTTTTCAATACATAAGATAGAGAAGTAATACATACGGATGCAAATCGCACTGGCTTACTGTGAGTTTTTAAATAGAGGACCCACACTGTTCTTGTCTTAGAGTATGTTAAAATATATTTTCATAAAATTGTATTATAACCCTCAAATTAGTCTGATTCTGTTTTTAAAGCCTTTCTGCAGAATTTAGTGGTTCAAAGTTAAGGTTGAAAATGAGCTGTCCCTGGCATTACAAAGGATCTGTAGAATTCCTTTCTGTAACTAGAAGTTTGAAAACCAACTATCAATCACGTTCTAACTTTAAAAGATATAAATGTGTACCAAGCAGAAAGAATTTGGTTCAGGTCTGCTGGCCCAAATACAATGGTCTGAATAGCAAAGTCCTGAGATTTCTTAGCTGCATAATGTTCTTACAAATGGTCCATGCTGTGCTAATAAAACTATTGTGACGAGGAGCTTTTGCAGTGGAAACTGACAGATGAGGCAGAGTTAAGTACTTTTTCAGACAAGCTACTGCAGTAAATCATTAAGGCACACAAACAATCATCCTTCATCAATGCGCAATTTGTTTCATAGCAATTGCAAATCAAAAACAATGTAAACAAACAAATCGACAACTAATGAACATCCCCCACCGCTCACTGTAAATAGATCTACAACTTTAGAAGAACACTTTATCCAACACATTGTCAACTCATTGTAAACACATCTACAACTCATAAACAACTCATTACCCAGTATGTTGTCACCTCGTTGCAATTAAAGTTGAATGTTAACTGTACTGTATGTTCCTGCTCTGAATCAGATTATACCCTGGGAGGAAAATGCAAAGGAAGGAGAGCCAGTTCAGAAACCAGAAGGCTTTTTACTTCACTTCCGCCACCCCTCTCCCCACCGTGTTTGACTCTTAAAATTATTTGACCAGGCTCATGTAGAAATTAACCTGCATTTTTTACCCTTTCTTCAGGTATTCCCCTTTTTTCATTTGCATAGAGAAGGCAGTGGTTTCTTAGCACAAGTTCCTTTCATAGAGGAAAAGTAAATGTGTAAAGTATTCCCCAAGCAGTAGTAAAACTCACAGCTTTTACCGTAATTACTTTGTGTGAACTGCGTTTGGCATCCCTACCTGGTGTATAATCTCCTGGTTGGGGCCAGCGTTTTTTACAGTCTGCAGGCTGATGGTTTGAGAAAAGCAAATATGAACATACGAATGTCACCGCAATTCTCTGGTAACGTTACTGTTGCCTGAGGATTTAAGTGGGTTTCTTCACCATTTGGGCTTCTGTAATCCTTACATCACAGAAGGAGTTTTGCCAGGTTATAGGTGTGAGCTTATGTGTAATATACACACTTAAGCAGATGCCTCCACAGCATCTGACCCTTTATACAAATTGTAGGGTGGATGTGTGAGATGGGGGTACGATTTTAAAATAATTTGTTTTTGTTTATCTTTTTTTCTGATTCAGACCAAGCTTTAACTTTCTTGTTTACTTGTGTGGAAGACGGAAGAATTTGAATTGGAATGCTATTAAATAGCGATAATTTGCACATTTGAGATACAATCCTATATATATAATTATGTAGATAATTTAGCAGCTTAATTAGAAGCACCATATTCATAATAACCAACCCAAAAGGGCTGTGGTATAGTGAAAAAACCACTGGCAACAAGGGCCTCGGTTCTCTATCCACATTTGCTTCTAAAGAAATAAGAGATTTCTTAAAGTGTTATTCCAAAAGGTTAGTCATAGATTCCTTCCTGGGTAAACTGATCTTGAAAGTTCCTTCCAACTTGAAGTTTTATTCTGGATATTTTGAACATCTATAACGTAGCTAGCACTGAGGTACTCTGAATGACATATTAGAAATGATTTCTGTCTTGGGAAATAGTGGGATGCCATCAAGGCTTTGCAGTTAGCGAATTTCATGTGAATATAGTTCTGTCACCTCCTAGTTGTGACATGTCCTCTCTGAGCCTCAGATTCTGTACCCATAAAATGAGACTGCAAGATTCTGAGGATTAAAGATTAAAATGTTTGTCAAGCATCTAGGGCAATGCTCAGTGCTGAACAAGTGTTCGATATATACGATGATGGTGGTGGTGGTGGCCAAACGAGTTTCCAGCCTCTAGAGAAAACTCAGACCAAGAAAATAATAAGGTCTTTTGATTCGTTCATCCCTCTATCATCTCCCATATTCACTTTTCATTATATACTCCATCTACATTAATGTTTTCTTAGGAAAACACTTTTGGGGAAAAGCCACAGATTTTCCATTCTGCTCTTCTAAGTAGTTGTGCAATATTGAAGTATGAGCCCTCAGATTTAAATGCTAAAAATAAGAGTAACATTTTTACTCAAAAAGAGACTTTTGGAACTCTTTTTTGTACACGGTTCTCAAGATAGACTAAATTATTCTAAAGAGAGGCCACTTGTTACAATATGAAGATCGGTGCACCATGAGCTGAAGTGTGGATTTCAGTCCTCATTCTGACATCAAGCAAACATTTGATTTGAGCAGCTCCCTTAACCTAAGTGAACATCAGCACTTGCTGCCTCAACTGTCTGTCTCACTTCCTTTTAACCCATTTGTTTATTCAACCAATAGTTATTAATCACTTTGATGCGCTAGGGACTCTTCTAGGCGGTAGGGATCCATTAGGAGTAAGACTAACTGTTCCCTGGTCTCATGGAGCTGTTGATGAGACAAAGTGAGTAAGTAAAAAAGTGAATGCAACTTCGAGAAAAAAGGACTGTGAGAAATGAAGCGGGCAAGGTATCTGAAAGTGATGGAAGTGGGCCCTTCCCCTACTTTTTCTCCTCTTTTAAAAAAAAAAAAAAAGTGATGGCGGGCTACTCTGTTTTTGATACAATGGTGAGAGAATTCCTCTCTGAAGATGCCATTTGATCACAGACCTGAATTAAGTGATAAAAAAGTCATGCATTATTGCACCAGACTCATGGATTATAGACTATAAGAATTTAAAACTTGCTTTTTTCTGTTTTTCTCTATTTTGAGGCTAACAGAATCCATTCTCACCATCTTTATTGCTCCTATCCTTTAAGGTGTAAGAATGTGGTTGCTCTCTCCTCCTCTGCCCCACGTAGGCTTGCATGTATCTTTCCCATTCCCTGTCTTCTTCTAGTATCAAAAACTGAGCCTTCATAACACCCTTCAGTAGGTTTTATCTTTATTCCCATAACTACACATTTACGTTATTTATAAAAAATATTCATGCCGGAGTGAATACAAAAAGAACAAACACTTAGAAAGAGAGAGTTGTAGGAGATGAGGTCAGGGACTCAGCAGATCTCTTAGGCCAGCATAAAGGCTTTGGCTCTGGCTCTGATCAAGGTGGAATTCTTCTGACGTGCTATCTGAATAGACTGTAGGTTGTCAATGGTAGAGCAGAGACACCAATCCAGACCCTCTTGTAATAAATTATCCAAGCAAGAGATGATGGAGGCTTGGACTAGTAGAGTAGTAGTGGGGGTGGTGAGAAATAGCTGGATCTGTGACTTCTAAATATCTGGGACTCAGGAGTTGATCATTGTTGGATGGTGGTGGGCTAGGTGAGATGAAAGCATCATTTGGTACTCTGCACTCCTGAACTTCTTTGACTAGTTATGAGCAGGAAGACCTGAGGCAAGTCAGTCAATTTCTCTGATCCTGAGACTTCCCTGAGTTCTATGAAGACTAAGGAGGACAGATGGCACACGGTCACCCCTCAGTAAACAAACTTTAGCTTCTATCTCTTCATCCTTTCTTTATTGTAGCAAACATGCTAGAAATAGTATGCTGTTCTAAGGTGGGCCATTTTATTTTGTGACTACTCTCACAAAGATAGGTAGAGAACATACTAAAAATAAATTCTAAGACAAATAAAGAACACAGTAATAGGTCATAAAAACAAAAAGGTATTAGATATTCACAGATTAGATCGCACAGATAAATTTTAGAAACCTCTTTCCCAGACCAAAATCTGTAGACTGCCAGTAATATGGGCTACGGGCTCACAGGTGTGAGTCAACAAAGAGGCGTCTCAGTGGAGGTGGCGGTGTGCTGGTGGCACCATCTTTCTGGCGACCTAATGCCTTCTTAAAAAATTGGGCCTGGCTTCAAAACGGGCCAGCTTCCTCTGAAGCTGAATACACAATAAATATTTTATTTCCTTAAGACACTTCGACCTTATCAAATGCTCAATTTTTTTTTTCCCTAAAGATTTGTATCCAATTGTTCTGAGCAAAGAATGTTAATGATGTACCCATTCTCAGGTTACCTGGTGCTCTGAACATGTGAAGAGAAAAGGCTTATTAAAAGATGCTTTCTAGAAGGGGAAAACTTATGGCCATAGACTGCATCCACTAACCCTCAAGAATAATATGTTTATTGGGCGCCTGGGTGGCTCGGTGAGTTAAGCCTCTGCCTTCGGCTCAGGTCATGATCCCAGGGTCCTGGGATCAGGTCCCACAGCAGGGAGTCTGCTTCCCCCTCTCTCTCTGCCTGCCTCTCTGCCTACTTGTGATCTCTGTCTGTCAAATAAATAAATAAAATCTTAAAAAAAAAAAACAAGATGATATTCATAAAACTGAATAGGACAGAACAGAAAACATAGAAACAGGATGGTAACAGCATTCACTGAGCACACTTTATGTATCACCCACTGATCCAATCACTCTGCATTTAATAGCTCATTTGCACAAAACCCCTAGAATTTGCACAAAATTCCCAGTTCCATAAGTAAACAGAGGCCTGGAGAGTTCATTTTTGTCCAAGCACAGCTAAAAATGCCCAGGCCAGCATTTGAACCCAGGCCTTCTGGCCTGAGGTTGCATTTTGAAGCATTATTCAATACTACCTCTATCATGCGCAGAAAAAGAAATCAAGGAATATATTAACTTATACCCAGCCCTGAAAAACAACTCTCTCTGTAGGAACAGTCTCTCATTAATAACAATATAAAGCGAGAAGGTGAGCTGAAAGGCAAATGAAGGTCTGAAAGCTTATTCACACTCAAGCCTGGTGTGTGGCAATCTTTACCCCTTAAAAGGACCTAAATCCCTCACGCGGCCATGTAAGGCATGTTGTTAGAACATTCTCGGAGCCAGTCCCTAAATCAGCCCTCTCTCCGCTGCCAGCCAGGTCAGGGCATCTAGGTAGCCCCCAAAGAATCACTCAATGAGAATATACTCAAGAGTTTACCAAATGAAAAGGAAGGATGAGGAGATCTCAGTAGGGAAATAATATTACGCCTTCCGTGTGAAAATTCCCATACATAACGCACACATACACACAAAACCATGTTACCTCTCAACTTTTTCTCCTTTTCTCCCTTCCTTCACCCATTCCATCTCTGTCCTTTGCTCTCAGATTCCCCTTGAAGTCTAACACGTTTCCAGACGAAAACGGTGCTCAAAGTGTGCTAACATTTTACAGGTGTGTAAAACAGATGCGTGCACATTATGTCGCAGGTCCAAGGCATTTGAGACATACAGTTGCTAAGATTTGAGTCCTCTCATCTTTATTAGATCAGGATGCTATATAGAATGTTGTTTGGTGTCCTATCTGCTTCAAAGTAAAGGGGATTTTTGAAGATTTGGAACCCCTATAAAAATAAACTTAAATGATTTTAACCAATATTCTGCTTGATTTATTTATCAATAAGTTGTATTTAAAGATTTAGGTTTCCCAATGATACACATTTTTTTAAGATTTATTTATTTTAGAGAAAGCATGTGAGTAAGCATGGGGGGAGGGGCAGAGGGAGAGAGAATCCCAAGTAGACTCCCCGCTGAGCACTGAGCCTGTGGCAGGGCTCCATCACACCACCCCGAGATCACGAACTGAGCCAAAACTAAGAGTCAGACACTTAACCCTCTGCACCACTCAGCTGCCCCATTATATGCATTCTTTCACTGAATTACGTTCTTTATAAAATTCAGGGTTTACCTATAGTTTGATGCTTAAATTGGATTGGTATTTAACATCATGCTACTCATCCCCAGAAGCAATAGGAAAGTAACCTTGTGAAAACTGAAAGTAAACCTCGCACTGCCGAATGGAGTCCACCAAAGGCAATGAAAGTTCAAGCTATATATTGTCCTTAAAACGAGTGAATTCTGCCCACTTCCACACCATCTGGTTATTTTTTCTTCACTTTTCCATAACTCATCCTGTTTTCTCCTTCTGTACTTTTCTTGTTCTTCTGCTGCTTTTAAGTCTCATCTGAATTCGCCTATTTTATCACTCAACAGAGACTATCTTGGACTTTTCCTCTAAGTCCTGGCTGACTACAGGCTAAATTCCAGATAACTAGCTCGGGTTGAAATATATATGTAGAAAAATTTTATATGGAACATCTGTTGTACAAATGGAGATGCTTTTAACAAACATCTAGTCTTTGATCTAAATAGATCTTGTTTTCCTTTGACTTCCTACAGAAGATCACAGCTACAGGACTTCTTCTACCCCTTACCCTCAAAACTGAACTCCCTCCCTCCACATGTCAGGCATTTAGACCATTTTCTGTTTTAAGATTACAAGCTAAAGAGTGATGAATATTCTTGAACGTCTCTTGTTCCTAATAGGGACTTTAAAAAAACAACTTATCTTCTCTGTCATCGAGTTTCTGTAACCTACAAGGATTTCTCAGAGGGCAGCTTAACTATACATTCATAATTCTTAAAATTCAGTTTCTCCTTCTCATAGTCTTGTCATCTAAAATGTCTTAAGTAGCCAGGTTTTAACCTAGATTGCAGTTAAGTGCTACATTATAAACTATGTTTTAAAAATATGTTTTAATTAACTTTTCAAATCTACTCATTAAAATTCCCACAAAGTGGACTACCAGTGGAGCACTTTGTAAATAAGCACTCTTAGGTACCTAACAAAGAAATTGACTACAAGAGTTTTGTAGGAAATTGCAAGCAGTTATTATTCTACTTTAGTTATCATAAATGTTGAAAGTAAATACCAAACATGTGTAACTCACCTTATAAAAATAAGAGCTAACTTAATTGGTCTTTTTTAATACACAGGTTTTTGAGTCACCATACATAAGATTTTAATTTTCAAAATTTGTCAAAATATCAAATGAATTACACCTTAGCAAAAGTGTATCAACTATGAAAGCATTGGGACTCTGACAAACTATTTCAACTCTCAGATTTGTGACCTACATGGTCAACGAGTGATGGATTAGGAATGAAAGGGTTAAGCTGTGTGTGTGTGGGTGCGTGACAGCCAGGAAGTGAGTTCAGGGCACCACCATTCAGCTAGGTCAAGGCCTCGTGGAGTCAACGGTCAGGGAAACCAAGGGTTCAGAGAGCTGGGGACCTGGAGAAACATGCCCTGGAGAATTTCAAGGAAGCAAGGTCTAGGAACACCACTTGCAGCTAGGGGCAGGGCTATTTTGCAAGCCTTCGCCCAGAACAGTGACTAGTGTTACAATCCTGAACCACTCTCTCCAAGATGGTGATTTCTGTCATTCAGCCATAGGGAAAAAAGAGTCAGGGGAAATTCAGTAATTTCTTCAGTAATCAGTTACTGGTTCCTTATTTGGTACCTGCATTTATCAAGGGATCACTAACTTGTGGTGCCTATAGGCCCTTTTTATGGTATTGTCGAATAGGAGGACTTTGATAGCAATATTGGTTTGGAGGTCAAAAAAGAGGTCAGGACTAGGGATGCTGCTCTGGTGTTCCTCTGCCTACCTTGTGTCATAAATATATTTGTGGAATCAATTAGTTCATGAACCCATGAAAGTGGAGGTAGATAGGTCACTCACTAAAGAGAGATTTATAAGATGAGAAGACAAGAAGAAAAACTGAGATTGAGGAATAGATAACAGAGCGGAGGAGGACATAAGATACTGTAAAGGAAAGCAAGAGAAATCGGAAACAAAAGTGGGAAGGAGGAGAACACCGTTCATGGAGGCCAAAGCAAGCATGATTTTCAAGAACTGAGTGCCTAATTTTCTCTAATTCAAGTATGGTCAGGAAAATAATTGAAAAGCATCCATTGTACCTACCAAGGTGGTAAAGCCATTCTTTTTTGTTTGTTTGTTTTTGGACTAATGGCCTCAGAAACCATACTGCATTGTGTCTTAGGAAGAAAAAGAAGGTAAGGTAGGTCAAGTGACAGGCAGTATGGTTTCCAACACTTTAACTGTGAAGGTAAGTAGAGTGGTGGTGCAGTAGCTAGAGGACTTTTTAAAGTTAGAAAGACGTAAACACATCAATATGCTGGTGGGAAGGTTGAGGCTGAAGATAAAAGTCTGATCTGCACTATGACAGAAAGAAGTCCCCGAAGGAGTTAGAGATGGGGGTGGGGCAGGCATGGGATCCACAGTATAGTCAGCTGTCTCTACCTTGACTATGAGGATGCGATCTTCTTACAGTAGGATAAGAGGTGATGGGAATGAGATGCCCATAAGCCTGGCAGAACAGAAGCTGTGCATATTTTTAAAGAAGAGAGGCTTTGGAGAATGGGCTCAAGGAAAACAGTAGAAGCCTGAAATAATTATATAGTAAATAAGAAGACAGGGTAACACTGGTTCTGATTCCTACATTTTTGTTATTTTTTTTTCTATTTGGAAAGAAAATCAGTTGTAGATTCCATTATATCCTTAAGGTCATCAATCATAGTTTAAGGTCAAATGACCCATATGAGGATATCCTGTAGAGAAGAAGACTTAGGATCTAATTTTTCAACTAGCTATTATGTAACTTCGGGTGAAACATAATTCTTTGATAAATAGGAATGAAACATTTGTTCTGATCAGTGGCAATTGCAATAGTAATGAAAGTCCATGATACTGCAAGTAAAACGCTTAGCTTTTTCATTTTCAATTGGCAGCAAATATAGAAGTGAGCTGCAGGGGAATATTTTATAAATAAACAGTGTATCCCAAATAAAGGTACACTTTTAACTACATGGATATTGCAAATATTCTAAAAAATAGTTCAGTTACTTAAAGGTCAAAAACAAAATCAACTCAAGGGATGCCTGTGTGGCTCAGTCGGTTAAGCATCAGTCTAGATTTCAGCTCAGATCATGATCTTAGGGTCATGAGATCATGTCCCGAGTCAAGCTCTGTGGCTGAACTCAGAATCTACTTGAGTTTCTCTCTCCCTCTCCACCTTTCATCCTGCTCGGGGGTGCTTTCTCTCTCATACATCAGGTAAATAAATTTTAAAAATCAGGTCAAAATCAGGTTCTTTTATGCCAGAGTATTTTACGTACCACTTCAAAAGTTATCCCCCAAGATTAGCAAATAAATAAATAAATAAATAAATAAATATTTTAAAAATTTCAGGTTTGGGTGGAAATCAGAAGATTTTTAGCTATAATGGATATCATAAACAATTAGTATGGAATAGGGAAAACACAGTGACACAGTCCGAGTATCATTCATATAGTTTGACACTCATGGCACCCGTGCAAAATGTCTCAGATCCATCATCAGACCAGCAGGTCATAAAGTGCTCTTTCTTGGCCAGGAACATTCCCTGGTGGGCCCTCATCTCATTGAAGGAATTTATTTTGAAAAGGAGAACAAAATCCTTTTAAATGACTCCATCATGCTTTATGTAGTCCTATTTTAAAAAAGAAGGTTATTTAGAGTGGTGCCTGGGTGGCTCAGTTCGTTAAGGTTATTTAGAAAGGCCATTCCGAAATTTTACTCCTAACCTGACTTAAAGGGAAAATGGAACTTTCTAAGGAAGTGCTATGAAGGGAAAGGCGATTGAGGGAAGCCATAGTGAAAAAGCTGATATGACATGTCTCAGCAGTCTTTTCACTCTTAGGGTCAAGCTTTCAGCTTGATATCGTTACTATTCGTCACCGATCCATTGATCCACCAATCCATAAAACACCTATTTTCAAGTAAGACATCGTACTAGGATTCCCAGTTGCTACCCAGGTGTTCACAGTCGAGCCCAGGAAAACAACATGTAAATAATAAAAGGACAACAGAGGGTGAGAAGTGGAGCAGTGGATCTATGCAGAGAGCACAGAAATAGCACTGAGGAGGAAAAGAGGTCTTCTGCTGGAGGGTCCAAAGTGTCTTTCAGGGGAGAAAACACATGGCCTGGCATCGGAGGTGTGAATTTTAGTTCACTGTATACGATTAGAGACTTTCCATTATACCGACTGTTGCCACAGTGAAGGAGGTATGTCGCTAGGATACAAAGTCCCATCATCTCCTCCACGTCTCCCTCACTCTTTAGGGAATTCTTAGGTTTTGTGTTTCTGCTGTACTCACAGACGGGTATTTATTTCTATGTTCATTTCTCATTGCTCAACTTCTCAAACTGGTTCATGATTTCTCCCCAACATAGGACACCAGTTCTGTCCCCAACGGAGGACCTACGCTGTGCACCGTGACCTCAAATGCTATTTGAATTCAAGTCCATTCATCCTGTGTGTTTTCATTTTGTCACTGAAGTAAAAAACAGGGCACGTGGATGACATGAGATTCAAACACTGTGCCGCAGGAAAGCCAAAATTCTGTCGTCAATTATTTCTAGAGGAAAACCTCCAAAATGACTCATCATCAGATGATAGCCTCAAATAGAAAGAGCTGCTAAATTTAAATAAGATAATTAAGAGGAGAGGCTACGTGTTGAGCTGCACAGTTTGGGGGACGCATAGTATATTCAGAGTTGTTTGAGTGACTTATTTGGGGATTTAAAGTATTTACAATATACATTGACACATATAAATAATCATTTTATCAAGATAGATAAATTTTGGATGTTTTTCATTTTTCTGGCCCTAACCTTTTGCTTCCCACTGTGTTTTCATTTAAAGTATACATTGCTGCCTTTGTGCACAGTTATCCCAGACACTTTTTGAATAAAAATTCTTCAAGAGGAAATCCTGGCTTCATTACAATTCTCTTTTTAATCTGTTAAAATTCATCCAAATTTGCGTTCTCTAATTGCATAGGAGATTTAGAGAAACGTCCAAGAATCTCCAGGACTTGTAACCTTTTTTTTCCTTCACTTGTTTCCAAACTGCATCTGTGTTGTCAGACAAAATATTGATATAGCTTGCTTAGCTCCACTTAGTAGAATCTAGGACAGTGATTTATGGAGTAGAGGCAAATCCACGTTAAACCTCAAGGTCTGGGAGTTTAGGGTTTATGTTGCTATCTATTGAGATTGGTATTTCCTTTCCCTGCTTATAAAAATAAAAGGACATGTGAATGGGTTGCCCAGAAACACAAAGTTGTTGTTTAACCTCACGCTTGCCGCTTGCCTGTCAGAAGGTGTGTTAGTGCTTGAAAGATCCCCAAAGTGAAAACATGTCGACGCAGTAGAGAAGGGTTGAGTGACACTCTGAGAGTACCTTGAAGAGGGGGTGATGTCCTTTCAGACCGAGAGGGACAAAAAGCAAAGTTGGAGGCTATCCATTTCATATAGACTAGAAATGGGAAGTTTACAGCACATCTGGAATCTGAGTACTTGTGTGTGTGTGTATACACAACCCAGACAGCTGAGAGCATATACAGCACGGATGCTATAGATGTGTGTGTGTTTGTATACACGTGCACACAGATAAGCACACACAGAGTATGTCTACACACACACACACACACACACACACACACACACAGCTGTCATCATCCTAGGGGATTGGCTTGTCAATCCAGCTGCTGAGAAACAGGCCAGGTTGGCCTTTTGCCTCCAGCAGGATGTCCCGAGGTAGCATTTTGCGTGTGGCAGGCAGCCAGGACAATACATCACTACAGCTGGATTAGGCGGATAACACCAACAAGGCCAGATCAGGAACAGGAATAAATCCTTTTTTGTAGAATTGTGTAGGGGGATTTAGAGATGACTTATCTTTTTTTTTTAATCTAAAATTACTATTTCCACAGCTAAAACAGGAAGGAAACAGTTGTCATGCAGAAAAGGTGAAGAAAAGGACATCAGGGGCTCTTAAATGGGGCATGAACTTGCAGGAGACAGAGACTCCAGCCCACGGTGGAAAGAGTTGGGGGAGGGGTTGCAAGACCCAAAGGCTCAGAGGTGACCAAGAAAGGCCTCAAGAGTTGGGATCCTGGATTCAAGTTTCCTGACCCTATTCACGGTGCTTTTCCCCAGGAAGTTTACAGGGATTTAAAATTAGCTTCAGTGGAGAGCCCGGGTATACAAGAACCTTGGTATTTTCAGATATGAGCTCATAACACACGCCCTAGATGAAGGCAGTTTTCTCCATCCTATCGGTGACCTTTAGTCTTTCGTTTGAGTGTTTAATGGAGTCTCGGGGATCCGCTTCAATCAGACGATCTTCCTCAGGAAGACTTGGGGATTTATTTTGCCAGAATCCACTCTGGTTACTATTTTAACAACTTTACAGATCTCACAAATGATTTTAAATAATAAGCTCATAACAATACAAGAACATTTTGCTTATTAGCATAACCTTTTACCAACTACAACTATTCCCCATACAAAAATATAAGAATTTAGAATCTGTACTTGGTGGCCATCTGTTTTCTCTCTAAACATTACTTGTGAGTCCCTTTCTTTGGGTTGTTATTAAGATATTTTAAATCGTGATGTTCTTGCACCGCATGCCAGATAGAAATAATGATAATAAAATAAGTGTGTATAGCAATTTACTTAGAAACAAGAGCGAGCAAAAGAAAATTAGCGAATGTTTAATTCTAGGCAGAGGGCCAAACTATCCTAAGCCCCCGCCTCCATCTGCCCTTGCCATATTTTTAAAAACCCACCTTCAAGAAGTACAGATTTCTTTGTCTATGGCAGCAGACTTTCCATAATGTGATGTGTCGTAGAAAGGTTGACTGCTAAGCTCTAGAATCAGGCAGTCTGAGTTCAAACCCCAGCTCTGTCAACTAACTTGCTGGGTGACCTTTAGAAGCTTACTTAACTTCTCTGTGCCTTTGATTCTCCATCAGTAAGATGAAAGTGGTATTAGTCTAACTCATAGAAAATGTGTGTGTGTGTGTGTGTGTGTCTGTGAGTGTGTGTTACCTGAATATGACTACCACATTCAGAGTAGCATCTGGTAAGCACTCAACGACAAGCACCATGTAAGACCAGATAACTGTTGGCTATTATTATTGTTAAGAATACTAATAATTACAGCCCTTTGGTTCATTACTCTGTCCTTATTCAAGGCTGCACCTTGATGTGGTCTTTAAAATCTTTATAGGTTACCACTCTAGTTGCATCTGTATTCATGAAAATGCTATTTCTTAGTACATCTGGATAAAATTTAGCTGCTCATCTTTTACTCCTGAATCAAGTATTCTTAATAGGAGCAAAGGGATTTTTCTGCAGAGTCAGCACATTATTAAATCCCTGGTTCCCCCCGGTTAGTATATATTTGGACAATGGCCAAATCCCCATTAAACTTTATATTAATCATGTTCATTGTATTCTATTTAGAAAAAAAAAAAAAAAGATAAGGGAACCAGGGAGGGAAGTATCTTCCGGAGAACTCAATGTGTGATTTCTAAACAGTGAACATTAGGGGACTAAGATTCTTAGCAATATTTGCATCTTAATGCAAAATAATTGCACCAGAAACCATTTTGGTTCTGGCCCAACTTCAGTACCTCTAAAAATGTGCTGGTACATGGCTACGCAGGTGCATTTTTATTGCACGTTGTTATAGCAGGAAGCGGGTTGCATGTGCCTTTATGTGTACAGTTAGGTGTGGACCTGCCTGCAGTTGAAAACTTCGCTTAATGGGAAAAAGGAGAGGACAACTCAGTTTCACAACTATCTCTTTCCCTTTACAGTATTTTTTTCTTGCTCTCCTGATCCCCAAAATAGTGAAAATCTATTTTTAAATTGCTATCTAAAACTTCTCATAGCAAGTTAAACAGTCAAAGAGTATAAAATTTCTGGTTTGCTGTGAATATTGACACTTCCAAAAATCGCTAAATACTTTGGGATTTTAAACTACCATAATCTCCTTAAAAATACATAAGTGAGATTGTCTTCAACAGTTGAAAATATTATAGCTTTTCTTGTTTCTCCTCTGATTTTATACTTATTCTAATCCCCCCCCCCCTACATTCTATCCTAATACTTGTATTTCTATCCTTTAAGGTGTTTTTTTTTTTAATTTCTCTATGTTATTTCTCTGTAATAAAAATGTGTGTAAATCAAAATCAAGTTTTTTTTTTTTCCTTTGGTGTATGACTCTAAGTAAAAAAAAAAGAAATCCAACTGGGTTTTTATTACAAATATTCATATTAGTAAACCAATGAAAACAGCAGAAATAAGTGATAAATCTGGATAAGTAATTATATTATTATAAACTTCATTGGAAATGCATTTATTAATGAGAAGGACAGGTCTGGTTTCATTTTCAATTGATTCATGTATTTTTGGATGAATATCATTGCCAGAATGGAACAGAGTTGAACATCGATTCTATTCCTTTCTTCACTTATGAACACTGAAAAACCTTGTGCACCTGACCAGGGAGATGGAAATAGAAGGAATTTTATTATAACACTGCAACCCAATTCACAGTATTCCTCTGAGTTATATGCCAAAATATCATGTAGTCACTTATCAAAAGTTATTTCTAGTGCTCTATCAGCTAACAACTTGACTCCTTTAATTTTACTGAAAGCAAAGAATTATAAACAACCTGCCTTGTGAAAGACTTTGTCACCCAGTCATTAGACACATTCATTGCCTCAGTTTCTGGGAAGTAGACCAAGAAGGCTTTACCAGTATCGATCAAATAACTGTTAATTATTCCTGCAATTCCTTTACTTTGAAGCACTTTGTTTCATCCTGGATATACTAAAAAAAGGATGGGAAAATAAAAACGTTTATTTTAATTCATCTTTGCCAATTTGTTTTTAAATAAAATGTTTTCATCTTATCACATGCTTTGAAGATTTTTTTTTCCAACTTGGAGCTGAAGATTTACTTCATTCCATTCTTGGAAGATGTTTACCCTTTAACCTACTTGGCAAAGCTAGTTTTCATTGTCTAACCAATCAAATAAAAATCACTTTTTGATAGTTATTATGCATCACTGTGACAACATCTCATTTCTGAATCCTAGCTCTAAGTCACATTAGCTAGGTAGGTAGGTAGGTATAAGGATAAATGAGGCATGGAGATTTGGCATAAAATCTTACATCCTTACCTCCGTATTTCTCACAGTCTCTCCCTTTGCTTTCCTCCCAAAGGGCTCTCTAATGAGAATAATTCATTCTTTGACAATAGTTGGTGAAGGAAAATGAAAAGATTCATGGAAGAAAACAGAACCTCTGCCACCCACTTTACAAATACACTTGAATTAGAATATATCATCCTGACCAAAGGGCCTCTTCTTAATATCATTCTTCATTCTTAATAAAGATATGTTTAAAGAAGAGAAAGACCTTAGGTTTTTAGTGCATTGGTTACAAGAGGCTTACCAGACAACAGTATTAAAAACTAAAAATTGTTGCTTCATTTGGTATGGTGGAGGTTTTTACCTCCAGGCCGGTGAGTGGTAGGACTTTATTAAGGGAGAAGAATAGTTTTTAATTTTTTTTTTAATTTTTCTTTTTGAGAGAAACTGTGAGGAGGGGCACAGAGGGAATCTCAAGGAGGCTCCATACACACTGAGGAGCTCTACACAGGGCTTGACATGGGGCTCAACCTCACAACCCTGAGACCATGACCTGAGTGGAAATCAAGAGTCAGATGCTCACTCAACTGAGCCACCCAGATGCCCCGGTAGGAGGAAGTTTTTAAAGAGGAGATATTAAAGAAGAACCAGGATCAGGTTTCAGCCACAGACCCACTGCAAGACAAAAGTACATATAGATGTTGAAGACCAGGAAATTGTCTTGGTCTTTTTGATAGGAAACTGATAGGTCTTAAATTGTTAAGTCTTAAAACTGTTGTTGCCACATAGACCTTGGAACGGCACACATCCCAATGCAGGGATTCTGTGGGGAGACTGACGAAGGGACTGTAAGATCCAATAGAATGCTTGCAATGGAACCCCGTCCAACTCATGCACAAGGAGATTAAGGGTCAACCTTCTTGGTATGATTTTAAGGGCTTGAGATGTTTCCTTCACTCTCATTGACTCAGCTTTTGATGCCTGACATTATTTCCCTATCAGAGATTCATTTTACATTCATCACCCAACAGTGTTCTTTCAACCTCTGGGAAGATATCATTGAAAACTTGTTAAGCTGGTTGTATCTTAAAACCTTAGTGTATGTGAGACTTTAGTCGTCTACAAATAGAAGAGCAGAACACACACAAAGATTGAAGGCAGGGGAAGGAGAGGAAGACACACAAAGGGTGCACTGAACCCAGTCTGCTCATTTTGGATGCCTGCTCTGGCTGCCCACTCCAGGGCTCTCTTGACCTCAGTCTGTAAGTTTCTACGACCAGTTGGTGCAGATAGATTGGCGGCATCAATAGTCATAGTCCTGTTTAGTAACATGCTATCGGGTTCCATTTTCAGTCTGACTTCCGTATGCAATTTATCACTACTGAGACCTTGAAATGATCCCATGCACTAAGTGTCATTATCCCATTTTTAGCCAACAAAGGTCTTCTTGGTCACACATAGTATATTGATCTGTGTTATGGCACCCCAGTGTCAGGTACCCTTTCATTCTCATTTTTACTTTCCACATGGAATTTTTAGGAAACAATGTATACAAGCAAAGATAACTTAGGGAGGATTACATGCTCAAGCTACCAATCTCAGGCATGCATAGCTCCTATTCTCAGCTCTTTTTGTCATGAGATGGGACGCTTTTTACTTCTCAAGTGATCTAGTCTTGTTGGGTCTTGTTTCTTCCTTCCTAGCATGACCATCTCTTTCCCCAGCTGCCTTTCCTCTCTATTATGTAGAGAAATCCTCATCTAGATCAAAATTTTATCCTGAAACTGCATAGCATTGTTCATTAAACAAAAGATATTAGACATTTCTCACTAGACACTACTCATCTTAGAAAACAATTTAGAAGCTGTTTTTTTGTGTTTTTAGCATACTCTTAAAGAGTCTCAGGTTCGTCTCAAAAGGCTCATCATGAAAGTGTCCCCCAAAATGTGGGTTTTCCCTCTCAAGGAATTCTCAGACCAACTTCTAACAAAATAAAATGTTCTCTGTGTTATTGGCATTATAATTCCACGTTAAATAGATAATTAGAGTGGGTAACAAGGCAGAAATGGTTAATAGTACCCTTGCTTACAAGATAGAATCAGGTTATTTAACTTCTCTTTTTATTTGTAATTATAACACCTTCCCTATCTATTTCACAAAGATGTTGAGGATCGAAATACATTATTTGTTTTCTTCTTTATAAACTATTTGTTCTGAAAGGTCTAAATGACTACGTAAACCTAAATGATATTTATCATCATTATTCCAAAAGGGTTGTCTTTAAATAAGTTAGGATATTAGGGGGATGAGTCATATGAAAATAAGCTCTCAGTCTAGAAAAAGATCAGTGTTTAATCATTTACTGAAAAAACTCACACAGTTAAGTGTGCATCCAGGGTTGAAACTAATGGCTTATAGGAAAAATTTTGAGTAAAATAATATCTAAACTCTTTTTTATGGTATAAAATGTTCTCAGAGTTTGGGCCCTAAAACCTTTTTCCCTTTTTTTTTTTTTTTTTTTTTTGAGATCTAATTTACCTATAGCGTTGTATAATTTTAACATGCATTATGCATAGATTTGATACATTTATTAATAACCATATTACACTATTGCATTACCTAACTTCCCATCACCATCACATAATTAAACTTTCCTTTTTGTGCTGAGAACACTTAATATCTACTCTCTCAGTAAGTTTCAAATATACAGTATGGTATTGCTAACCATAATCACTAGGCTATACATTAGAGCCCCAAAACTTATTTATCTTACAGATGGAAGTTTGTATCCTTTGGGTAGCTCCCCGTTTCCCTTAGCCACCAGCCCCTGGTAACCACTCTTCGGTTTCTAGTTTGGCTTCATTAGATTAGACATATAACATAAAAATCATATAGTATTTGTCCGACTTACTTTACAAGCATAATGTCCTCAACGTCCGTCCATGGTGTGGCAGTTCCATGTTGCGGGTGTGTGTGTGTGTTTCCATGGGCATACACACATACTTATCCAGTCATACCTCATATCATTACCCAGTCATTTGTTAACCGATGCTTACATTATTTTTATATCTTGTCTGTTGTGATGAACATGCAATGAATATGGGAGTGCAGATCTTTGAGATCTTGTTTTCACTTTATTTGGACATATACAGAGAGGTGGGATTCCTGGGACATATGGTAGCTCTAATTTAAATATGAGGACTCTCCATGCTGATTTCTGCAGTGGCTACACCAATTCATGCTCCTAGCAAAGAGTGCACAAGGGCTCCCTTTTCTCCACATTCTCACTCTCATGGTCTTTTCAGGACAGCCATTCTAAAAGGTTTGTGGTGGGATCTTAGTGTGGTTTTGATTCGCATTTCCCTGATGAAGAGTGGTTTTGAGCACCTTTTCATAGGTCTGTTGGCCATTTAGGTATTTTTGCCTCATCCCTGCTTAATTTTCAAGTCTAGCCTCCTCTATCCCTTCACGCTCCACACCTACCCTCCTAAAACCATATCCTTTCTAATCATCATGACGTCACAGACGTGATCTCCCAAACCTAAGATTGTCTTTCCAGGCTGTTTGGTGAACTGCCAGTCATTCTTTAAGACCCAAATCTGACTTCTGTAGGCAAAGTAAGTGTAGAGTCCTCAATATTCTTTCGATTTCCAGGGGCATCTATACTGCTCTGATTACCACTAATTGCATGCATTTTTGTTTGTTTGTTTGTTTCATTGGTGGTTTTGGCTAATAAATTTATTAGGTACTATACATTGACTATCTCAAGTTACCTCATGATTAAAAGGTAACCATTTTGGATTTGTTATTTCAAGTTCCTAACAACTAACTTTGTTAGTTGTAGTTTATATTCCAATAAATATCCTATGTCAAATTCTGAACAAATGAACATCCTAAAAACCCAGTTTATGGTAAGCATGATACTTGCCACTAGAATAAATCACAGAAATTAGGGAGATAACCCTCTAGTGAGGAGGCAGGCGTTTAACTAACAAATAAAATTAGGAAGGCTTAACATCAAGCAAAAGAAGGCTGACACTACTTAAGAGTACCTATAGGGAAGTGGCCATATAGACACTACCAGAGGGAAAAGAGAAACCTAGAATAGGGCAAGAGCTCAGTGAAGCAGGATGTGTTTCCCCTGCAACAAACCAAAACTTTGGGTTACATTGCAAACCTTGGTTTGCTTTGTAAATTGGTGAGAAATGTTACAAGGTCAAATGGCAGTTGATAAAGCATTTATTAAAAATCACTAATTTGGGGGGCACCTGGGTGGCTCAGTCAGGTAAGCAACCAACTCTTGGTTTCAACTGAAGTCTAGATCTCATGGGTCATGAGATCAGTTGCTTCACTGGGCTCTGTGCTCAGTGGGAGTCTGCCTGAATATTCTCTTTCTTTGACCCTTCTCACTCTAAAAAAATATCATAAAAAAAATCAATAATTTTGTCAGTAGCTTCTCCAAATCCCAGATCTCAACTAAGATCTTATTCCCCTCCCCACCTTGCCTTCTAAATGGAACAGACAAACACGAATAACATATTTGGGGTAACTGTGACCACCTGACTTTCCTCCTCTTTTAATTGTTTTTTTCCTGCATTACTCAACTGGAAATCTACTTTAGGTTTTCCAGGACTATGAAACAGCAGAGGTTTCTACCTTTCTCCCTCTGTTTCCAATTCCAAAAGAGGTTATTTGGCAAAATGAATGTTGAATGTAAGAAGTAACCACAACACAACCTCTGTCCAAGTCCTAATCTATTACTATGGATGGAATCCAAAATGATGAAATTTTGCTATGAGACATGTTTAACAGTGTTAGATATAAGGAAAATGTATCAAAATATATAATATCAAATGTGATAACATTTTAAGCTTTACATAAATATATGACACATCTATAATGTTACTGAGGGAAACTATAGTGCCCCCAGGAAGTTGCAGCTGGGGAGATTAGAAATATCAACATGTTTTTAAATGCTGAATCCATGGAGACAAATGTTTATCTAAGCTATTTTGTTTTGTTCAGTTGGCTGGTGGGTAGGAGGGAGAGAAAAGCATCTTGGTAAAAAATGTGCAATTCTAGTAGATGCTGTATTTAATGTATACAACTTTAGTTTATACTAAGAGCGTAATACTTGTTAATCTGCTTAAAATTGATGTTTGGCATTTGCTGAAAAGGTTCTATTTTCATATAACAAAGTCAGTTGTTATTAACTTGAATTCACAAATCAGCAAATGATTATACTTTAATTGTGAGAGCTTGAGATATTCAATGTACAATGACTAAATATGGTGCTTAGTAAAAAGAGGGTAGACATTTGCATACAGTTGTTAATAGCAGGGATAGAACCACAGACACACATGAAAAACTCTGCTGGTATAGAGCAGACCATACAGTTACCTTCACCTAAGGAGGTTGGATTTGGGTCTTTAAGAATGACTGGGCATTCCAATAGCCCAGAAAAGGAAATTCCAGGCTTGGGAGGCAGAATGTGCACAGACATGGAATACGTGGCATTTAGGATGGGTGTGGGTGGAGAGAAAGAGGAGTTAAGATTGTAAAGGAGATTTACGCCATGAGTTGGCATTTAGATATTATCTCATCCATAATTATTTTCTATAAGGCAGTGGTTTCCACCCTGGCAGTACGTATGACTGAACTGAGGAAATTTTTAAAATACTTATGGTTCCTCTCCCTCACAATGCACACAAATGTAGAGCCAGACTTTGCCAATAAAAATATGGGATACTCAGTTAAATCAGAATTTTAAATACTTTTTGTTTTTTTTTTTTGTTTTTTTTTTTTTCAGTATAGGTATGTCCAGTGCAAAATCTGGAACACATTTATAATAAAAGTTCTTATTGTTGACTTGAAACTCAAGTGTGACTAGGTGTCATTCATACATATATATTCCTTCCCCCCCACCCCCACCCCAGGAACCTACCCTTACAGAACAATCGAATCCGAATCTCTTGAGGTGGTGTCTGGCCACCAGGCTCTCTTAAAGCTCTACAAGTGCTTTTCACATGCAAACAGGGTTAAGAATCCCTGGTCTAAATGATGGGCAGTCAATAGTTTCAAACAAGGGAGAGATACAAGAGGAACAAGAAACGGTCTCATCATTTTGTGACGTACAAGTTAAAGGAAGGAGAGGCTGGCAGCAGGGAATCTGTTGAGAGGGATTTCACAGGCATCTGGTCAAAAGATGGGAGTTGGGTAGAACTAAAGTTCTGGTAGCAGACATAGAGGAAAAATGAGATTCTTGACCAGTGACTCGGGTTGTGTTGACTACGAACTTATGGGAACAAAGGTCACCATCGGAGCAGAAGATGACCGCTGGATCCCTGCCAGTGTTGCCATTCCTTAGCTCTCTCCTCCCCCTCCTTCCTCCTCCAGTTTGGGCTTGAGCACAGCTGCATTTTATTATAGAGGTGACCTTGGACAAGATACTTAACCTTTGTAAGACTTAGTAATGCTTCCATAAAATGGTGACCGAGAAACAGTAACGTATTTTGGAACATTATTTGTAAAGATTAAGTGAAATACCTTTAAGAAGCTCATGATTCCTCCAGGCATGTGAAATACTCAATATATTTTGGCCATTATTACCAGGTTGCTATGATTTTTAAGTCTAATCAACACGATTCTTGTTGCTTTTCTCTTTCACATTCTCTCCTTAGTCCTCTCTCATTTCTGGATTCTCACTTCTCCCTTCCCCCTTCCATCCCCTTTCTTCTCCCTCAGTGGTGACTTTCTGAATCCTGGAGTGTTTGGTGTTATCTGTTTAGGAAGAGATTGGCTGAGGCAAGTTTCAATTCATGGAAGCAAGAAGATAGAATAAGGCTGCGTATGGTAGCCAGAACTAATTCTGAGAAGAAATGACTACAGAATGGCTTAGGGAATCCCAGGACTACTCCATTATCCCATTCTAGACAGCCAGCATCAAAGAATCATCAGATCCAAGAATGTCAGAACAGCAAGGGTCCTAAGCACGTATTAGCATGATATTCTATAAATTGAAATAATAGCTACACTTAGGCATAGCTTTGTAATTCTTATTATCTGGGGGGATCTCATTCTACATTCAGTAGTTTGCAGAGGCTGTGTATAGAGGAGTCCACAGGGAAAGCTCTTCCTTAATTGGCCCTGGTCAAGAAATAAGTGATAAAAGTCACTGTGGGGGCAATTTGGGAAAATTCGCATATGGACCGGAGTAGATGACATTATTCAATGAATGTTTATTTTTATGATGTGGCAAATGGCACTGTGGTTAAAGGAGAAAATGTTCTTATTTTTAGGGCAGAAGTATCATAATGGCAACAACTTACTTATAGATGGCTTAGCGGAAACCATTTGAAATAAATACATATAGATGTTCAACTTGCAGGGTGGGGGAGAAAGAAAATATGGCAGAATCGGTGAGTCTAGCAGAAAGCTATGGGTGCTTTATTTTAAAAAGAAAATAAATCTAAGTTTTAAGATAAAGCAGCAGCAAGGAAAGTACATTTCTTTGAAAAACAAAACCAACAACAACAACAACAAAACACACAGAATACATGATTACTATTATCCAAAGGAGGAAGAAAAGCAGGCTCTGGAATCAGACCCGAGCCACAACCTTGGAGGATCACCTTTTTATTAACTAGGCAACATCGGACAAATTCGAAAACCCAATCCTTGGTTTCCTTATCTGCAGAAAGAGCTTCATGATAGTAACAAGAATCCCTAGTTGCTATTCGACTGTCCCCATTGTCATAATGGAGTAGGATGGTGAAGGTGAAGCTCTTAGCCCCAAGGGCCTGGCACAGGCCAAGAGCCCACGCAGCATCCTCTCTTACCGTTGTGACCCCAGAGCGCAGGGGAGTAAAGGCAGGAAAATGCCCTCTCTTCCATCTGTGATCTGCCAGTTCCTTTTTCTTATACTCTCATGTAGGAAACTGGGACATCAGTAAAAAACTGGGCCACTCTTTCGTAGGGTCCTGAAGTCCAAACAAAAATCCCTTTTCTGTGGAGTAGGTAGCGTGAGGGTAGCATTCACCCTCACTGTCATCTCTAGAGCCAGCAATAAACAAATCATAAAAAATGTGCTTGGAAATTTCAGCTCCACAGTAATAGCTGAAACAAAGGCAGAAAATTGCAGCTCTCTGTGTAATAACTAAGCCTCTCGTTACGTGCTGCTGTATTAAATATAAAACATTTTCATTTCCTTTGTATAGGAAATTCAATAGGACCTGAAAAGGGGGTCAACCAAGTACTGTGACTCCCACAATAAAATGTGAGTGGTGCTAATATTCCTTTTCCAACTCTCGAGTGACGGCAAATAACCAAACAGATAAAATGTAGCTTTCATAAAACTCGAGGTTTGGTGGAGAATTAGCATGAGACTTGTACTCGCTACTTGCTAACGGAAGGTTGGCCAAGAGCTCAGATTTATGCCATGAAATTTAAATGGTTCTCTCCTGAGGTTTTCTTGACAATATCATTGTATGCGGCTGAGTTAGTTTATTGGCACTTTCGTATGGGGATTGTTTTTGGAGGAGTGGGGAGTGGGAGGGTAGGGGTGACAATAACCTATTTCTTTAAGAAACCCAGCACTTATGGGGCTCTAGGGAATTTTAAAGCAGGGAATTTGGAAGAGTAACACATGCAAGAGTCTCCAAATGCTGAGGCAGAATCAACAACATTTACAAAATTACATTGGGGGAAAAAATAACATGGTAAGATCACAGTTCTTTTGTTGGGGTGTTTATAACATAACACATGGCTTCATCTCACCAGGCTTCTGAAATTAGAAGGATATTGCTACAAGATTTGTATGGATCGGGCTTTGAATTTGCATGCAAGTTTGCAGGGAATCTTGTACAAAGATGAAACCTCAAATTAAATTCAGACCCAGGTATTTTAGTGGCCAGGAAAGGTTATTCACAGAGCGCCCAAGACAACAACATTGCTAACTAACTTAGAAACAGGAGGTCACAGATTAAAGTTAAGGAGGGAGGTTAGGCCTATAAGCAATTCAAGCAGAATTTAATTACAAAAAGGGTAGCTGAATAATGGCACACATAGCTAAAGGCAGCAATAGATGCAGGAATTGTAAATCAGTTCAAGGAAGCTGAGAGAGAAGGAAACAAAAAAAAAGAAGAAGAGGAGGAAAACACATCAACTCTCTTAAAAATATCCTAGGGTTAACTGAGCAAGCCACAGTGGGTCAGAGTCAAGGCTTGATCCTTTCCACGTCCCTGTGCTTTGAAAAAGACACCTCAACAGCAGTTCATTGATTTCCACAAAGGCCGCAGACCTGTGTCATCCACCCAATTGAATTCCTTTGTGCCGTACATGTGCTTGCCCTATATTGTCTGTCCTCTTACAATTTTATCTCCCCGTGTATACATTTCTCCCACCACGGGTAGGACACAATTATTCCATTCTTGCCAACATGAGCTATATAATCAGCTTGGGAACTGACATTTCATTCATGCCCTTGCAATACACAAGAGGAATTAAAGGTCCGTGTCCTCTGTGTCTTTACTGTTTTATCCCTGCCATGCATTTCGAGGATAGTGGCTAAATATCATGGCAAAAAAGAATCCGTCTCAAGCTGCAACTTTAAAAAAAAAAAAAAAAAATCACCCCTAATAATAATTATGCTTTTATTTTATTTTATTTTTTTTTTAAGTGACTGTGTTTCTGGACAAGGAAATAAAAAGAAGGCCAACGTTCAAATGCCAAAACAGCAGAGGATGTGTGCGAAATGGAGCTTACAATGGGACTGCCAGAAAGCCTGAGCTAACATTAGAAGCATGTGAAAGTTGGCAACCCAGGCTCACGTGGAGCGAAAGAAACAGTGTTTTTGTACATTCCAGTTCCTGTTGGTTCTGATCCCTTGAATGTTGCTTGGGGTATTACGCTCCCAATTCCAAACAAATTTCAGCTAAACCTCAAAATATTTTCAACGATGAGAAACCAAACATAATTCCTCCTAAGCATAATAAATCAGCTAAAATTTCAGTAAAGCTCTAAGAATCTACTTAGAACCCTGAGGTGTTAAAGTTCCCAGGAAAGAACTAACCATTCTCATGTCTAATTTGTAATGTTTTGGTTTCAGCTTTCGGTAGCTTTTCTATTTCTAAGCAATTTCACTCCGACTCCCCTGCCCCTCTCGATCCAGCGTCCACCCATGCTTTTGGATCAGGCTACTTATTTTTTAAGAAATAACCCAATTGACATTTATTGGGCAGGTGGTAGCCAGGCGTCTTCTCTGGAGGGAGAGAAAATTATTTTAGGTGTTTTCCCCCACTCTCCCGCCTTTTGGACTAAGTGAATTTCAGCACCTGATCCAAAGCACAAAGGTCATCCATTAGCAGAGAGCAGAAACTAATTTGGCTTTCCCTGGCACCTCTCATACTCGGTGATTGTCTAATAGTTTGCATGGTGATAAGGTGGAGCCTTGGAGAAGAATGGTTTGTATGCAGGTTGCGTATTAGAATGTCACTATGTTCTCCGGATCAACTTACAACATGGCTTTGGACGTAAGGATCTATTGTGAGAGGGTGGCTGTTAGTTTATTCACTGGTGTGCTTTACACTGACTGCTTTTGTTTTGTTGCTTTTTGTTTTTTTGTTTGTTTGTTTTTTACTGGATCTCCTCAATAATTCAACAATTTTGCTCTTCTTTAATAATCTTAAAACTGCCACTACACAAGTAGATTTATGGTGGATTTCCCCCCTTTTGTCCTACTGTCTGCTCTCCTCTGTCATTAGTTCAACAACTTATCACTTGGCAACGGTAGGCTCAAAAAAGACATGTGACAGTTTTAAACCAATATTTGATTGGCATCATGGTTACGGTGACATCCTCGATATAGATGGGATATGCGGGGGTGGATTCACCCTCTGCCTTCCAGGGGCTTCTTTTAGAGAAGATGAGAGAACAGATTGATTAAGAAAACCCAGAAGAGTAAATAAAGGTGAGGATTCTGCTGATGCAGCCCCTCTATGAAGAATTGCATTACTTATTTTTAGATTTATGCTTAGAAGACAAAGCAATCTATGTGAGCTGCTGCCTGCCTGTATCTTTCCTCCAAGCTCTTTTAAAAAAAATTGTGTGTGTGTGTGTGTGTGTGTGTGTATAGCAATAACTTTGACATTATTCCAGAGAAAAACTTTCTTATTCTTTCCTATGGATTTATAACTTCTTACTTTTCTTACCCTTGTCAAACCTTTTCACTTACGACCCAAGAGCTAGGGAACCAAAATCAGTCCTGTCCTGTTCTGAGTGTCATTGTGTGGTGATCCTAAGTGGCCCCTAAACACCTTTGTCGATTTTTATTGATGGGATCCACAGGCACTCTGAGTGATCCCACTCCGGAGGGGCATAAACCAATGGCAAGGTGAACGGGGAAAGGAGGTGGTCCCGCTGTAGGCCAGAGTCCAGCTGCTCAGGGGTCATTGACAAAACGTCAAACATTTCAAATTTCTGACTAGCTCTCTGACTAATGCCATGCTAAGCAGAAACATAACTATTTCCTCCAAGGAACCCGCAGACACACAGACACACAAACACACAGAAATAAACACAGTTTCTGTGGGGTTTTTGTTTTCCTCTTCCAGTAGCTTACTCACTTGCTTTCTGTCTTACATGTGCACGTACGCACACATGCACACATGCACGCGTGCGCGCGCACACACACACACACAAATAGTCTACAGGGAAATTAAGCGGTGCCAACGAAACAGTGTACTGAGAAAGTTCTTGGATAAATTAACAACGCAATTACATTACATGACATGCCACAAGATGGATGAGGAAAACTTGGCTGGTATTATGTTCTGTTTTCAAATTGCAATTTATTTGAGGGTTTTAATGGATGCCTTATTAAAACATCTCGGCCCTGGTCAGGTTTCAGCATATGTCACAGTGGCCTGTGATTGATGACACCCTCTGCTGCTTCTCTTGCACATTTGCAGGGAATTTAAGCAAAGAGGGAATGAGCTGAGGCCCAGTTTTGTATTGATCGTGTGGAGGTGCGCTGCCTGGGAGCACACTCTAATAACATTCTCTGAGCTGAGCTGCTTCACATGAAGGCATTTATTACAAGAACTAAAATGTTATATTGCTCAGAATAAAAGAATATTGTACAAACAAAAGAGTTAGCAGTGAGTGGGGGAAGCGGGGAGGCTATGGCAGGCTATGGAACCATGCCTTGTTAGTTTTCAGAAGCCACATTTATAAGTGTTGGTGGAAACAAACAGAAGAAAGTGAAGGTTAAAAAAAAAAAAAAGGTAAAAGAAAGGAAGAAAAATGCTGTGGGCTTGATTTTTGCTTATTACAGCCAGTTAAGCGTGTAGAATTGCAGAGTTCCATGAGAAAGAGGATGCTAGGTAAGGACTGGGAGGTGAGCAGTCCTATTCAAGTCCTTTGGAAAATAACCAAATATCAAAATAGGTCGTAAGACATTACTTTAAGGCCATCTGAAATCTTTCTCCCTTTATATATGCTGTCATTAATTTTTAGGAGAAGCCCCCACCAAAACAGCGAGAGGTAGTCATACCTGAAATGCAATTTTACTCCCATCCACATTGTAGAAATTTGATTTTCATGTTTTAATTATAAAAAGAGCTCCATTTGCGATTTTAATATTTGAAGTTTTAGAAACCCTTATGTGAATTATCAAGAAATTTATTAATCTTTAATCAAAAAAACATATTCAATTAGATATATTATATACACAGATCCATCTAGTCACAGAAAAAAGACTAGAAGGATATAAAAGCAGTTATTATTAGAGAAATGATAGTAATTTTCTTCTTTGTGCTTTTCTGTAGTATCTTAATTGTCCACAATAAGCACATATTACCTTTAAAATCAAAGAATAAAAAATCATTTTAGAGATATTTGTACTGTCTTGATTTATAAGAATAGTTAGAGAAATCGGTATCCTTTGAGAGTCTACAATAAATATAATCTCAAGGAAAAAGATTCATTTTGCATTAACATGTCTCTATTTCTTAGTAAGCAGACTCTATGCATTGAAAATGTAAATGAAAAAAATAGTAATAACAGGCAGAATGAAAATATCCCTATGCAACACAAAAAACAAAAAAACAGTAAGAAGGAAACAAGAAACTATGTTGCATTTCCAAACTCTGATAGCATTAGGGTTTGCCAATCTCAGTCCAAAGGATTTTTTTTTTTTTTTTTTTGCTTGACCTGCTGATTGCTATTATTTGAACTGCCACATTTATTATTTTGTTAGCCTTTGAGGGCCTATAAAAATCTCACCTAATTATATTGGAATCACCTAGTATCACAGCCGAAGCCAAAGAAGGTGAGAAAATGCCCAACAGCTTTTCCTTGAAATGGAAGGAAAAAAATAGTTAAAGAATGAACAAACAGCAGAAACCAAGAACACTCAGGAAAGCCAGCTTTATGAGTCTCCCAAGAAATGGATACAGAAAACATTTTTTAAATGTTGACAGAAACTGTTAAGTTGTAAAAATGGATTTTTCAGCATTGTCAGTTAAATGCACCTTCTAATGTGCGAAATACCGAATTTACAATCTTTGACTAGATTGTGATAGCTTTGGTGGAGTGGTGCTGGGGAAAAAAGGGAAATGTTACTTAACCTCCCAGGCCTCTTTTTCTCTTGGATCGTAGATTTCATATCCCTTCTCTAGGTCTTCTTATGGCCCCTCATCTTCTGTGCCTGAATGTCTATCTGTTTATCAAAACGGAATAACTTTCTTTCCTTTTTACTGTGGAAGTGGTTACATAATGTCAGAAACTCTAGGCTCCTTTGTTCGAAAATGAGGGCCAATTCTCCAATCCTGGAGAACGACTTCATTTAATTTCAAGTCAATTAATATTCACTGAGCATTATCTATAAAGCAGTGAGCTGGGCTAGATGATGATAGCAGCTTTTAGAGTCTGTCTCTTCTCACTACAAATGCATCCCTCCACACAGGCCACGATTTAGTCCCCCATTTACCCCAGCTGAGAACTGAAGAAGTAAAGCAATAAAATGAGAAGAAGGTATGGCTTTTATCAAAGCAGTGAAAACAAACATTTATCAATAATTATGTAGTTCAGCTTGTGCGAACAGCCATGGATGAAAAAAACCCACTAATGTGCTCTATTTTTCAGGATAATTCACGGATTGTATAGGGCCTTTATATTAAGTTTCCAGTAACATAACACAGATGAGCTCAGGGCAGACACAGAAGAACAGCACACAGGAATTGTTAAAGCAACACTGGGAGGCACTTGGGACCATGCACTTTGCAGGAGCAGAACCCACCATAATGTGGAATACAAAAGGCAAAACCATGCAACCGAGGGGGGAAACAGGCAAGAAAGTAGAAGAGAATACAGAAATAAAAAGAAAGCGTGAACACCCTAAACTAATACAATGTAACATGTCAATTTGATCTATGCAGTGGAGAGGGAAGGGTAGAGAATACTTCTGGGGCTGAAGTCTTGAAATTTTGTATCTGTTCTTTGACTAATTTCCACAGGAAGTCAACAAAATGCGCACAATCAGTAAATGGAAACTCAGATTCCTACCCAGAGGTGGCAAAGTTAGTATCACTGACTTACCACAGGTTCTATCAATTGCTCCCTGGTAAGGAATATTTGATAACCAAATTAATTAATATATACTCCATTCATAATTTAACTCCTAGGTGAATCTGTCTAAGTACGTTCATGTGGTTTTCTGCTATTCTTAAGTTCTTTGTGCTTCAAAATCCCAATTTAAGAATCTATGTTATTTAAGACTCTTGGTTGCATCGGTGACCAATTTTGGCTGAATTAGCAAGAGGCAATTTCTTGGAAAACCATCAAGAAGCTCAGAGAGTCAACAAGAATTTAAGTAGCTGGGAGTGGAAACAGATCAGCTGAGGACTGACTGGTCCTGGATGGCCTCCCTCCCAAGTCTGATGATGAATTTTGCAAGAAGCTACTAGTTCAGGGTGCCTCTTCATCCATCATAGGCCACAAAAACAGCAAGCCTAGTGCACAAGCACTTTTCCAGTCTTTGCATTAAGTTTGCTCACGCCCTGTTGACCAAAACCAACTGCACAGAAAGCCGAGTCTACCTGGAGTAGAGATACAACTGCATCAATACAAGAAGGTATAATTCATTGAGGGACATTAGTGTAACTGTTTACACACTCAACTTTTGGCTTCCATAATAGAAGGGAAGTGCCTGAACTCTTCCTCCGACAAAGCCAAGTCACAGTGAATTAATGGAATAAAAAGGAATCAGGGTGACATTAAGAAGAATAATGGATAATGGGTGGCAAAAATACACAATAAATGGTCACTATGGAACCCTAATTAGATTTTTTGAATGAAACCGAATCCACATAGACACTGTTTTATTTCTCTAAAAATTGGGAGCTGTGGACAGGTATCATCTATTGGGAATTCATGACTTCCCTAAACAACCAGTTCCCCATTACAATGCATGTGAACTTTCCAAACTAGCCAAGAAAACTATGAATTATAATCTCCTTCTATTTTTTTGAACAGTCATAATAAATATTCCTCAACTGATTTAGGTTACATCTGTTCACATTTCAATTCTTGTGTCTAAATGAAAAATAATAGAAGCCAAATATGAAATGTATATTTTAAAAGAATCTCACTGCTCTAGAAACTTGTTATCTTATATGTCACACACTGTTTCTTTTAGTTTGATTGGTAAATAACAGTTACTGTACATAACCATGCTACTAAGAGTACATTGAGAAATGAAAATAAGTAGATATTTTCTGGCATTTTAGTGCACAAATATAACCTCTTAACCTGCAGCATCCAAAGGTTAAGTCTCAAAACTGAGTCCATTAACCTTTCTAAATGGTTGTGATATTAAAAACTGACTCTTAATAGCTATGGGTCATCATCTAATGCAATAACCATCAGCAATAAAGAATTATGGATTAAGAACATTATCTATCTATAAAATGGTCATTTATGACACTTGTACGCAGACCATCTCTAAAATGTACTGATATCCATGGCCAAAAGTTCAGACCTAATAATATACATTATGCTTTTATTAGTATAGTTATGATATTAGTGAATTTTTAGAGAAAATCATCACATTTACAAAAGGTTCAGGGTGTTTACTTCAAACATGAAGCCAACAAAGAAAATCTTCTGAATTCTCTTTCATTGAGCTATAACTCAGCTAGGTGGGGGCTAATTGACTCAAAATGTCAAATGAAAAAGATAAAAAACGTGTTTTTAAATTGTCTAGTGTCAATACCACAGAATAAATTTGGCCTTATCTACATCATTGAGAAACAGCCACTACACAAAGGCTCCTGTGTCTTATCAAATAGAAAATGGTTTCTTTGGATTGGGTTTTGGTTGTTTTTATTATAACTTAGAAAATTAAATGTATACTTACAGAGTAGTTACTACGTACCATCAAGCAAGGATATGAATTCCATAGATATGAATAAAAGAAACTTTGATTTTCTAATAGAGACTTAGTCCCAATCAATATTCCTAAGGACTTTAATTTTCCTTTTTTTCTTTAGAAAGAAAACGTTTTTTTTCCATTTTGTTTTATTTTATTTCTTTTCAGTGTTCCAGAATTCATTGTTTATGCACCACACCCAGTGCTCCATGCGATATGTGCCCTCCACAAAGGAACTGCCACAAAATGCAATCTTCTGAAGAAATGGAACCATAAAAATAACCAAAGTTAGTTATAGGTTCTAAATATATTTACTGTATTAACCTGTGTTTTGCCTTTGGCCCTGCAAAAGGGCGGGGGGGGGGGGAGGAATTCGGGGGGGAAAAACCATTAAAACTTGTTTAAGGGAAATGGGAAAAGTTGGTTTGGGGGGGGAAGAAATCTGGGGTGCTTTGCCACTTCTAATTTTTTTAAAAAAATTATTTTATTGAAACATTTGTATTGTCCTGTATTTCTGAAATTTGTTTATTTACATTTTCTCCTCTATGTTTATTCAATGTAGGACATAACTACCTGACTTTTTGGGTACAGGATGGCCCACATAACTCCAAGTAACAGTGGAAAAAAAATGCCAGTGTTCAGAAACATGAAATACAGATTAATTAATAGAAAAATCTAGCATAAATAGTAGCTCCCGAAAATTTGTTTAAAAATACATCTACAAGCAACTTGTAAATACACATTCTCCATCTCAAGGAGTTGTTTAGGCCATCTTTAAAGATTTTATTTATGTATCTATTTGAGAGAGAAAGAGAGAGGGAGGGAGGGAGCACATGTGCACTGCCCAGGGTGGGGGGCAGTGGAGGGGGAGGGAGAGGGAGGTGGAGGCAGGGAGGGAAGGGGCAAAGGGAGAGGAAGAGAATCCCAGTCAGGCTTCATGCTCAGCACAGAGCCCAATGGGGGGCTAGATTTCAGGATCCTGATACCATGACCTGAGCTGAAATCAAGTCTGATTTTCAACCAACTGTGCCACCCAGTTGCTCCTAGACTAACTTTAATAACTTAAAAGTTGTTTGCTTTTCTCCTCCTGCTTCTGGGAATCCAAACTCTGATGCATTTAGAACTTTAGCCCGCAGCAGAGGCAATCACTCCAGTCTTTGTTACTGAAAATTCTTATCTCTGTGATCTAACTTGATGGCCTGGGCTACACTCCTTCCTCCCAGGGCCCCTCAAGTTACCTCTCAACAACTCTCTGGGATTCCCTGGGCTAGGAGGAGTAACCTCTGATCCACTACTAATACATAATGTGAAAGCCTCAAAAAATTTGTCAAATAGAGTTGCTAAGAAGAATTTATTTTGTATGCCCCTGCCCCATATTCACTCTCAACTTAACGCTGCCCAGTCTCAGGTCAGACTATTTCAAACCAATGCCAAAGAACTTGAGAAATTCTACAGGGTCAAACTCGTCAGTCCTATTAGTAAGTCACATGCCATACTAAATTATTAGGCTAAGAGGAAAATAATTTCCAAGACCCAGTGACTCTTTAATAGCCATAGAAGCACAGCTTTTGGGTCTTATTTCCTCTTACAGAAGCCTAAAGTTTATTTGACATGCTGAATTCTTAGCTCCTTGGAAGAAGAATTCATACCTTATTAACCTTTGCATCCAGCATGTCTAAAATGTCAATCAGAATTCTATCCATGATATTGATAAATTGATAATAACAAGTACTGAGGATCCTACAAGTTAGATGTTCAGGGCATTTTGACAGATTATCACAGCATAAGCTCTTGAAGTGTTTCCAATCATGTTCTCAATTGGGCCACCAAGTACAAACAGAGTTGAGAACAGTTTGCTTGCTTTTGGTAAATTTCCTCAGGAGGCGTCCTGTAATGTGGCTAGTTTGCCAGATTGCTTTCACCACAGAATGTTAAAACAACATAATCATCAACTAAACTATGTTAACCAGACTCCCCAAAGGCATATACTCCATGAAATAAGTAGAAGCAATGCAATTTCACAATAAGTATAACATCGTTTAAAATTCTGTTGCCAACAATCCTCAAAGGTGTTATCCCTCCATGTGCTAGCTCTTCATCCAAATATCCAGAATTCTTTTTCAGTCGTTACTCTTTGTTCATCATAACCCACTGGAATTTCAGGAAGTATTTTTCTTCTTTTTTCTACTTCTGCTCATCTTCTTCATCTCCTCCACGCCTCCTCTTATTCTTGTCCCACTCCCCCTCCACACTCGCCTTTTGATTTCTGAACACTGCACATGGTAACACAGTCGAGTTCCCATTTCTCCATATTTCATTTCCTTAAGCGCTGAGCATCCAATGGGTTTTATTCTAACCACCATCACCTGGATCATTAGCCAGGTACTGATATAGAGGGAAAGGTTTTATAGGAGGTGTCCCCCTGAAGTGTAAAGTCAATCACTTTTTGAGTAATTGTTTAGGAGAGTATTCAAAATAGTCACTTTAGGAGGCTTTCCTTATTCCAACAATACAGATACTGTTAAAACCCTGGAACTTCTGTGAAGTTGTCTTCTGGGTCTATGGCACATTTTATTGGAGAGCCACTTGGATATATAAATTTGAGTACTTTTTATTTTAAAATGGTTCAGAGAATGGATAGGGCAAACAATAGCTTTATTAGATCTCACTGTAAGTCAGAAGCTTTTGTATATATAAATATATATTTTTTAAGATTTTATTTATTTATTTGACAGAGAGAGATCACAAGCAGGCAGAGAGGCAGGCAGAGAGAGAGGAGGAAGCAGGCCCCCTGCCGAGCAGAGAGCCCGATGCAGGGCTCCATCCCAGGATCCTGGGATCATGACCTGAGCCGAAGGCAGCGGCTCAACCCACTGAGCCACCCAGGCACCCCTATATATAAATATTCTTAAAGCTAATCCTTTCAACTAGGAGTATGGCTGTGCTTAGATGATCTTGCCCAATTTGCCTTCTTGTGGTAGAAGGTAGGCTTTCCACCTGCCTTAAGGAACTGGAGGGCTGATGACAATCTGATTTACCTAAAAAGGGAGCTATCTCTGCTGTCCTTTTATGGCTAGATATATTAAAAACGGGCAGGAAATAAAGATCAGGGGTCTTTTCCATGGGGAAGCCACTCCCTATGAGCACTCAGTTATGGGAATTGCAACAGACAACATAGGACAATAACAGAGGACATGAACCCCTCCCATCTACTAGTTCTAGCTGCATGTCCTGAAAAAAATTATATATTACTGCATTACAGTTCACAGATCTTGACAGAGCCTGTCTGTCTTGTCCAAGACTAAGGCCCCAAAGTTCATCTTGAGTTTTATTCACCTTCCTGTGTGAGGAAACTATTGTTTTCTCACACTCCCTATTCCTCACTCTGGCACTAAACACAGTACCTAGCACATGGAGGAATTTGATAAATATTTGATGCAATGATGAAGGAAGGAATAGATAGAGACTCAACCTTAGCTTAATGCCCACTTGTCCTCTCTCCACAGATGCACTACAAGGGGGACAGGAGTTAGGACACACTTTAGGATATCAGGCTGTCAAATCAAATACCCAGAACCCATTGATACTTCTGTCTTTTCTTCTCTCTAACCTGTTTTTCAATCATGAGGATTTGGGGAACTATTATTTGGATTCCGATATAAAGTAACTCACTTTCCTGCAGAAAACAATTTCTCGGTGTTCTTTCTCATCTTCTTTTAAAAAATTACCGACATAGTAAATTACCGACATTTTAGTATATATATTTACAAATAAAAGACAAATAAAAGACTTAGGATGTCCAATCTATTTCTAGGAGTTAAAAAAAAAAATAGCTATCACTCTCAGAACCCACAATAGAACTTCTGAAAGAAGCTCTCTGGCTAAATATTTTGTGTGTTAAATTTTCTTTTCATAAAGCTTCCTTGGATGTTCATGTTGTCAGCATCTCAGAAGGCCCTTATTAAAGAGCTAGCATTTGACAGCCAAACCAACTGTGCCAGTTACCAATTTATTGCCTCTCAGCCCTGAGCCACCCTTCATTGCCTGCTTGTGATACTGGAACATTTCTCCCTTGCCAGCTGGCACAAAGTTCATCTTTGTTAGTAGAGGGTGCTGGAGGGACACTAGAAGTGAAAGGAGCTTCTCCTGACTCCTGTGTGCTTCATTTCTTCCCTCTTTGCAGTACTGGGGGTGTCTGGGACACCCGGTGGAGCTGATTTCCCCTACAGATACTCTGATGGCAGAAATCTGATTTGTTCTGGGGCCCCTCAGACAAGAGGACTCTAGGAAATCCTTATAACTGTATCTAAGTCAATCCGAGGGAAGCATTCCATTCTCTTTACCAACAACTGGTCTTGGGGGGGGGGGTAGATAGGCAACCACATTATAAATAGCAATATATGGTATAGCAGGAGAAATATTCTAGCGGCACTTCCAGGAAAGATTTCTTTAACAAAAACACACAAGACACAGGCAGTTGCATTTTCTGCCTCTGGTGTTGGTGTATAAAGATGTGATGCTTGGAGAGGAGCAGCCACCTTGAGACCCAGAGGAGTAATAATTTTCATGTTGAAGACAGCAGAATAAGAACAGAATCTGGATCTAGTGATGTGGTTGGGCTGCTGGATTCCCCAACCCAGAGATCTCCCACCTTCAGACATAACCACACACATGACAATTCTTAAAACCCCATAATGCCTTGGATATTTGTTTTCTGATGAATTAACAACACAAAACACCCTAACATTCCTCAAAATGAATTTTACAAAACTCCCGGTCTGCACCCACAAACCCAGCAATCCATTTTCATGTACTAGAGAAAGCTAATCCTTATCTGAGGCCCTTCTACTTCTAGGGTTTCTTGTCAAGGGGCCTGAGGAATCCCCTGAAAATCTCTACTCATGGACAACAGAAATGGGATCTAGCAATTTTAAGACATGGAAAGGAATTCCTCTACTGACTTGAGTTACCTCTCTGCTTTCCATTTTGGTCACTTTATGAAAACACTGAAAACTTTTTTTTTTTTTTTTTTTCTGTAGCTCATAAGAAGGCAAGATAGCCAAGTAGTTTAAAGAATGGGAACTAGAGTCAAAAGGTCGTTTTTTAAATCTTATCTGCTCTACTCTGAGCAAAATATGGGACACATAACTAATAGAGCTGTTTTCCACCTGTAAATAGGTCTACTAGAACCTGCTCTGTAAGGTTGTACGTGGAACTTCATTAACCCTGAATGCAGTTAACTTATTTTATATTCGTTAAAACCTCAATTTTGCCTCAACAAACAGACTACCAATAGACAGATTTTGGGAATGTTCAGAAGAATCCAGATAGAGATTTAGAAGTTTGGAAAGAATAATTCTGCATAGAAATATACCTACTTTTTTGGGAGGGCACCTGGGTGGCTCAGTGGGTTAAAGCTTCTGCCTTCAGCTGGGGTCATGATCCCAGGGACCTGGGATCGAGCCCCGCATTGGGCTCTCTGCTCAGCAGGGAACCTGCTTCCTCCTCTCTCTGCCTGCTTCTCTGCCTACTTGTGATCTCTGTCTGTCAAATAAATAAAATCTTTAATATATATATATATATATATATATATATATATATATATCTACTTTTTTGGGATCTCATTAAGAATTCTGAGCAAAATTCACATCTTTGGAAAAAGACAGGAGAAATAAGCCCTCCATCCAAAAGGAAATGCTGCTGGAGGACTTCTTCACCTTCATGGTGGAAAGGACACTACTGATGAGCCCCATCAAGCAGAAGTGAAGGGGCAAGTTGAAGATCATCCAGAAGCTCCCTTAAAGTGTATAGGTTTAAGTTCATGTCTGCAAGGAATGGAACAAGAATGTTTTCATATACTTTGAGGAGGAAAAAGAAATAGTGAAAGGGATGCCTCTTTATTTTGTCTCCTCCACCATCTTTTTTTTTTTTTTTAAGGTCAAATAGTTGCAACACTGAAAATCTCACCACAAAGTCATCAGAAGAAATGCAAAAGACCACCTCTTCTTTCAAAATAAGCTTAAGCACCTTGTATAGTAGTAGAGCTTACAAAAAATTAAGTAAATAAATAATGGATGAACACTAACACCGCTGGGCATTCAATGCTGTCATTTAAGTCTTGGAACATTTGCAAGTGTTTATTTGCAAACATGTGCTTCTGGGCATTCACATATCCGTATTCCAAATCTGCGTAATTTAAATTCTAAACATTATATAGATAATGCAAAGTTTACACAGGGGATTCCAAAAATCCATCTTTATGGCCCCAACACTACATAAAGCAGTAGTTTCTGCTAATAATGTAAAAACCTTGAATTTTTAAATTGTTTCCTTTAAGAATAATTGCCAGTTTCAGCACCGTGAATAGTTTGACAAGGCAATAAAGCTTGACCAGTTACACTGTGCTTGACCAGTTACACCGTGACATTTGGTGACCATTAGGCTCACTTAATCTGATAGATTCCCTGTCCTCAGTCCACTCCCACTCCAGACCCACCCACGGCAGAACAAACAAAAAACCTTTTGGAGCATTAGGACTAGTTTTGAAAAAAAAAGTTCCATTGTTTTCTGAGTCCTTAACTCATCTATAAGTATTCTGAATTTCTGGAAGAGGCAATGGAAGGAATCATGAAAATTAATTCCAGGGGTATAAGACCATGATGAGTGGAGAGAAAGACACACACACACACACACACACACACACACACACACACAGCTAATAGTACCTTTTTAATTCCCGTAGAGCAAACCCTTAAGATTTATGCTATGCTAATTATTATTCGTTACATAGGATCATTTGTACTTTATTAAATCCCCTCTTCCACTGGGGAGGAGACAGTTACATGTTTTTATATCTGCCTGTACTACAAGCTAGCCTTTGAGCAGTGCTATGTTAAATAGAAGTACAAACCAGAGTCCATGTGTTTTCTGACCTTATGGCAATTTGATATCTAACTAAATGTGGGCATGTGTTAAATCCTATTCTGGTCCAAATTAAGAAATTTGAATTAAGAACCTGTTTCAGGAAGTTTAAAAAAATACACACACACACACACACACACACACACACACTGTCTACATGTGAACCAAACAAACCTCAGACCAAACACTGAGGTCTTACACAGGGTAAAATTGCTAAAATATAGTGCAGAAGCACTAGAAACCCCCAGTATTTGCCAAACAGGTTTTACATGAGCATCTCCCCTATAGCTCAGGCAATCCTGCTACTTTGTACCTTCCGACTCACACCTCCATAGGGGTTGATTTGGATGGATGTAGACTTTCTCAGATTTTTATGTGTCCCTTTATTTTTCTGATCATCTCTAAACCGTGCCCTTAAAAATAATAGCCTTTGAGAATCTCTAGAAAACTAGAATTTATCTTTCTCACCTCAGTTCATTTTCCTCCCAAAACATACCTATCTTGTGGGATTTCTTGGTTTTGTTTTACAGAACATAAAATGTAATCGGCCATTTTCAAATACACAATCAACCCAGTTTACCCTAAAAGAGTTATTAGTACAAAAGGAAGCTTATCCATAGCATGTAGATGGCTAATGAAGGAATGTACCTACAAGATATTTTGCCTGCTCAAGAATGCCAAGACCTCCAATATTTTTTTTCTCTAAATTCTCTGTTAAACTAATTCTGTGTGATAGGCAGATATGTCCTCCACATGCTGGTGAATTAAAATTCAGCTTTCAGTGAATAAGATTAATTGCCTCTTCAGACAAAGCTGGATTTGCGCTCCTATTAGAGAAAGGGGAGGGGGAAAGCGAGGGGCAGAGTGCCAACTAGACTGCAGGATTCAGTTACACGTGAAATGATTTGTAATTCTGAGTAATCACTTAGGACAAGCCCTTGCACCATTTTATCTATACATGACTCTAGGCCAAAGTCAATACTCATAGTAAAATAATGAGATGAAGCTAACTGAGCCCTTTTATTAATGCTCCAAGGAGCAAATCTGATGCTTGAGTTTCTCCCATTGAAAGTATCCACTTCTTCCTAAAAAATGAACAAGTGGGTCAGGATACCCAGTAGCAGGCAGGGTACCTGCTTCAGCAAAATCATAAATAACCAACCCTTCCTGCCTTCTTCCTTTCTGTTTGTGCACCAGGCTTTACCCAGCTGCAGGTGAAAACACATGAATTTTGCATTACCTCTAGGCTCATTAAAGAGATCTGTCTCTCTCCTAATGGCTTCCCCTCACTTAGGGGGAGACACACACACCCCCACACCCTCACCCACCCCCACCATGATGAACCTTAAGAGAAACAATAAGACTTTTACTTGCTCTTCCTCATCAGTCTTATAAAGAAAATCAACTGTTCTAGCAAATGCACAGCTTGGTGACAGAGTCAGCACGCAACTGTGAGGAAAATGAGATGGATAACCAGCTGTCCCAGTTTCCTGGAGATGAGGTTTGGGGAGGGAGAGGGTGCTGAGAAGGGAGGGGAAGGCATGGTATAGGGAAGTCCTCGAATTAGCCCTTAATGTCGTTTTTTGCCATGTTACCCCTGATCTGGTGACCAATCTGGCAAATCCATTAATAGCATTACAGGACACCCTCAGTAATTTGTGGGCAATGGAGGACTCTTCCCCATGCCGGTTGAAGGCCTAAAGATCTACTAGAAAAGCTTCAAAAACAAAATATATTAGCCTTAATATCATTTTCTAGAACTTGGAGAAACAAACTAATTTATGTGAAGCAAATTGTCTTTTATCGGAGAAACTCCACAGAACATTTCCACTTGTCACCAAAAAAAAAAAAAAAAAAGTCCAAACTTTTACTCATTAATGCGAAATCTCCATATACAGTATAACACAGGTATAACAGAAGGACAAACACACCTACATTCAAATTCCAGATTTGTCTCTTTGCTAGGTGACTCTCCCACGTCTCTGGGCATCTCTGACCACAATCTTCTCATCTGTAAAGAGAGGATGACACATTCACAGGCAAATTGTGACTAGTGAAGCTTAGTTCAACATCAAGTGCATAAACATGATTACTGACATCCCTCCATCCCCTGGATTATTTGTATTCCCAGGGGTGGGAGACATCTACATAAACAGACCTTACAGAGATTTCCATAAAATTATTACTAATATTTCTCTAATTAGAGCTTTTGGTTGGTGATCAAATAGCTTTTTTGAATTCCACTTCCACCGGTGCTCTCATTTGGAGATACGCTGACAAACATGAAATTTCCCTTAAAACAGCTTAATCACAAACCAAACAATCAGTTATGGGCCAAACAGAAATTGCGAAAAGATCCAAGCACCTACGTACTGAGTACATACTAAGTGCGCATTAAATTCATTGTTCTCACCCATACCTTTTTCATGCAAGCTGAACTTGGAATGGTATTTTTTACATAGAGATTTCAAGACCCACAGTTCCTGTAACTATACAGCAGCAGGGTCCTGGGAGAAACTTTTTTTTTTTTTTTAAATTTATTCGACAGACAGAGATCACAAGTAGGCAGAGAGGCAAGCAGAGAGAGAGAGAGGAGGAAGCAGGCTCCCTGCTGAGCAGAGAACCGGGTGTGGGGCTCAATCCCAGCATTCTGAGATCATGACCTGAGCCGAAAGCAGAGGCTTTAACCCACTGAGCCACCCAGGCGCCCCTGGGAGAAACTTTTAGTCCCAGGAGGACTCAAGGTAGACAACACACATATTCACATGAATTGCTGGACATATAGAGACAAGGACCTTCAGGTAGAAGACAAAACACATATGAAGTCACCAGAACTTACAAAAGCTTGGTCCGAGAGGGAGCACACAACAAGTCCAGGGTACTGCGGAGAGTAGGTGGAAGAACGGAAAGAACCAGGAGAAAAAAAAAAGAAAGAAAAGAAAAGCTAGTGTCCCATGGTATTTATTGGCAACTCTGAAGTGTTTGCACCTGATCTGAAGGCCAGCCACTCTGAAATTTTAGCATGACAAAGAATCACATGTGGAACTTGTTAAAAATTCAGAGTCTAGGGGCACTTGAATGCCTCAGTAGGGTCAGTGACTGCCTTCTGCTCAGGTCATGATCCCTGGATCTGAGGATTGAGCCCCTCATGGGGTGGGTGTGTGTGGGGTGGGGTGGGGTGGTCCCTGGCCAGCGGGGACCCTGCTTCTCCCTCTGCCCCTCCACCTGCTTGTGCTTTCTCTCTCTCAAATAAATAAATAAAATCTTAAAAAAAAAAAATACAGAGTCTAGGAGCACCTGGGTGGCTTAGACACTTGAGGATCCAACTCTTCTTTTTGGCTCAGGTCATGATCTCATGATCTCATGATCTCAGGGTCATGGGATCGGTCCCGCCCCCATCCCCCACCATGGGGCTCCATTCTTGTTGGGGAGTCTGCTTAAGATTCTCTCTCCTTCTCCCCCTGCCCCTACCCCCTGCCTGCTTCTCTAAAAGAAATAAATGAATCTTTAAAAATATAGGGTCTAGGTCCCTCCACCATCAGTTCTAATTCAGAAATCCTGGTGTGGTTCATATATATTATATATATATATATATATATATATATTTTTTTTTTTTTTTTTTTTTTCTGTGTGTGTGTGTGTGTGTGTGTGTGTGTGTGTGTGTGTGTTTTGGTTTTGTTTTTTTCTGAGCATCTGCCTTCTAACAAGCTCTCCAGGTGATTCTGATGGAAGGTGATACATAAAACTCACTTTAAGAAACATGGCTGCAGGATATAGGCAGTCATTAGGGATTTATCAGAGCAGTGATATAGTCAGATATATGACATAAGAAGATAAATAGTTCCTAGAGAATAAATTGGAAGACCAAGCCTAGAAGGAGGTGCATAATCCAATTGGAAAGCTTTTTGAGTGGGGCAGGAGAGAAATAATGAGACATTGAACTGACTACCATTAGATGAGAATATAACGAAAAAGTATAAAAGTTTAATGGGACATAGTGGCTTATTGCTTGGAAAAGGAAGGAATATAACATGACTTCCAGTTTTCTGTTTTGGATTCTGTTGACAACAATAATGTTTGTTGAAATAGCTTAAACAGGAAGATTAATAATTTGGGGAATAAAAGTTAATTTTGCATATCTGAGGTTTAGTAAAGTGGTTAAACGTATGGGCTTTTTAAAATCCAGATAAGCTGGATTTAAAACCTACCTCTGCCTCTTAATTTCTGTGTAACATGGCGAATTGTTTTACCTCTCAGTTGTAGAAGTGGGGAGAGAGTTCAGTTAATATAAGAAAATACTTTAGTACAGTGCCTGGAAGTGATTAATAAATGCCAGTAATATTAATAACTCTTGTTATTTTTAATACTATCATCATTAGATATCTGGAGATATTCCACAGACAGATGAAAATATCATCCAGATGATTCTTAAAACTTTGTCATAGATAAGATCATCCAGAAACATTGGAAGAAGCCAGGACTACTAGAATCCAGGGGAATATAAATGCTTTCATTGATAGATGAACTGGATGAAACTGAGGAGTGGTCACACAGAAAGAAAGTAAAACAGAAGATATTGTAGGTCAAGGGCATCAGGCAGAGGAAGTTATCAACAGTGTCCCATGCTTCAGGCAGTCAGGTAAAATAAAAGTAAAAAAAAAAAAGTGTCCACTGTATTTGACAAATGGGAAAACAATGGTGATCTTAATTAGAATGGCTTCAATGACTTACGAGGTTGCAGAGTGAATGGGAGCTGGGTGACTAACCAAAATGATCCTGCAGAAGGACAAACTACGTGGTAGCAAGCAGAGTCATGAGGTGGAGAAGGGTTGGGCTTTCTTTTTTCAAATGGGATATGCATGAACACACTTTCAGGCTTAGAGAAACGACCCAGTGCAGCGAAAGAATGCATCATTGTTGGAGGACAGACGGAGAGATAATGGGAAGGGTGAAATAGGCAGACAGACAGACAAACAAACAAACAAAAACATAGGCAGTTTCCAGCTTTGGACCAAGGAGGGAAGCTTCATCCCTCAGCTCCGAAAGGACGGAAATAAAGAGGTGGTCAAAAATCCAGAAACTGGAGATGAGTGCATTCCTGTCAGAGAACGCGGAGTTATTTCCCCGAAAAGGGAAAGATCTCTGGTAAAAGTGAAGTGGCTACACTCAAGGCAGGTTAGGCATGAGAGGAGCAAGGTCAGAATTTGGAGTATAAGGGACAAGGGAGTTCACCCCCGACTGTAACCTGCCTTTCCCCGCCCGCCACGCTGAGGCAAGATGCTCTGTACACACTTACTTGGTTTTCTCTTCTTCCAAAGCTTGGGTGGTTCCAGAGAAGATGGATTGCGGGTTTAATTTAAATTTTACAGAGCAGACGTGGTAGAGGCACAAGGCAATAAAAAAAGGACAATGCTGGAGAAAATGGAGTTAAAGTAATAGAGATTGAATAGAGAAGAAACTGAAGGCAGAGGAAAGCTGATGTCTGGAGCCAACGGTGGACTTTTGAGAGTGGAGGACTCAGAACAGCCGAAGAAGAGCAAAGGAGTAAGAAAAGTAGAAAGACAGAATCGGGGGATTAGAGTAGAAATAGGGGTATGTAATTTCAGAGGCAAAGGAGTCTCGGACATTGATAAGATTGTGTGAATGGCCGTGGACAGGACTGACATGCAAACATTTCGTGACTGCTATGGAGAGGTCAGGCACAGTCACCCCTTGGGCTGGAGCAGAGGATTGGTGCTCCTCCACACAGGAACAGGGATCTGGACCATGGAGAATTCTGGAAAGGTCTCATGGGCGTGGAGAGACTGGCAGAGGGGTGGGAGCATGTGGGCAGAAAGTGTTTCCCGTCCAGCACCTCACCCTGTACTGGTTGAACAGCAGGTCTGCGTGAGGAACTGGTGATGGAATAGGAGGAAAGATGAAGATCATCGGGATGGAAGAGTTGTTAAAGGAAGGTGTTGATGTGTCCTCCACATGAATGTGGAAAACCTCTAGGATGGTGAGAGGAATTTCTGTGGAAAAGCATTCGGCGGTGTTTCATTCTTCAGTGAAGCGGACAAGCGCCCTGGGGACTGGTAGAAAATGCCCATGAGGAAACACTGAACACAGTGTAATGTAATGGGTGGCAATTCCGAAAAGATAGGAATTGTCCTGTTTACGAACCTGTTTATAGACTGTCCTCAGGAGACATTTTATTTGCCTTTTGTTAAAAACGGGCCCATTGGAGCAGGAACTTGGCTGGGGTTTGGAAGTGAACATTGGAACCCTAAAATCCCAACCTTGAATGTAGATCTCTCCCTCACACTGTCCTTTCTTTGCTTCCTCCCTATCACCCTAACTTCCTGTTTCTTTTTGTTGTTCTCTTTTCTTACTTCCTTTCTTATTCCATGTGTAAATCTGACATCATTCCTAGATATTCTGAAGCCACCCAGATGCCCCTGCCCCTACTCCCTCATCTCCGAACCTAGACTCTGAACAAAGAAGCAAAGACACATCCATATAAAACTCATTTGTCTGGGCACCAGGGCATCCAAATCTATTTGTATCATTAATTTGCTAATGTGTCTTATAAACCCAAATTTAGCTATAAACTTTGCAAGTTTGGATCATGGTCTCTGATAACTCAAATTGTCTCCCTCAGTTTCCCCATGTAGAAAAATAACTATCATTTACCCCATCATTCTTCTGGAACTGGTAACAGATGTAATAGTTTAAGGGACTCAGTTCAAAAGGAACTATCTTTTTAAAGTCAAAGTAAAGCTGGTGTGACTGGAAGATTGGCATCATTAAAAGCATGTTACTTAAGTATCTAAGATGTATGCGAAACAAGTGCTTAAAATAATTTAAAATGGGTTTTTATTGTAAATGACAACAAATAAACATTTAAACCCCACTCTTGAGTGAAAAAAATTGACCTATTTGAAGGATTTTCTCCTTTAGCTCATGTCTTACTGTCTATAACATAAAGTTAAAGGAAGTATTTGTATTTCGGCTTGCATAAAATTGAAAATACATAGATTTGATGCATAGAAATGGACTTAGTAAAAAAATGAATCTTTTTATGTTGAACAAAATAAAACAATGAATAATTCTGGACACACACCTAAAAATATATTATTAGAAAAAGAGTATCTCAAAAACCTATTGTCTTTTTTTTTTCCCCCTTTCTTCTTCCTCTTTGAGTAACTCAGGCAGGAAACCTCAACATTTTATTTGATTATTTAAGAGTTCCCTTTGGAGTGGAAGTAGATAGAGCTTGATATCACTATGTATAAATAAATAATTTGAAGGTTTCTATGTCCAGATCAAATTCTAAAATCAGATAAGGGGGTTTCATTTTATCTCTTGTTATTTTAGTGGTGGGAAGCCTAGTATTTCCCTCCCCTCCACGGCCTGTAGTCCTCCCAAGATTGCTCCCTCGGGCACCTCTGTGGCCTGAGGGATATATTTAGGGTCTCATCAACCCTTTTAATCTGATTGCTGCTCTGCATTTTAATCTCTGCTCCCCAGCCCTCTCATAAATTGGGAAGAACGGCATCAGCGTTGTCTCCCCTCTCGCTCCACCTCCTAAACCACACTCAGGCCACAGCAGCACAGGAGGTATAAATGCCAGATTATAGATTTGCTTCATTATGAAAATGTGTTTGGTGACACTTTTCTCCTGACAGTCAACAATGTAAGAGTCAGCAAACAAGCTTATGACTGTGTGTGCCATTTCATATCATGATGGTTGTTAGTGATGGCTGTGTGCTTTATAAAAAGGTAAATGGAATTCATCAGTTCCTTTCTTAATTTTTTTTTAACAAATATTTGCTTAACACCTAAAATATGCCAGGAATTAGGCGAGGCATTCAGAAAACAGAGATGAATAAACATGTTCCCTGCTTTCAGAAAAAAGGGGGGAAAAAAAAAACAACTTACAGTCAAGTAAAGAGACAGTCATGTAAATAAATTATTATAATAAAGTAAGACTGAAAATGAAGTCTAAAATTCCGTTTCAGCACAGAGGATGAATGAGTAACAAGACTGAGAAGAAGCTCAGGAGTAATCAGGTTGGACAGTGCACAGAAGACAGTGTTCGAATCATCTTTGGAAGAGGAATATGAGACAACGGAGGGAAGCCATTTCCAGCAAACACACACAGAAAAGGAAAAAAAAATAATATAGTTACATACATACCAATAGTTTGGCATATAGGGAACATTAGATGACAGTTGGCATGTTGCTGGAATTGAACATCATAAACTCCTTTGAGAAAATAATGACATTTGTTTTCAGTATCAGGATTTCCTCAACTTTGTCTATCCCTGAAGTCTCAGGGTAAAGCAGAAGGAGACAGGTATGGCTCCCAGAGTCATAGAAAACTATATCAGATTCATGACACCTTCCTAGAACAGATAATGTGATCATGTAAGTAAGCCCAGTTCAAAGGAGTGTCTTTGACAACTAAGGAAAAGGAAAAGGTGATTTTTCTAAGACAAAATAAAATGTACTTTATCCCTGTGTGGCCCTATCCTAGCACAGAAAAGAATTTGTAGGAATTGAGTGAATTTTAATACCAAACAGAGATTATCACCAAACACCATATCACAAGCAGAATCATTCTTTCAAAGATCCTCTTGTCTTGTCACACCCTTATTCTTCTAGAGCATTCCCACTGCGACCATTCTTTGACCTCGCAGAGAACTGCAATCCTTTATCCTTATTGCTTCGTTTCTATCGACCAACCCCCTCAGGAATTCACTTCCTTCCTTCAATAGCCCTCGTCCCAGAGCCCTTCTTTATAATGAATCTTTTGCAAATACCCTCGATTCCCTGGGCTCTTTCTCCTTCCATCACATCCAGTTTGCAAACCCCACTGAAGAATCCAGCAACGCGTTTCCTCGGGGCCAGCATCCACAGAGCTAAACACTGCTGGACCGAAGTCTTACAACAGAGAAGCTGTGATCATGATTCACTAAGGGTCACCAGCCTCCAATGCTCATTTAACACCGAAAGTCCAAAGTGATCTCCCCCTCACAGCCACGGTGACTAGTCAACACTTTGTCTATGTCCCTCCTGTTGCCCAGCTCTCTTTTTTTCTAGACATATCACCTGTTTCAAAGTTCTCTGAGGATGTAGAAAACACATAATACACGCTGCATTACCTTCGGATTACCAAATCTACATCTGCAGGCATCCACTCGTCTCCTCTCTTACTGTGAAGGAGGAGCCAACCTTTCTTTCAGAATTCTCTCTGTCCCGTGTCTCAGGTAACTATCCCCTTTCTTATTTCTTCCATTTCTCTCTAATGGATCATTTCATCAGCATTCACATACTAATAGTTCTCACATTCAAAAAAAATAAAAATAAAAAAGAATAAAAACAAATCAAATTCCCTTGATTCTACATCCCCAATTAGTATCTAATTTCTCAGCTTCCCTTCAAACCCAAGTTCAACCGCACTCTCCCCAAGGCAATCTTGCTTACATCGCCACAATCCCAGCTCCTTCTCGGATCACCGCTGATTTCTATCACCAAACCAGGTCTTGCATTACTCAACCTTTCAGCAGCATTCAAAATCCTTTCCCACACATTCCCTTTTGACATCGCCTTTTTGCTTCTGCAATCATATACTCTCCTGGTCATATTTCTATTCCTTTGGTTCTTCCTTCTCACATCCAAAGCAGAGGCCAAGGTGAGGACTGGTGTGCGAGTAGTTGATGTGAAAGGTGATCCAAGGGGGCAGGTGTTATAGACTTAGTGGAGTAAGAAAAAAAAAAAAAAAAAATAGAAGTGTGTTATCAGGGTGCATGTGGTAGGCCAGAGGGGTAAAGATAGTAATTCCTCTGAGGCCTTCTGAGAAGCTAGAGCATGCTTCCCCTTAATTGTCCAAAAGACTTTGCTGTTCCTTCCTTCTTTACCTATCGCTTAATTTTTGTGGTCCTCAGGACTCCTGGGCTATCTTTTCTCATCACTTTCCTACCCCTTCCCAATAATCTCAGACCTTCTCATGCTGAATGTGGCACCCAAAATGTTTACAACCCATAGATTTTTATCCACCACATAGATCCCTATTCCAAACACGGCTTTCTCCATGACTTCTCCATTTGGAGATTCAGTAGACATCTCAAATTTAGGAACTCCCAAATAATCCCCTGATCTTTCCCCATACCGCCCCAAATTTGCTTCTTTAATTTTATCATAGCTTCATAAAACACACTTCCATTCACTCAGTTATGCGCAATAGAAGTCTGAGTCATTTGACAACCCCTTACTTCTCCCTTCCCACAACCAAACCAATACCAAGTTCTATCAATTGTACTGCCTATTTGTAGCTAAAATCTGTCCACTCTTTATATCTCATTCCTCATCTAGACAATTACAAAAATTTACCTCCATTTCTGTCCTCCTCCAGTCCACTTTACACACAGCAACCAGGACGATCTTTCGAAAACTGATATCAGATTGTATTACTCCTCTGCCTCAAGGATTTAATTGTCTTTCTATTCTCTTGAAGTGATAACAATTTGTGCCGGTTTTCTCGGGATGCGTCTTGTTCTCTCTCTGCCTATTGTCCTAGCTTAATTATCAGCAGAATCTACCATCATTCTTCAAAGTATTTCATTTTAGACAATAAATTATAGGGTCACCCTACTTTTAAACACAAAGTTCCCATATGATTTTATTCCAACCTCAACTCCTGTCATTTGGAACTAGCTAATCTGAAGACACCAAACATTCTTGCTTCAGAGCCCTGGTACATGCTGTTGCCTCTGAGAACAATGAGTTGCCTCTGAACCATCTGTTGGTTTAATTCCTACTCTCTCACCGGGAGTCCACTGAAGGCCACCTTCTAAAACAGGTATTTCTCAATTCCACAATATAAACCACTTCTACCAGGACGCTTACTTTTTGTGTACCTTCTCCCTTTCATTCCTGGTGTAATTATAAACTTGTGTGTATCCCCACTGTATTGTAAGCATAAGGCCGAAAACTCCTATCTGACTTAGTAATGTCTATTCAAGCACAATCCGAACCCCTTGTGGGTGTTCTTTAATATTGTGAACCAGAGGACAGGGGAGAGAGAAATACCAGCCAAGGCCTCTTAATACACCCATTTTCTAAACCTGAACAAACACAAATTCTCTCATCACTCTGACCTACTAGGGTGCAATGAAGACGTTGAAACAAAAGGCCAACATAGGAGGTATGCATAAAATTTTCTCATACTTTGTGACCATGAACAAAACCATCGAAACACAATGGAGACAAACTGCACAGAGGCAGCTGTTGGTAAAGAGGGGAGCTTTGTTAGCTCTCTCAAAACAGGAAATTAGGGCACCTGGGTGGCTCAGTGGGTTAAAGCCGCTGCCTTCAGCTCAGGTCATGATCTCAGTGTCCTGGGATCGAGTCCCGCATCAGGCTCTCTGCTCAGCAGGGAGCCTGCTTCCCTCTCTCTCTCTGCCTGCCTCTCTGCCTACTTGTGATCTCTCTCTCTGTCAAATAAAATAAATAAAATCTTTAAAAACAAAAAACAAAAAACAGGAAATTAGGTGAAAAAGTAAAATACTTAGCGATAAGTTCAGCTTAGAACAGAAAAGCATTTATATGAGAATATATACTGAATTAATTCTCTCAGTAAGGATCATAAGTTGATGCCATTTTAGAGCCAGAAGGACCATAGCTGTGAGTTAGTTCAGTTCTGTCATGTTGCAGGGAAGGGAGTTGAGACCCAGGAAGCAGAGGTAAAAGGAGCAAGTCCACAGGAATAAATGGTCTCACATATTTCTGTATAATGAGACAGGCCTAGGGCAAAAATACTTGTTAGTTTACAGGTGGCTAATACAAAACCCAGTTAATAAAATGAAAATAAATACACGGGTCCTATAGGAAGGTGGCCTTTAGTAGCCTTTAGCCTTTTAGGTAGTCTTTTATGTGGAAAGGTGTCTTCTCCACCCGATCTGCCTCTTATCATGAAGAGATTAAGATGTTGTGGTAAAAAACAACAACAACACAAAATATAGGTTCTTATTTATGGAATCCAGTATCAAAGGTGAATTATTAAATTGCATTTCAGGACATTCTTTTTAATGAAACAGAGTACTAACTATTGCTTTTTTTTTTAATAGATTTTATTTATTTATTTGACAGACAGAGATCACAAGTAGGCAGAGAGGCAGGCAGAGAGAGAGGAGGAAGCAGGCACCCTGCTGAGCAGAGAGCCCAATGCGGGACTCGATCCCAGGACCCTGAGATCATGACCTGAGCCAAAGGCAGAGGCTTAACCCACTGAGCCACTCAGGCGCCCCCCACAACTATTGTCTTTTAACTAATTAATTACTTTGCTTTATTTAAGTAAAAGATGTTCTTAGGTTTCTCCTCTTTGACAGGTTTTATTTTTCACTCAGTGAATTTTTCACTTCAGTGATCTTGACCGTGAACTCCTAAATCCCTTACTAAGTTTAAAAACTTCCAAAACAGACCCGTATTTCACAGAGGGGTACTTGCTTTAAAGAATCCAGTTCTAGCCTCCAATACTGGATACTTTCTTTTTACCATGTGAAAGTCACGTAACATTTTACAGAAAGCTCACGCTATTTGTCTTTCAAAACAAACCAAAAAAGTCACCTATCCATCTCCCCACCCTGAACAGAAAGGTCATACCTATTGTAAGAAGTGTGCCTGCCACGAATGACCCGCATCATTGCCTCGAGGCTGCATGAGAAGCCACAATGACAGGATTAACACAAGGGCGGGTAGCACTGCTCCATGCCAAGATAAATATCCCATTGTAACTTCTGAGAATGAGGGGCCAAACATTTTCCTCATAGACTTTCTATGCCCTCAGAAATTCCTCCTCAAATTCTTCTGACCAAGTCCATGCAAATGTGGTCTGTTAACTCCTACGCTCTATCCTAGTTTTAATAAACATGAAAATTATTTTACAGGTTTAAATATAAATATTAAGAAATGCAAGCATTTTTAGTGTACGTTAAAAAAGCGTAATTTCTAGTCAGTACAAACACAAAGAGCCTCTATGACACAACAAATGAATGGAATGGAGAGATAGACATGGAAAAAAATTATTTACTCATCAAGACTCTCCAGTATATGACACTTTTCCAAGCTGGAAAACTTATCATGCAGAATAGTCTCCAGAATGTAAGCCAGTATTTAGCCATTATGTGAACAATGACTTGGAAGACTGCAAAGAACCCCATGTGAGGTTTTCACTACAAAGACCTTATTTTAGATGCACTAGGTCTAACTTGGAAATGGTAATTATTTCTATAGAAGTTCAGGGCTTGATATTTTTTCTTAGGTATTGTGGTTACCCTTTTTTGGGGGAGAAGGGAAAGTAACTAATGATGCCCTAGAAACGATTAACTTACAAACAAACAAACAGAGTATTTGATCCTCCTTTGATGAAGTGTGAACACTAGAATCCTTTCCCCCATAATGGAACTGGACTAAGCTAGCTCTGAGGGAAGGAAAGAGTGTGAGTAGAGGGAAGGGGAGGAATACATTTGCTACTGTTTCTTTATCTCAGAGAAGCTATTTCAAGTGATCACTGGTGGGAACTGCTGATAGTCAATCTCATATTTTCACTCCACGTTTGACATCAATGTTGTCAATACGACATAATCGTCTCTGTCAAAAGCATCATTCATTTCCAAACTGCAGAGTTATTTACAGTCGTGTCTTCACTCAATGTAACACTACCACTCAACACTCAGCTGTCCCTTCTCTGTTTTAAGTAAACGTTTGGGCAGACTTTTAAAGAAGCTCTATTTTAGGTTAGGCTAACAACCTGAAAATGAACCCAAAGGAAAAAAAACCTCTTCTCTTGTCCAAATACCATTTGGACAAATGGATAAAGTTTTTCACAAAAAAAAAAAAAAAAAAAAAAAAAAAAAAACCAACAAAAAACTGGCATTTCAGAATGAGTTCTGTTTGGTAAGAGACATGGTGCTGAAAAGTGACATTTATAATGACAGCAATATGGATCCCCAATAAAGAAGACAGGGTTGCATTTTGCTCTAATTATAGATGTTTTAGATGTGTGTGCGTGCGTGCATTTTTAAAAAAAAAATTGGAATCAATTATAATATTGTAGCTTTGAGTTAAGCACCTATTCTAAATCTCTGTTTACAAAAACATGGCTGATATGAGTCTTTGAATGCAACTAAACAGCAAATATTACCAGGAAAACTTAGTCTTAGGCTGCTAAGTGAATAATTATTCACTATTCACTAAGTGAAAAACTGAATAACTATTTACTTCATGGCTTCTATGCACCCAGCATGGCTGTAGGAGCTGTATATAGTACAAGAGACAACAATGGCAACACAAAAGAAACCAGGGCTACTAGAAATCAGGCAGATTTCAAAAAATAAATTTACTTGTCTCTTCCTTCTCTTATCTCAGAGAACACATTTTGAAACTCTTGGTATAACCAGAACTCTCTTTCTCCATGTGGTAACCACTAGGTCCTTTTCATAGCAGAAGACACGGTCATAGCTAAAAAGAGGTAGATGGAATTTTGAAAATCAGAAGCAGGTTTTAAATTAATTGGACAGACAGAATTTTGGTGGTCTAATGACTTTCAGATGCTATTAATCCTTAGTGCTTTTCCCAAGGAAAGTACAAATATCACTATCTCAACCAATGGGGTTCCTTCCCCTTAATATGAAATGCATCATCTATGCTGAAAAATACATGCTGAGAAATAATTCAGGCATTCTAAATACATTTTTATTTTAAGAAGTAGAACAGAGAGAGTGAGCGGGCGGGGCAGGGGCTAAGAGGGAAGGAGCAGAGAGAGAGGGAGAGAGAGAATCTTAAGCAGACTCCATGCCCAGTGCAAATCCCGATGCAGGGTTCCATCTCACAGCCCTGAGATCATGACCTGAGCTGAAATCGAGAGTCAGACACTTAATCAACTGAGCCACCCTGGAACCCCTAAATACATCTTTGTCATCTGAAAAAAATGAAACTTGGTTTACTTTGAAACCACTGCATCTTAAAATAATAGTACTTACTACTTACTGTGAGCCTACTGTGTGCCAGACCCTTTGAATAAATGATCTCATTTAGCGCCTCCCTCCAGATCATCAGTTTATTGCCATATAATTGCCATTTTACAGATTGGGCAACTAAAATGGACAGAGGTCCAGGGATTTTCTTAAGCTCCTGTAGTTAATATTAATGGTGCTATAGCTAACCTGACATTCAACATAAATACTACAACTTTTTCATGGGTTTTCTCAATTAATTCTCATGGAAATCTGGAGGTAGGGGCTATTAATATTCTCATTTTATAGATAAAAAAAAAAATAAAATCTTAGGCTTTCAACAATTTGTGTTGTAAAAGATCTTACTTAACTAGTTCATAATTGGGCTAGGACCTGAACACACTTTTTACTGTAAACCCAGTGCTTTTCTCATCTAGCCCTACTCCTCCAAAACCCAAACTGGAATTTGAAGCCATATCTTTTGTTTTCAGTAAGTGGACAAATTTCACTTTACCTCACTGTCCTAACAGAAACTTAAGAACATCAAAGTGGTTGCTTATTGTCTTTATTTCCCTCTGATTCACTTTTGTCTCTCTCTACTTCACCCCATGCTTATGCAAGCCTATCCAGGACTCCTCGGCTCTCCATTTCATGAGAATCCTTCCTTTTACTTTGATGATCAGGCGTTTTCTGGGGCCAATGCTAATGTTTGTTTTTCATTGTATTGTGTTTTGCCATATTTCCCCAGCTTGTCCGACAGCACCTCTAATACCAGGAGATAGAGCTTCTAAGAATGTGGACCAAGATATGCTGACTACCATTCTGTAATTTTCTCAGTTCATCTTGTATCATGGCTTATTGGTTGGTGTCAAAGGACATTATTCCTAGATATTCTCTATATCTAGTTATTTTTAAGAGCCTTGACCTCAAGATCTCTTTCCCTGCTACAGTAAGTTGCATTGACTATATAGCCCCATTTCTTCCTTCTCTCCCATTTTCCATGTGGATTGTTTTTTCTGTATTTCATTTACTTTTCTATTTCCACATGCGCACTGCTCTTACTGCAGTCCGTTCTGCTCAATCCCCATCCATCCTTATCCTGCTTTTCATGAACTCCATATCCACCATTTTCTTGCTCTCTCAGAATGAAAATATTTTGAGTCCCAATTTTTTTATTCTGTGCTCACGGTTAAGACAACTAGAAACAGTATCTCTAGCTATAGAGCAACTCATACGTAATGATCGATGTGAGTTGTTTTTAATAAACACATCTTTTACCATGATTATTACTGTCTTCATGCTTGTATAATTACATGTGTTACGCTCTGGCTCACCTTCCTACTTCTTATGTTCTTGATTAACATTAGAAAAATAAAAAGTTAGGTTAATAATCATTAGTTATTGAATTGTCACCTCCTTACCCTACTTATTGACAATAATTTGGAAATAGCAAACATCTTGTCTGATTATTAGGCCATCCATTTACCATGACCTGGGGCCACTTCGAAGTGATTAATGATGTGTGAGTTTGCTGCAATATTAGAAAGATCAACCTGAACCTTAATTCAAAGCATAACAACATCTCTAAAGCCTGAGAACAATTTTGCTCATTTGCTTTTTTAAAAATTTCTATATGCCTACAGTCAAATAAGTAAATCTCTATTACTTCTTAACTTTGAAAAGAATAGGCTTAAATTTTATATATATATATATATATATATATATATATATATATATAAAATTCAGTATCTATAGTTATTGTGAAGATTTGTAGATCTTTTGAAATTTATTAGTGAGTGATGAGCAGCCTGGGATATAAACACACACACACACACACACACACACAATTCTAAATGAGGAAATTAAAGAATTCCTTTTGGGGACATTTTACTTCTAGGTATTACAATTCTACAGGATATTTCAGAATTCTTCTTGAGTCATCTCTCATTTTAATAGTAATTAACAGCCTGTAATGCATTTTTCAAAATTTACTCTATCTCACTTATTTCCTATAAGGTAGCTGGGACAAATAATGCTAGAAGTAGACTGCTATTAGGGGACATTAAATGGCTTTCCATGGTCATGTACTCATCTGGGCTTAAACCCAGGTGTTCTGATTCCTACCTCATGGTTCTTTCTATTCTACCATACTTACCTAAATACCAGATCAGACATATACTATCTAAAGTGAAAATTAAGCTTTAATCCTTTAAATAGAAAAAGGTTTAAAACATTTACTCCATTATAATCTATTTGATCTGTTTTGATGAAGGAAAGGAACATTCTGATTGATTTCATTTTTTGGTTTTCAATTTCCAAAAATTAAAACCTAAAAAAGATACATTTGACATCATGCGAAAATTTAAACTTTAATTCAAAGGACACTTCAAAAATCTTATAGTACTTTAAGGTTATAATTTTTTCCCATTAATTTCTACTGTTTTATAGAGATAGTGTCAGCTAAGAGATTTCCAACTAGAACAGCACACCAAAGCACATTTTTTTTCCATATATGGCATTACTCTCTAGCTGTGTCAATAAAAATACACCACAAAGTAATAAGGTTTTTTCGCCCCTCAGAGCAGAAACATTTTAGACACTTGCACATTTTGACACAAAAAGCTTTTAATTATGTGAAAGTAACTTTTCTAAGGAAGGGCTTCTTCCTCACTAAAATAATGGTTGCAGATATTTTGAAAATATATTTTATTATGCTTTCAGATGAAATATATATTTTCAGTAATCATCACTTCCAGTCTGAACACCAAGATCTTAAATATATTACACATTTTTTTCCCAAATGCCATATTGAGTGAAGAAGGTGAGAAAGAAGAGAAGATGGAAGCTAAAATGAGTCATAAAAGTGAAAAGAAAAGCTAGCTCCCATAAAGGTGTGTTTTGTGGCATATTAGTTTCCAATGGATGCTTACTGAATTACCAACTGACTTAGTAGCTTAAAACAGCACAAATTTATTATCCTTCAGTGCAGGTCTTACAAAAATTTGAAATGAGTCTTATGGGCTAAAATTAACGTGTCAGAAGAGCTGTGTTCTTGTAGAAGCTCCCATGGAGAAACCATCCCTTGCCTTGTCTGGCTTCTAGAAACTGCCTATATTCCTTGGTGTGTGGTCACATCTCCTCAATCTCTGCTTCCACTGTCTCACTTCTGGCTCTAACTTCCCTGCCTTTCATTTATAAGGAACCTTGTGATTATAATGAACCCATGCTGGTGACCCAGGATAGTCTCCCCCACCACAAGGACTTTAATTTAATCACATCCACAAAGTTGCTTTTGCCATGTAAGTTTCGGGCATTAGGACATGGACATCTTGGGAGGCCTTTCTGCCCATCACTGTGTCCATAAAACATTATTTTATTTATTTATTTGACAGAGAGAGAGCACAAGCAGGAAGAGCAAGAGAGGGAGAAGCAGGGTCCCCGCTGGGCAAGGAGCTGGACGCAGGGCTCAATCTCAGGATCTGAGAAGGGGAAGTATGACATGCTAATGCTCCATGTCAGTTGTTTTATAAAAATAGTCTTCATATGTGATTAGTAAAGTTACTCCCTGAAAGCAGTATTCCAAAGTGGAAGTGTGTGTTTCCCATTATAGAGTTGCAAAATTCTGAGCCAAATGCATACCATGGAATATGTCAATAAAATGAAATTTCTGATTAAAATGAGCATTTGTGAGTCTCTTGCTAACCGCTACTACAAGATCAGCTGTGCCCTCATTAGTAACACAAGTGGTGAGGAAGGCCAGAGTGTAATTGTGAAACTGGTTTCCAATCTAACTGTGTCCCAGTGAATGAGGAGGTAAGAAAATATGGCACCATCAAAATGAATTGAGGTAAGCCTAACTGGTTTTTGCCTCTTATTCAAGAACTATCTCAGCCTATGTTTTTAAAGTTACTTTCAGTAAGTGGGTGTCTCAGTTGGTTGAATGTCTGCCTTCGGCTCAGGTCATGATCTCACGTCCTGGGATCGAGTCCTATATCAGGCTCTCTGCTCAGCAAGGAGTCCACTTCTCCCTCTCACTCTTCCTGTGTGTTCCCTCTCTATCTCCTTCTCTCTCTCTCAAATAAATAAATAATTTTTAAAAAATAAAGTTAAATTATTTTCAAAAACATCTAGAAATTGAGCAACTTAAAATGACTTTTTTAAAGACTTTGAATCAAATAACTTCACTATTTAAGGACTTGAGTCAAAAATAACAAGATTATCATAATCATCATCATCACCTCCGTTTTATTACTATTTCTCCCTAACTCCCAATTAGGACTCTCTAGTAAGTACCATATTTGCCTTTTTTGATGATTCTGTTCTTGAATATTTTGAATTTTGTCTTATCTCTATATGTGTTTCCTTTTGTTCTACTAGTCGCACAGTAAGTGACACACAATAAGCAATGAATAAGTAATATCATACAGCAATTAAACAAGCTAAGGCCTTCTGAGATTCCTAACACAGCCTGACACTGATGTGTATTGAATAAATAATAGTTAATGAAGATTTAGGGGTGCCCGGGTGGCTCAGTGGGTTAAGCCTTTGCCTTTGGCTCAGGTCATGATCCCAGGGTCCTGGGATGGAGCCTCGAATCAGGCTCTCTGCTCAGCGGGGAGCCTGCTTCCCCACCCCCAACTCTGCTTGCCTCTCTGCCTACTTGTAATCTCTCTCTCTCTCTGTCAAATAATAAATAAAATATTTAAAATAAATAGTTAATAAAGATTCTCAGATGTTGAAGAATGTCCTTACATTGCTCCAGCAAGTCCTCAGATACACATGACTGCAGAGTCAAAGATGTATTTTTTCACAAGATGCAATTAAAAGCTTCCATAGAACTTTCACTGCATAAAGGCCACAGTCTTGGACTGATAAAAAGAGAAGAGCATGAGGAGTCCTAGGGCTAAATTGACTGGCCTAATGGAGTACTTTGGGATCTGGCAATGTAAACAGAGTGTCATGGCCTTGTCATTAAACTCTGGAGACAGATTTCATGGTTTCTGAGTTGGGGAATAACACAGTTGCCTGCCAACTCCTATAAGCAATCTCCCAGTGTTGCACAGTCATATCTTCCTGCACAAATGCCAACTATATGGCAGCTTAATTTTAAACATGTAAATTTGGATTTGAGATGTGCTTCTAGGCTTACCAGACATTCTTCCTGGTGACAAATAATTTATACTCCCTCATACGTTTTACCTTTGTGGGCGAAAGGCCAAGTGTTCTAAGAAATGCTGCCCAAGATCTGGTCTTACTGTTTTTCTCTCTGTATTAATATATGTGTGTATAGGTGTATGT
>NC_081569.1:55123565-55158462 GCF_022355385.1 Mustela nigripes | reverse complement strand
ATACATATAAATATATATATGTATGTATTTTTACACATACACACATAATACTTTTCTGTCTTGTCCAAATATATGCAGCACTTAAGATAGCTAAGCCAAAACCACATTAAAAGGGAATGAATGTCATCAGTGCATATGTCAAAATCTCTCTTGTAATTAATAAAAAATTCATTTAAAAAATTTAAAAAGCTCACCTTTGCTTTATTATGCTACTTTCTCAATATCATATTCATTTTCCTTATTTATATTGATGACAACCTCTAAATATTTTGACTAGCCAACCTGAAGATATGCATTGCTCTTGAAATGCTTTCAAAGCATTTTAATAAGCATTTCATCTGTGGACATCACCATCTACTCCCATTCTCTGTAAACTCATAATTAAGGCAAAAAGTATCATTGAAGTATCATTTAGACACTAACCTATAAAGAGAACAACCACCAAATGCTCCCCAAACCCCAGTAATGCGAAAATACAAGATCGTGAAAATTCTTTTCACAGCTGCCAGGAGGAAACAGAAGCGACAGACCGTGAATAGTCTTACTTATATCAGAAAGCTCCGTGTATGTGTTTAGATCTAAAAAGACTGGTCTCTTAATTCTTCGTTCGAAATATTTTTCACCCAGCCATTCTCCACCCAGACATGTGGAAATCACTGGGAAGCGAGTAGCAGGTTTCAAGAATCGCTTTCAGCTACAGAATCCAGGCTTTGCGATTCATCTTCACGGCGAGGAAGGAAAGAAAACTCTGAAGTACCTTCAGGGGCTTTATGGGGACTCCTGCTCCAACTTAGTATTTCTAGTCTCCATAAAACAAGCACACTGCGAATGACATAGTGAGAGAGTCAGTTTATTCCAAACGCTGGAGTGCTTCCTCTACCGTACCTTTTACAAGTTTACAATTTTGGAGTCATTTGAACTGCTCGTTGGCTCAGGGGTGCAATATTTTTTTAAAGGTATTTCTGACCGTAACGGACATTTTTAGACCCGCAGTGATGAGCAAGCCCCAGAGGCAAAATACAATAAAGATTTAAGGGGCTGTTCGGTGCAGCCCGGTAGCGGCTTCGTGGAGGAGAAGAACACAAATGGGAGGGCTGGGCTGGCGCGCGATGATTCCCGACAATGCTGTAGTTGGTTTAATTTTCAATTGATGCCGGCACTTTGGGACGTGGAAAGCATGATCGCAAGAAAGATAAGCTTTCGTCTAAGATGAGCTGTCGTTTCTACTTTCTTGTTGTTCTTTTTCGATCTGGTAAACAAAGTGTGTTCGCAGCAGATAAAATATCCAAAAACAGAACTCAAACTACCTCCATTATCCCCACACCAGCCCCTTGTGATGGGCTTTCTGGGCATGGGAGAAAGATGAGATAGGCCACATTCTATATTTTGATTATTTTCTCTGAATAAAGAAACCCCAGCTTATTCCCTTATTCCATTGTTTATCCTATACGATAAAGGAAATGTAATCTATTTCTTATCATAAAACTCCGAGTTTACTGCAATATTATCAGAGATCCGTTTGCTGTCTCTGAAGACATCCATCATGGAAGTGTTTGTGTTATCTTTGTTGGTGTTTCACTTTACTAGAGATATAAACTGGATTATAAACAATTTGGTTTAGCTTTCATTTGAGAACCATAGAATTTTAGTGGGCCCTGGGCTCAGCCAAATATTCTTTTATGGATATGTTTAGCAGATCCCTTTCCTCGTGAAAACAATTAATGTGAATTTCTTTATACCCTTCCCTCAAGAGTAATAATGTTTAAAAAAAAGGAAGGAAGGAAAGAAAGAAAGAAAGAAAAGGAAAGAAATACATTTTTATATTCTATATATAAACATGCTATTGATATTATATACATACATAAATGCATACATACATACACATATATATACATGTACCTAGGAGTGGCATATTTATTTTTTCTTTTATGTGTGTATGCATGTATACATATACACATGTATACATATGCCCTTTCATCACACTTATTGACGATCTTATGGACTGTGGCGCCACAACACTGACTGCCCGTATCAGACTAGAAGAATCTGCTACCGTGACAGTATAATGGCAACTACGGAAGCAGAGGTGAGGCACGAAGGAGTCCTACAATCACACAAAAGCCTCGACCCACCACACTTTCTCTTCTCACTCTTCGACCTTTCTGTGTCCCCTGGCAACCCAGTCCTATCAGCCCAGAGGAATAAATTCTGGTCTCCCTGTCTTAGAAAAACAATGTATTTTCTTCTTGACACTTTGGTATCCTACTAATTCTAAGGATTTCCTTTTTCCTTCTTATAACCAAGCTTCTAGAAAGACTGGCCTTCATTTGGTATCTCTAATTTCCCACCTTCTTTTCACCCTTAACTCTCAGTAATCTGATTTCTGATCCCACCAACCTATGAAACTAGTTAACTTCACACTTTCTTCTAGTGTCAGTGTATACTGAGTCCCCATAGTCCCCATGGACTTCATGCAGATCAATCCACAAGTCAATGATCATTCCTCATCTTACTTGACCTATCAGCAGCGTTCAACAACGGTATCACTTCCTCTTTCTTAGAATCCTGTCTTTGGGCTGCTTTTGGGATGTCTTCCTCTCCTGGGTTTCCTCCTGCCTCCGTAGTAGTTTCCTCTCAGTCTCTTTGCCAGGTTGCTTCTCACCTTCCAGATCCCTCAGCTCTCTAGTGCCCCAGGCCTCACTCAGTTGACTTTGTTTCTTTTTTATCTGCATCACCCTTGGTGATCTCATACTGTAACGAGGCTTCAAACATCATCTGATCATGGATGACTATAAATTTAGATTTCCTGTCTGGACCTCTTATCTGAGCTCCAGATTCATACACCAACCATTAAACATCTCCATGTGAGTGTCGAATGCTCATCTCCATCCAACAGCCCAAACCAGGTCTTTATCTTCTTCACTCCCCCCACACTGTCTTGATTAACAGCGACTCTATTTTTCAACACTCAGAGTCTAACCACTTCTTTCCTCTTCCCCTTCTACTATCCTTTTCAACCATTATCATCTCTCCAGGAGTAGCACAATGGCCTCCCAGCTGATTTTTATGTTCCAGCTCTTGTCCCATTCCTTCTGTTTTAAACACAACAGGCAGAGTGATCCTGCTGGCATGGGAGTCTAATCATTTTCTGGCCCTTCTCAAAACTCTGTGATAGTTTTTCACCTCAGAGTAAAATCCAAAACACCAGGGCTTACAAGACCCTATACTCTCTGGCCTGTTCTTCACTGTCTTCTACTAATCTCCCTCTCACTCTGCTTTTGCCTCATTGCTCTCCCTTTTTCTCACAACTGCTGGGCAGGTATTCACATCCTCTGTTAATATTCTTCCCTTGACATCCACATAACTCACTCCCCTACCTCCTTTATACAAATGTCATCTCACTGAAGCCTTTTCTGGCCACCTATTCAAAACTGAAATGTCATCCTCCCTCTTACCTATAAAAATATATTTTCATGCATTTCAGTATATTCAATGTTATTTGTTTCCCCTCTTCACCCTATTCCTCCTAGAATATGAACTACATGAAGGCAGGGATTTGGAGCTCTGACCTACATCTACAGCTATAACCTCTAGAACAATTATTTGCCTGGTATGCAAATTAATAAAAATACAGGAATGGAATCTATGTTTTTCAGATATGTAATTTCAACTAGATATCTGGTTTCCAAACATATGGGCCATTGCTGCCTCACACAAAAATCTGTGACTACACTCATTTCACCCATGAGCTCAAACACCAGTTACACCAATAACTCATTAAGAGACTACATCAAAGCTTCAATATTTTTTCCTAAAGAAGTCAAAATATACTTCATATTTGTTTTTTGTGTTTTGTTTTGTTTTGGTTTGTTTTTTTGCTTACCTTCAATCTCTATTTTGCTTTTCATGCTACCTCCCTAAGTACCTGTTCATATTCTCCTTCTGCTGGTTGGTACTTGTCTTCTGAACATCTATGAAATGATGGTATTCCTTGCTCACCCTTGAAATTTCTATTTAGACCTTCCCTCAAAAACCATTCTCATGCTAATTTCCCTCTCACCCTACTATCCCACCCCCAGGTATCTGCACATACAACTGAACAGCCTGGGTAAGCACTAACATATTTACCATGTTGTATCAAGAGGATCTTCTCACCACTCAGATTCCCCCATAGATTATAAATTGTGCAAGGGTTATAATCACATCTTTGCTATCTTTATCGTCTTTGGATTCCAATGCCCTAGCAAAAGACCATATCCATGTTAGGTGCTCAATAAATTATTGTTGAATAACAAATGAGTGAATGGATGAAGGAATAAATGAATAAGGTAAGATTCCAAAGAATATTAGGAGGAATGGATTAGTGCTTTCTTGCATACTCTGGTAGCTTTTGCCTGCTTTTATTGAAGCATTTAGTAATACAGCTTACAGATGAAAGTCAAAGATTCATGATCCCATAAAACATGTCTTTACTACCGAAGCTAGCTGAAAAGCAAATAGACTAAGTGAGTCTTACTTGAAGTCATCCAGTGAAATTCTAATGTGTATTTTTTGCAATTTTCTGGATAAAGTGGCCTTGTGGTTTCCACAGCAAATGTATAGTGAATGTAGAAATACAATGCAGATCAAGTTGGAGACCTTAGTGCTTCTGTGTTAAATGGAGTTTAAGGTGGTCTTGAATCCCGGCCAATGCCATAAACTTATTTGCTTCCTCTCCTCCCATTTGCTCTTTCCCTTCTCTACCTATCATGTGAGAAAGCTCAATATTTATTCAAATTTCCTTCATGGACTACATTTTCATTTAACTCATACAGAGGTGAAAAAAGATAATAGTTCTAGAAATACTCTGCTCTTCCATAATCCACATCACTACCTGCAAGAAATCGTACAGAAAACTATTAATAATTGAATCTGATGCTGTGGCAGTAAAACTCGCTCTTACTAGATCTGTTATTCATGTCGCTGCCAAGCACTGTATTTCATTCTTTGTGAATATTATTATTAACTTTCATAACATATGGCATCCATACCTGTATGGTTCTAAAGAATAATATAAAAATAGAGATGCTATCAATCAAGCGCAAATAGGAAAGTTAGTTGGAGGCCCATTATTTAAAAAGAGGATAAAGAAGAGAAAATGTTCTTCTTATTTTACATAAATAGCATACCCGTATGATTTAGGGAATGGTTACATTTATTGACCAGGCTTATCATTATATGAAGTGTTCAGCGTGATTACACGTTTTCTCCTCCATGGTAGGAGATGCATAGATTTTACTTTGACTTTATTCTTTGGGTTTGGAGTTTCATTTCTGCTGAATTGGCTTTAAACAAAAGTCTTCTGAGGGCCAAAAAATCCCACATAAACTTAAGATTCTTAATGTGATGTTACCTATAGTGCTTTGAAATATCGAGATGAATTTGCCCTAAGAATCTGAAGACAATGCTTAACTTTTGTCTATATCACATGAAAGATGAGTTGTGTGAAAAACAAGCTATAATGTGCCACTTATAGGATGATGAGAATTATTCCCAGAGATAACTTTTCTAATTTTTGAGTGGCATCAGCTGCCTAGGCAAGGCCAAGGGCATTAATTATAGAGAAGATGCTAGGGAGGAATACTTATGTACCTTTCATTGTTATAGAACCTCATTTGGGAGTTAATACCAGTGCTGTCTCCAATACCATTCATCTGACACTTGGTAAATGAGTTGTCAGTAAAGGTGAAAATATATTAATAGTGCAGATCACTTGAAATGGGTGCGCTTATGTGTTTTACCAGAAAATTCCCCCTTCGGTTAACTCAATATCTTTTCTGACACATTTTCGTTGCACTAAAGTATCTTTTATAGTGTGTCAGAGTTATGAATACTGATAGACCTTCTCCTAAAGTGCCCCTCAAGTTCACTGCCATTTGCTCATTAGGTTTGCTTTTTATTGCATGTCAGAAAGTGCCTCCTTTTAAGCACCTACTAATAAATGGGAATTGATGAGAACCTTATCTCCAGAGCGGGCGGTAAATTCAAAGGTCTTAAATGAGGAAGTCTGTGAGGCATCTAAGACCAGGGCCTGTGCCCGTGAATCTTGATCTGGCTTACAGGGGACAGTTTATTTGATGTTAAGATTGAAGAGGCATATATTCCTTAGCAGTACTTGAAGTTCGAAAATAGAAACAGTTCATTTCCCCATTGATAAAAGGACATAATAATCTATCTTTTTAAAGATGTCTCTGGAATCATTTTGAAATGCAATTTATTTATATGGAGACACACGAATTGTAACTTTGTAGGAAGTGTTAATATACTCTTTCCAACGCTAACATAAAATGCGTAAGGTGAAGGTGGCAGGGGTAGATGAAGATGGAAAGACAAAGAAAATGGCGGTGGTTATTAACTGACGGTGGGAGCAGGGGGCCAATGAGCATGATCACTCAGTCTCTGGAAAATCTGCAGATGAGGCTATAACAGGAGAGGCAGGGGCATGGGACAAGACAGTGACATCTTTTTCTCAGGTGTGGGGCTGCCTTGGGCTGAGCATGCTCTGGAAATCCAACTCTGGGCTACCTAGCTTTGGGAAACTTCTGAAAAGCAAGAGCACCTCTAGAAAGCAGCTCTTCAGCTCATGAGGATGTTGCTACACTGGCCTTGATGAGTTCCTATTAAATGGGAAAAAATACAAATTAAGCTTGCTGACAAAATGAAATAGAGAGGAAATATTGGCTATATGAGTTCCAACCATGGCAGGTTATAGCTTGCTGATTCAAAGAAGAGACAGGAAATCAAGAAGCCAGAAAGATAGAACTACCCCATGACAAATCACTGGTAAGAGAAGGGGAACCTAGAACCCTAAGGGTTTTTCAGAAATTCTGAATTTGTGTTTCCCAATCATTTATTCACTGCCTTTATTGGTTTTGCCATATCTACAAAGTATTTTAAAATTAACATATTTATTGAAAGCAATTCACTTTTTTACATAAACTTGCTCTATGTGATAATATATGTGATATACTAGTTTGATCTTTCTATGTGTATTAAAATAAAGACATTACTATTAAAATTAAAAATTGGGGACTCTCAGGTCTACTTTAAAACTTCTTATGTTCTGCCATTGGTACAAGTTCCGTGCTTTGGGAAGCTCTATTCTAAATGAGAAAAGCCAAGTGTCTTCCATAGATTTTAGAGGGGACCTGACCATCAGAGACTTAGGATTATTTCTTTGTAATTTAGACCCTGTAGGCTTTCAGAAGGACTTAGAGATGGCTTAAAATTAAGACATGTATTCAATAAGATTGTTAAGGTTAAAAACATATAAATACCAGAATCTTATAGAAGAAAGAAGCCAATTTACACCCCCCACCCCAAGCTAAAATAGTTACTATGTTGAATTAAATTTATCTCTGTGTTTTCTGGAAAAGTCAACATGATATTCAACTCATTCATGGGCTCTATGACCTCTGTTGACCCTTGTTATCTAAGGGAGATACCCACATAGTATTCTTTTTCTATGTTAAGAAACTTCGAAGTTTCCTAGAATTTCTATTGAAAATCCACATACTCAGACATCAGTTTCAAACCTGACAGATTTCACTAACAGGAAGAGTGGGAGAGCTGATCTGTCAAGGTGAGCTGTATGTACGGGAGTCTGGGAGGCTTGAAAAGGGTTTGCCTGACAGAGGTGAGAGTGCATCTGAGGTCTGATGTCATGAATCTGTGGGCAGCCAGGACTTCTGTGCCAGCTATCCAGTTGCTTATTGCTCTATAACAAACCACCTTAAAACTTAATGGAGGGGCATCTGGGTGGCTCAGTCGTTAAGCAGCTGTCTTCGACTCAGGTCATGATCCCTGAGGTCCTACAATCAAGCCCTACATTGGGCGCTCTGCCCAGCGGGAAGCCTGTTTCTCCCTATCCCACTCCTCCTGCTTGTGTTCCCTCTCTTGCTTTGTCTCTCTCTGTCAAATAAATAAGTAAAATTTCAAAAAAAAATAATGGAATGGAAACAAAAATTGATTAATATTTATTTCTTTTCTCACAGGTTTTATTTATTTGAGAGAAAGAGAGAGAGTGAGAGAAAGCAGGAGTGGGGTGAGGGGCAGAGGGAGAAGCAGACTCCCCGCAGAGCAAGGAGCCCGATGTGGGGCTTGATCCTAGGAACCTGAGATTGTGACCTGAGCTAAAGGCAGACACTTAACTGACTGAGCAACCCAGGCAACCTTGATTAGTATTTCTTAAAGTTTGTCAGTTGACTGGGCTCATCTGGGCAGTTTTCACATTAGGTCTTTCATGTACTTCTAGGCTGCTACCCCCAGGATTGGAATCATCTGAAACTTAACTGAACTGAATGTTCTCTATGGCACACTATTGAAACTAGCTATCATCTAGAAGCCTAGCTGGGCTGGAACATCTAGACACGTCTTCATTATGGGGCTTTGGCTTCTCACAGTATAGAGACTGAGTTTTTAAAGTAAACATCCCAACAGCAAACACTCCGAAAAGCAGGAAGCAGAAGCTGCCAGCCCACTTAAGGGTTCTGCTCAGCACTAACACACCATCACTTCTTCTGTGTTTTACTGAATAAAACAATTGCAGGGGTCACTCAGATTCGAAGAGTCTGGGGAAATACACTCTTAAAGAGGGAATGGCAAGGCCATAATGTAGAAGAGTACATAAAATGGGAAATACTAACATAATGATCTCTGAAAAATGTAATCTGCCACGTCCTCCAAGAGCCTTCTGCAATCTGGAATCAAGGCAGAACACACACACACACACACACACACACACACATTGGGGATTGTACTATGGGAATGGTACAAACTTGTATAGGTAATGATTCTAAGTTGTAGTGACTTTGGCATGTAAAGAAATTCATTATGTAATATGGTGACAGCAAAGAGTAACATTCAACTCCTGGCCCTTCAGTGGATTAGCTATGTAGCCTTGGCATAGTAAGTAGGCCTTCTATCATTGCCTCTACAAAACAAGAAGTCAGGGTTGGATGATCTATGAGAGTCCTCCCCATTCTTAATAATTAGGAAACTATGAACTCAATGGTCATTCACTTGTTGTGGGCAGGGGGAATGATGTGTTGAATGAAATGTTCATAAATTAAAAGAACACATTTGGATCAGGCTTGGCTTTCTGGGGATCAATAGTTGACATTAAATACTGTGGAGAAAGTTATTGATGGCATTGATTGTTAAATTCGTCTTTGTAGCTCTACAGTCCTAGAAAGACATTTTTTAATGATCTTCTACACATATAAACTTTTAATTTTTTTTCTTTTTTATGTTTTTCCCTTTAATATGAAATCTGGCAAGTAGTCTCTGGCTTACAGATTTGGAATTTGATTATATGTAATCAGCATAATCACTTCTTAATACTGATTTGTAAATCAATATCTCTGTTCATTTAAAGTGTTGAAGTAAGAATAGAGTATACCCGAGTCTTTCACTGTGGATGGCTACATGGTATTAAATTACATAATGTGTATCTCTCACAGATTAATATATGATAACTGAGCCCGACTGCACGTAAAAGAGGACCACAACTGGTTCATATTCTCTCTGTTTCTAAGAAAAAAAATGTGGACATCATTCAGACATATATCCTGGCTCAGTACAGGTACTATGGGAACTTGGAGCTGTAGTCAATGAGATGCATTCTCTTGAGTGGAGAACATAAGCGATGGCTGGAAAGCAAATGCAAAATAGCCAGAGGTTGCAGAGGAGCTTAGTGTAGGATGTAAGCCTTCATAGTTCTTTGTATAATGCAAATTTAACAATAATTGCAAGTGTAAATAATAGAACCTACTTCTTCCTCTTCTTCTTCTTTTTTTAATCAACAGCAACCAGGAAGTAACCTGAACTTCTTTATGTGGCTTTATGGAACTTTATGTGGCTTCCCACATAAAACTCCTGAATGTCAATTCAACTCACTGCAATCATGAAAAATTGTCCCCTCTCTGAAAACCACCTCTCATTTATTTTAATGAAAATGATACAACCAGCTGTGGCATATTCCAAATTCTCTACTGAAATCATACAGAAATACAGTTGTCTACTATCAATAAAACACTCAATAGTAATTTTTAGACATAAGGCATTGTTCTTGAAGGCTATCAAAGGGCTTATTCATTCGTGCTTAATTTGTTTGCCTGTTCAGCAAATACTTTGAGTACTTACTCAGTGCCAGGCTTTTTGCTGTGGCAGAAATCACTGTTTTTCTAACAGCAATATGCCTCACCCTCTCACATACGTACCCATCCATAGACATAGCCTGGTATCAGTGTCAAAAGCACCAACTCTGGGATCAGATTGCCTGAATTACAATCCTGGCATCGCTACTGTCTAATTATGTGATCTTATTTAAGTTATTTAATGTCTGTAAATCATAGATAATAATGGTAACTACCTCATATGCTTGTGATGTTTAAATGAGTTAATATACTATAACTAGTGGAACAGTGCCTAGCACAACATAAATGCTATTTTAGACTTAGCTATTACTATTACTACCACTACTATTAATAACAATAACAGGTGTCTGGTTGACTTAGTCAGTAGGGCATGTGATCTTGATCTCAAAGTCAAGGGTATGAACCCCATGTTGGAAGAGATTTCGAAAAATAAATAAATAAAATAATAATAATAATAATAATAAATACAAGCACTATGACAGACTCTTGGTTTTGTTTAGTACTGGTAGCTATGTTCTTCAAAGAAAAGTAAGTCCCAGCCAAAGGTGCATATTAACTTTGGTTGAAATCAGTCAGGTAAACTCTATTCCTCTTCCTCATAGTTGTTGTAAAAATGGACACAAGGTGCCATTCTGTCCAGTGAAATGTGAAGACAATATTGTTTGAGGATATAAGATTGAAAGTGCTTTGAGATATAGGGCACTAGTCCAAGAACAAATATTAGCATTCTGAGGATAAAGATGAAAAGGAAGAATGTCCTTGGTGATTTCATTGAGCTCCTGAATCAACCAACCCTGAAACGATCATACCAGGACTTATTATTAGATACTAGAAATAACAGTATGTTTGTATAAGTCATTTTCAGTTGGGTTTTCTGTAATTTTCCACTGAAAGAATCAAGTGAAATGATGTGTCATCCTTTCATGATCATGAGGATTCATGACATCATTGAAATTCCTTATTTACTTAAAGAAATACAAGAAACATATCTAAGACATCTTAGGAAGAAAGAATGAAATTGGCAGATGATGAAATTAGGATATTCACACTAACTCAGATGGGACATTGATTTGAACACGTACAAAAATGACATAGGAGGTAAGTATAAAAGATATGAGATAGATCCAATTGGTCTTTCTACATAAGGACACTAAGCCCTTTGGATCACTCTCATTCTGCACGGAGACATAATGCACAAGCGTAAATATCATCATGATTCTGCTCTATAAAATGTATGATAGTTGATTAAGTGTAACTTATCTATTAGTAGGTATCAGGGACAAGAAAGGTTAATTTGAGCCAGAGTTTCTCAGGTTACATCAGAACTACTTAGCCTCTCCAGTCCCCTTTTTCAAAGGTCCTGACTCAGCAGATTCAAATGTAAGTCTTGGGGTACACTTGAAGAAATACTAATTTAAGAATTGTCTTTCCATCTCAGAGGAACACAAATTCAAAATATATATAAAGATAGGTTATTGCTCATCAATTTGAGCAAATATCATTTGCTAACATAAGAAGAAACCTCGATATGAAAGTTTTAATGCTTCGGTGAGATCATCTTAATGCATATTCTAACTTAGTTCATAGCACATAAATAAAAAAGTTAATTTTGATTAAAAAGAATAAAATGACTTTCATTGATGAGATTTCTGTCACCTCCAACCCAATGCCCCAAGTACTTTATTGATGAGAACTTGGTATCTAGTATTTCCATCTTTAAAAACTACTTAGAACTACAAAAGCAAATTGCACAGAAGTAATTATCTCCTTTTCAGGAATAAAATATACACTGAATATCTAAATCATGTGTTTAGGATGCAGACAGTACCTTGAAAAAACCAAGGTGAATAAATTGGTAGATACATACCATTTACAGTTGTCCCATCCCTGATGGAATTATCAGTCTGAATAGTCAGATCACACATCTGAATTAGCATAGGGTTATTAAGTTCCTAATTCTGGGTCCCCATTCCCTGTTGTCTCCCTCACTTACCTGTCTGATACAGTCATTTGCCGGTCTGCACTCAGACCCACTCCTTACTTTCCCTCACTCTGGCTGCATCGGATAGAATTACTTTTTCCAGTCCTATTTACCAACTTCCAGCTAGGTTCAGCTAAAAGAAGGCATTGGAGGGGGCACAAAAGGGGGGAAAATCTATGTATTTCTCTGTCTCTGTGTCTGTCTATCTCCCTCTCCTTTAGGCGACATGTATGATAGCAACTGGGCCTCCTTCATGATTCCAAATCAGGCCAGCTATCCCTGCCTTACTAGTTCCAGTTACCATCAGGCATACCTGAAGTGGTTTCTGCTTATGAATATGGATGGCTTCAGAGCCTGGGATCCAATAATACTCTTTTCTCTTCAGCAGTCCAGCCAAAGAGCAATAGTGGTTTTCTGTTCTCGTTACTACCTGAGCTACCCTGCTATCATCTGTGTGGCTTCTTAACATATCCCTCTATTAAAATTCCTCCTACCTGGAGTAGCTACTGTACCAACCTAGATTCAATCTTGATTTCTCCCAGGGACTCTCTTTTTCCAAACATTGGTGATGATTCCATCTTTCCTTGTATTCCAGAAGTGACCTACATTCTCCTGATGTCATGTATTCCCCAAACAAGGTCAACATGGTTGAAACACAGCCTCCCTCTAGAATACCAGTGTGCAATGAATTGGTTGTTTCATTTGATCTATGAATAACTACAACAGGCCAAAGGGTATCAGAACTTATATAAAAACCATGTTATAATGAACTGACAATGTAGTTTGCTTAACTGTATATGATGGGGCCTTTGTGGAAAGTCTTAGATGTCAGCAGCAGAGAAACTTTTGACATAAAATGCCCCACCTAGTTATGGACATTGGGGAGGGTATGTGCTATGGTGAGTGCTGTGAAGTGTGTAAGCCTGGCGATTCATAGACCTGTACCCATCTAATAATACATTATATGTTCATAAAAAACTTTAAAAAATTATCAAAAAAAAAAAAGAGCAAATGGGAGTTTAGTTTATAAAGGTGAAAAAAGTTGGGGAGATGATTATAGAGTCTAGATCTTTTTGTTCTGTAGAAAACAAAATGGATAAATGGTCATTTAAGTTGGTATTTTACTCAGTTTTCATAATATGTAGTTGGGAGTCGGATATAAATATGATAAAAAAAAATGCCCCACCTAAGAAAAGCCACAGCAAAAGACATAGGGAGGGAGCCATTGACAGGCAGCTGAAGGGTAATAGAGTAAGGGAAATCATGTAAGAGGACAGCCTAAAGCCAGCTAAACCTTACTCTCTGAAAAATCATCCAGTGTTAAGATTATCATTGGTGGAGAAATCGAGAGACTGGCAAAAGGAATTTTGACATATCCACATATAACTCTCAGAATCGCCATATTGTCTTTCATTTTTACGGCCTCTCATTTAGCACACATATGCCTCTGAATGTTCAATACTTAAGGAGAATTCTGTGGGGGACCACATATTTTATTCTTAATCCTTTGAGAAACTGCACAGCCAAAAGACCTTGCTTTCAGCCTCCTGTCTTCCCAATAGAGTGAAGTTGCCAGCAGTCCAACAGAAAATATTATCAGATAAAGGGGATGTTTTACTTAATGGCTTCCCTGCATTTGATTCTGCATATACTATTTTGTCTTTGAAACATATCAAGAGATGTATGTAAGCTGTCTGGCACTTAGTGCTTTTATAAAAACAATTTTACATGACAGGAGTAGCATTGTCTGATGCCTGCTATTCCTCTTTCCAGGCAGATGAGATCATCAGACACATTAGCCCAAGCTATAGTGTCTAAACCAGACTAGGAAAAGTACTCTGAGCTGTGGATTTCTGGAAATCAAAGTGTCAACACCCTATTATGTATAGTGGTGGATGAAGCTCCTTAAAGAAAAGGCTGGTTTCACTGGCGTTAGAAATAATTAATATTTAAGAAGGTGATTTGTTTCACACACACACACACCCATTTAGAAGGGATCTTGGAATCATTGGAGTCAGCTCTGGGAGATGGCTGAGTGAGGGGATCATAGAGGCAAGAGCTTAGAAGAGCATGGTGGGGACCTCTGTGTTTGTTTTCCAAAGCAATGCCCTGGTTTTCGAAGTGACAGTAAAAGGAATGGGGCTTAAGATGTGTTCTCGGTTTCCCATAGGAATATGTACACAAAATCAAATTCTGCTTTACAGTGTGACAATTTTAGCAACTTTTTGACTATCTCTACTTCTACATTATATTCTGATACCCAATTTAAAAGCCTCTTTAGACCAGAAGGATGCTGTTTAAGGGAAAGAAAGAAACAAAGAAAGAAAGAAAGAGAAATTCCCTTTCTGAAATATATTATTTTCTTTTGAAAACAAAAGTTTGTGTTTACTTATAATAAGAGCATAACGGTAAAGTTCAAACATGTTCGCATTACCTCTTTGTATTTTAGCAATCATCAGGAAAGAAGACACAAAATAACCTATTACAATGACAAAGACACACACGCACACACACGCATACACACAGTTTTGTTGTTGTTGTTTTAGACATTTCTGCTGAAGATGTATACTCTGGCATAGTATAAAAGTCAAAAAAGAATCAACCCTCTGTGAAATATCAGTGATATTTTACCAGGGATAAAAGAACCCTTTTTAAATCTACATATAGAATATAAGTACGTTATAGAATAGGTTTTAAGAAGAAGCATAAAACTATCTGATGTTTAGAGATCTGGGTTCAGATTCTATACTGACTAGACTTACTAGCTACGTGACTTTGGATAAGATGTTTCATCTCTTTATTTTCCATTAACAAAGGAGGTCATTCCTGCCTCACAAGCTTGTTTGAATAATTAAGTGAGATCATGCAAGTAACATGCTAGCTCGTATCTAATTCTCACTTAGAATCCTCCTCTACTTGTCCTTTCCTTCCTACTTTCCTATTTCAGGATAGGAATCTGGTGCCTGAGTGTCTCAGTCAGTTGAGCATTTGACTCGATCAGAGCTCAGGTCTTGATCTCAGGGCTGTGAGTTCAGGCTCCACACTGGGCTTGACACTGAAAGTGGAGCCTACTAAAAAAATCTAAATGCTATGGTTCAGTCCATGTTCCCTGAAACATGTAATTACAAAAATCAAAAATCAAAGCTATCACTGACCTATAAATTAAGAATTTGATATTTGTTTCTTCTCCTATCCCAGTCACCCAGTTATCTTCCTGCATAAAGCTTCTCCAATACCTTATATGCCTATGACTACTAATTCTCTCCCAATACCTAAAACTTTCATTAATAGAAGTATTACAAAGAACAGTGTTAACTTTAATGTTCAACAAAGACAGTAGCAAAAGAACAGAAATCTTTTTTTTTTTCCATCATGTCTTAGAGTATCCTAAAATGTCATCATATAGCTAGTTTCCTACTTATCTAATAATAAGGCTCGCTCTGAACCTGTATGTGTATATGCAGTTGAGTTGGTCTTTAGGTCTAGTCCTGCCTGATTTTGTTCGATAGGCAGAAACCAAATGAATAAATGATGTCCAGGGCTGACTATAGATGCGTGGATAGCTGTGCACACTGGAGCATGGGGGTGCCGGTTGCTTACACATCAAGGAAGGCGTTCACCTGAAGTAGTGTAGAAATAGATTGGTTAAAAATATTAGAATCACAAGATTTCAGACAAAGTAATTCTTTTTTTTTTTTAAAGATTTTATTTTATTTATTTGACAGACAGAGATCACAAGTAGGCAGAGAGGCAGGCAGAGAGAGAGAGAGAGGAAGAAGCAGGCTCTCCGCTGAGCAGAGAGTCCGATGCGGGGCTCGATCCCAGGACCCTGGGATCATGACCTGAGCCGAAGGCAGAGGCTTTAACCCACTGAGCCACCCAGGTGCCCCCAAAGTAATTCTTATTTATTTACACAGCCAGAATGGTAGGTATATCTTGGTTACTTCTTTTTTTTAAATTTCTTTAATTTTTTTATTAACACATAATGTATTCTTAGCCCCAGGGGTACAGGTCTGTGAATCGCCAGGTTTATACACTTCACATCTTGGTTACTTCTTAAACTACTAAGGAAATGAGCAGAAAGATGAAGATGAAGGGTCTTCTGGAATCTTCCTATAATTTTCCAGTCTCACTAACATACCTTAGTCCTCTCATCCATAGATTATATATCATTTTACAGAATTTTCAGCTATCCTGAGGTATAGCTGAAAATTATAGGAGTCGACATTGAGGCTTTAAACATTGACTAATGCCCTTTGTTTTTGTTATTGCTTTTGCTATTCCAAGTTTCAAAGATGAAATTGAAAGGCACATCTCTAGATGTGCTTTTGATTTTAGAATTCTAAAGGAATATTAGAAAATTGTTTTACCATTCCTGGGGAAGAGTAATAACTGATGTAGGCACCATGAATAGACCAATTTATTAATGAAATATTGCAGACATGAAGAAATTTTTACTCTTCTAAGGTATCCTATCCTAAAGTGATATCTTCATGACAACAATATTATTAAAACTTGAAAAAGGCTTTGATTTTGTTTTGCTGATATATGCATGTATGTGTATACACTGAGGGAAGTAGGCAGGTGATATATACAAAGGGAGTCTATTGATCAAGTTGCTCTATCTGATTGACCAGTATACCTGATCCTCCTTAGGTACTCCCTATACCCCAACTTTTAACTAGTTGCTATGGCTTTGGTAGACATAGCTCAAGATAATCACTGAGTATCCATTGATTTGCCACAATGATGTGTTTAAAATTCATCTCTCTATATCACATTTAACAGACCAAATGAAGACCAAAAAAAAGTTCTGCTGCTATTTTAAAAAACAAAATCAATTAAATGAAAAAAGTTATTAATAACAGTTATTAATAACAATATTGCCCTAAACTGTAATACAGGAGAATTTGAATTAGGGGAGCCATCTTAATAGAGCAGGGTTGAATCTACCAATTACACACACATGGTGCACGAGACTATTTGCTGTTTGCTCATTCTGTGAAGAAGACACAAGTATTACAACTGGTAGACAGATCAGAATTAAAGGCGGAGACTGAAATTCAGATTCTGTTAGAGAGGAGTGTTTCCCAAAGCATATATCAGGTCTTTACATTTTATAAGGCAAAATTTAAAATGTTCTGGCACACTCAGATGTAAGACCAAGAGACAATGAACTTATTCATTACTTTGGGCATAAATCTACCTGTTTCTAGAAGAACCTTAAATTGTCATTAATTTCAAAACATGTTCAGCTTAAAAACCCAATGCATTCTTTTTGTACTTAGGTATTCTATTCTAAATTCAATCACAAAAGTGAACCTTTAGCAAAAACGGTTCAGGGTTAACAAAATACCAAATAGGATTTACCAAAAGTTATTTTCTCTTACATTTTAAGCCCGTGCTGATTCTGAGGAAACCAGAACCCACATGTCTCTAATTCATTTACAATTAATAAAATGAAATATTTTATCAGTGTTCTTCTGTCTGAAAGGTAGTTGGATAAACTTGAATAGTTCTCTTTTCTCTTTTTTTGTATCTATACTCACCTGAATCTAAATGATTCTGTTTCTAACTAGTAATGTTTCAATAGTAAGAGATTCCCTTCACTTTGAACCTAGGAAAATGTGTACCCTTGTTTCTCACTTTTTATCAACAAGTATTTATGACCTCATCATTTGAATGTAATTTTAAGATACTTAAGTAACAAAATCTGGGGGCACCTGGGTGGCGCAGGTGAAATGTCCTTGATTAAGTGTCCAAGCCTTAGTTTGGGCTCAGGTCATGACCTTGGGGTTTGGAACTGAGCCACACTATGGGATCTGTGCTCAGGGTGGAGTCTGCTTAAGATTTTCTCTCTCCCTTTCTCTGCACCCCCACACTCATGCCGTCTCCCTCTCTCTAAAATAAACAGAATCTTAAAAAATGGAAATAAAATACTTAAAATCTTACTGATTTATATGTTTTGGGAATGTTAAACAGGAAAAAATAAAGTCTGAACATGGGTAAAGCACTTCCCAGTTTGGCTGTTTGTGTCGGAATAAAGATTAAATAATCACCACCTTGTTCTTCTAGGATTTGACTCTACCTCAGATAATTTACTATGGATTAACGCAGTGTCTTTTTCTATAAGCAGCATCCTAACTACGATTACTTTCTCAGTATTAAATATTAATATATATGATTTAATACGGAAGAGTTGGCTTTTCCTGACCACCCCTCTCACTCCAGTTAATACACACTCACTCAGTCCCTATTATCCACATCTGATTTTCTTTTGAAAATAATATAACACATCTGCTGCAACCCTGGGGGTGGAAAAAGATGTAAATTCTAATGAAAGTTGGTGATGTTGATGACAGTCTGCAGCCTCATACACTTGAATATACCATGCAAAATGCAGAGGCGCTTTCGTGAAGTGCTAACCCACGAGAACATCATCTGGGAAGAATGTCCATGGAACTACAGAGTTGAGGAGCTCCCCTAGGACAGTGGGACTCTTCTCTCCGAGAGGAGGCTCCCCAACCTCAATCCTGTGTCAAAGGGAGTGACCCATGTGAGAAAAATTGTCTCTCTAAACTGAATTTCTCATATTGTTCTTAAACTATTTTATTTCACTGAGCCCTCTGTGAACATTCCGTGAGCTGGATTCCAAGCTCTCCTGTGGTAATATGTTGCATTCTGGAAACTGTTAAAACCATTGGAACTCAGGAAGGGTATATAGAAATGAGGCACTGAGAGCCACTTCATAAAGGAATCAAGCAGAGAGCAGAGCAAAACATAGTTTATTGAATAAATGCATGGAAGCCAGAGCCAGGTGGCATGGGTTTAAAACCTTACTCTGCAATACGTGCCCGCCTTAAGGAAGGCTTAAAGAAGGCATGTATTGCATGGAGTACTGGGTGTGGTGCATAAACAATGAATCTTTCCACACTGAAAAATAAAATAAAAAATAAATAAAATTTTAGTGTCACATGGGGAAAAATAAATAAATGAATAAAATACTTTAAAAAATTACAAACATTAAAAAAAAAACTTATTCTGCCCTTTACTACACATTCTCTTTAGATAAGCTACCTCCCCCTCTTAGCCTCAGTTTGCTCAAAAGAGAGATTATAAACAGTACTTTCTTGATAGAGCTGTTAAAGAATTTAATAAATTAATTCCTACAAAGCAAGTATATCTTGGTCCCAAATAGTTCAACCATTTTACCCTCTATATCTATATTGCCCATACCCTGCTTCTTCAAAACCAAGCTATCCATCTACCTCCTCCAGGAAGAGCTCCAAGATTAATCCAATTTAACTCTATTAAACTCTTTACTCAATCTTGGGACTCCAATAGTGATTTAACTATTTTTATGGAAATCTATTGTTTTGAAATTATATCATCACTTTATATGTCTGATTTCTGTCTCTCCAGCCAGAAAGCAAGCTCTTAGAAATATTTTGTCTTTTATTTCTTGTTCCACCCTTTTTCTATGCCACCCCCATACACATACTGCAATATTCAAAATAATTTCTTTAGTTCATTCATTCCTTTAACTAACAAGGGCATGTCACTCAAAGAGTTTTCTTTTTACTTAAAAAATATCTTACTGTGGTAAATACCCATAAATTAATTTAACAATTAAAATTTATTATCTTCACCATGGTTAAGTGTACAGTTCAGTTGTGGTAAACATATTCACCCTGTTGTACAACCAATCTCCAGAATCTTTTTACCGTATAAAACTGGAACTCTATGCCCATTAAACAACCCCCGTTTCTCTCTGCCCCTAGTTCCTGGCCACCACCATTCTACTTTGTTTCTAAAAATTAGGCTATTCTAGATATCTCATGTAAGTAGAATCATACAATACTTGTCTTTTTGTGACTGGGTTATCTCACTTAGCACATGTCTTCAGGGTTCATCCATGTAGTATAGCATGTCAGAAAATCCTTCCTTCTTAAGGTTGAATAACGTTTCCTTGTGGGTCTGTTCCACATTTTGTTTATCCGTTTATCCACTGATGTTATTTGGGTTGTTTCCACATTTCAGCTATTGTGAATAATACTGCTAAGAATCTGGGGTTGCACATATTCCTCGAGAACCTGTTTCCAGTTATTTTGGAAACATACTCAGAAGTAAAATTGCTATAAAATTTTTTGATTAAAAAATTACTAAATGCACTAAATGTACCTGATTACTAAATGCAGGTATTTTTTCTGTAGTCAGAGAGATAATGGATACTTTATTTATTAATTCTGTAACTAGTTATTGAATGCCAGACATTGTGCTAGGTTCTAGGGTGTAAAGATCAACAAATGTTGTCCAGACCCTTAGGAAACTCATTCACGTTATTTCAACTTCGTTTGGCATTAATAATAACAAAATTTGTGTACATGTCCTAAGAGGGGAAGAAAGGCTTCATACAGGAGGCTGTCTCAGCTGGTTCTCAGGTCATAGGTAGAAATTTGCTAGGTGAAGGATAAAGAAAAGGCATTCTAGGAAAAAATTAAAAAGTGGGTACAAAGACACAAGCTACAGTATGTAGAAGGACTCCTGAGTTTGGTGCCGTTGGAACACAGACAATGTGAAAGGGACAAGGGACTGAAGAACTAGTTGAGGCTACATTTAGGTCACATTGTGAAGGCCACTGGATGAGGACAGGAGTCAAAATTTAACTTCCAGGCAAAAGTTCTGTTAGGCAAGAATGGAGATTTGAATTGCTTTTGGGAAGATCAAGAGTAGTAGGGAAGACTGTTCCTGAGATAGTAGATAAGAGACAATGAAGACCTTCTTTTTGTTTGGTTTTCTTTGGTAAAAGTGACTTCTAAAAAAGGTTTGCAGGCAGAAACCTAAAGAGACTGACCCTAGCTTTTCCCTTACTACCTGTCATTGAACTCCCTGGGCCATAGGATCCTATCTATAAAATATGAACAATAATGCCCAGAGAATTATGAGGATTGAGCAAAGTGATGAATATGAATGTGCTTTGTAAACTGCCAACAGTCTCTGCAAATGTAAAGCAATATCAATATTGTCATTATATACTTATCAACCTGATAATTTATTCAAAACAGTGCATTATTTTATACGTATTTTCCAACTAACAAGGTATCCTATTTTCACTAATAATACAAGGTTGAATACATCAAACCTCATTAAAAAGAAGTCAATTTTTTCCTAGTCTCTTGCATTTAAAATGAATCATGTACAATAATGCGGTAGAAAAGAAAGTGGAGCTGACTAATCATTTCTGATCTACGTGGATTCATTTTTGCCCTTGTTTTCTCCACGTTACATGACCCTATGTCTATCAGGGAAGACTGTAAGTTTTGGATGTGCATATAATCCGAAAAAGTTTGTCTTGTGTAACCTCTCAGTTTTCTCAGACACACACACACACACACACACACACACACACACAGTTGGAGATATGGGACGTTTGTCAAGACGATTTGATATCCTACAGATGGGCATTATATACATGCAGATACTGTTGGGATATTTAAAGTACTCTGGAGGCAAAGGAGGACATTTTAGTTCTGAACTGACAGAGACTCTAGACACAGTGATGATAATAGGAGTTAGCAAGACTGTCCGTATATTCCATGCATTAGCAGCCCTGAATGGTACATTTCCCAGGTACACCAGGAGAGGAAGTCATGGTAGTCCTGGAAGTTTCCCCCCACCCCACCCCTGAGAAGAGATAGAGAGAAAATAGCAATTATTTTTTGAATCTAGAATAAATTTGCTAAGAATTTGACTTGGAAAAATAAAAAATGGGATGGTGACTACTCTTTCTCTCATGCGTGAGGAGTCAGGAGGATAATTGTTAGAATGATTTGGAGGGAAATTTTTAGCTAAGCAAAAGGGTTGCATGTCAGTCAGAAAGTAAGTAATAGGTTGTTTGCATCATTGGGTCATGTGTCAATATTTTTGGCACATAGAGTTTGAGCAAGACAATAGCCTTGATATACAGGGTAAATTGCTTAGCATTTCAAATATGTCCTCAATTTGGGGGAGTAAGTGGCAATAAAGTTCAAAAGGCAGCATGTTGTACCTCATCAGCAGGTCTGGCTGCAAGCGTCTGCTTACGGGTCTGCCGTGAGAAATCTGGCTGGATTTCTTTCACTGGCTCTGGGTCTGGTTTAGTAGAGCTGCCATTGTGTATGGCATTTACTCCAAATCAAAAACTATCTTTCTGCCTCAGTTTCCTTTGCTATAACAGTATCATTTTTTTCTTTCAAACACTGTTAAATTGGTTGTCATTTTTTTTTTTAAACCTCTAAGTAAGAGTTGGCATTTTCTTTATAATGTATACCCCTGCTATTTCCAGAATGGATCTGAGTCAGCCTTATGGGAACATTTTACTGCATACCTCAGTAAACGCTGGCATGTTTCTGATTGTTTTCTCTCTCAGTATCTTTACCTATGTCTGAGGATATATTTCTATCCTGTCTCCTGTCCTTCACCCTCTTTGCTCATTTCTAATCGGTTTCTACAGTTAGGGGAATCTAACAACTGCAGTGTCAATATCCTTTGCTACCCAAGGACACCACGGGGTGGAATAATTCCCAGTAGAATGATTCAGAGAGTTTTCCCAGAGTTACAAATTAACAATCTGGTGAGACTATGACCAGCCTGAAGAGGCAGGTTAGTCAAGGTCCAGCAAAACCTGGAGTGGAGGCACCGGCAGCAGGTAAAGGAGCCGTAAGTAAGAAATTATGTTTAACAGAGGCTGCAAATCAGTCAGGCTTCCAAAACGGGATCCTGAGACTCAACAAAATGAATACATGAATAACAAATAATAAGTGACCTCTGGCACCTAGAAGTCCCTTAGCAGAGAAAACAAGTGGGAAAACAAAACAAAACAATGATGTCCTTTCTTTAAGCCATGCCATGCTCCTGACAGTTTCAAATTCCTTAATTGCGTTCTCTATTATTTTCCATAGCAGATAAAAGCACCTGGCTGATATGCAGAAAAAGAGAAAGAACTTCGAGGATGTGTTTTGCTTTGTGTTAAAGGGTTCCTATATTCATCACAACAATATTCCCCTAGAAGCTCCCATTTCTTAAATAAGAAATGAGAAGACCAAGAGAGTGGTGCCACCATTCCAGGAAGAAGCCCAACAGATCCTGTGGGGAGGAGGCTGCCCCCCACGCAGGCACGCATTTGCTTTTGTCCTCTGGGGCTGCCCAGCGGCCAATCCCACTTAAGCCTCTCTTTGGGAGAGCAGCCCCTTCCCTTGAGTGCAGATGTGCCCCCCCCCCCCCCCCCCAAAGAAGGCCAGCCCTCCTGCCCGGGAAGTGCCTGATTCAGTCTCAGTGGCTTACGGACCCACCCTCCCCTGGGAGGTGGATTTGAAGGGGTACAAGGAGGCACTCCAGGCTGTTCCTGCTGTGGATTTTTTTTACTTCAGTGCTCTGGAAGTTTCTCTGGTCTTGCTACTTTTCTGCCTGATCCTCCTGATCTCCTCAGATTCGGAGAAATAATCGGGAAATAAATAATCGGGAAATTTCCTTTGGACTCAAAATAGACAAGAGTCACTTCTGACCCTTGCAGCCATGCACCCAGACTGATACTATACAGTTAAGAGATGTGCCTCTTGCTTGTAGTGATATTTGGCTACTCAAGTTCCTCGCTCTACATGTGGTGTGAACTTAATTCAAGAGAGTTCTCTCTGGCCCTGAGTGAGTGACCTACTTACTCTGCTGAGATCCATTGGATCTGACACTCAGGAAACAAGCACTGAGGGTCACAGAGAGAGCACCAGGACATAACACTGCAGGGAAATGCTAAAATGAAAGGCAGGCTCCACTCTTCACCTAAAGGCTAACATGACCTGCTATTCTCTTCTCAATTAGGATAGGACAGACACATAGATGATTTTTGAACTTTAGGAACACAGAAGAATCACTTTGAAAGTTACTTTAAAAATGCAGTGTCCCAATCATCCTTTCAGAAATACTAATGTAAGTGGTATGCTTTGCAAAGAGTCTTCCTTTCTCACTTTCCGAGTTCCCTAAAACTTCTATTGGACCTTTTTCTTTGGGTAGGGGAGAAAGGGAAATAGATACTGTCTACAAAAGGACTCTTACTACTTAAGAAATGTAACAAATCGGGGTGCTTGGGTGGCTCAGTCAGTGAAGCATCTGCCTTCAGCTCAGGTCATGATCCCAGAGTCCTGGGACTGATCCTCCTCAGTCTCCCAGCTCAGCAGGGAGCCTGCTTCTCCCTCTCCCACTCCCTCTTTTTGTGCTCTCACTCTCTCTCTCTCTGTCAAATAAATAAATAAATAAAATCTTAAAAAAAAAAAAAAAGGAAAGAAATGTAACAAATGAACATATGGTAGTGTACTTAGCCTGCTAGGATTCAATTATGTAGGCTCAGAGAAAGGAAATAAAGTAGATGAGGACACGTGCCCTTGGTCAGCCTCATCATCACTGTGCCTCTTTAAGTGACCGACCACCTTACCAAGTTGCAGGTGACTCTAGTGTCTGAAAACATATAGCCTTCTAGCAACATGACCCCCAAATATGATCAATTACTTTATCAGGTGTTCGATCAAGTGAGCAATAATCTGTGCCAGCTGGCAGAAAAAATGTCCGCATTAGATTTATTAAGAAATCTTTTTCAGAATCTTCCAAGGTCATTTTGCTAACAGTGATTTTCAGCTACAGGCTGAAAATTTGATCTCCTAGTAAGAGGACTCTGCTCTTACAGAAGTCAGTCTTGGGAGATGCAAATGCAGTGCAAAGTAGGGGTAAACATCTTCACTTGTAGCCAGATTGATTCTCCCTCTAGCATTTATTAACTGTGCAACTTTGGACAAGTTGCCTACCCTTCCATTCTCAGCTTCCTCACCTGTGAAATAATAGTCTCTCTTTCATAGGAGGGACTCTGGGTTACATGGTGTCAAAACCAAGTGCAAATATTATTGCAAAGAAGGACAGACTCCTTTCCCCACTTTCCACCGTTTCCCAGAGTCCTGCGATATTTACTGTGTTTGACTAATGCCGCCGCATCGAAATTCAAGCAAAGTGAAAGCAAGGCAAATGCTAGAAAAACATCTGCCTTGCTTTCACTTCAGCAAATACCGTGTCTGTAAGCAGAGCCACAGTCACAAGATTCCACATGCAGGCTGAAAAATTCAGCAAGGGTGTTAGTTACCAAATCATCATAGCAGGGACCGAGACTTGGGTTAAAACTAGATGCCTTTCCTGACCACCAGCCTAGGTTGGGACTGCCATCATCTGCTCTCAAGGCATCCTGTAATTCTCCGTGGTGGTACCAATCACAATGTAATTAAAATAATTAGTGTCTCTCACCCACTGTTCCTCCCATTCCTCAGCCCCAACGCCCTAGAATGTAAATTTCGTGAGGACTTTTCCAGTCCTAGATCATCGATGCTGCACACGGGTGCTTTGAGTAATGCAGGCACTCAATAAATATTTACTGAACGAATGAATGTGTGAATGACAATCCCCCACATGTATAGATTTCAGATATTTTCTATTTTTAAAGTGGAGGCTATGAGTAAGGAATGGGACCAATATTCATTTCTATATTGTCAGTTTTAAAGTCAGCCATATGCTTCACCATACTTAGTGTTCACTCCATTCCTCTGAATTCAACAAACACTTCTTGAGCACTACCATGTGCTATGCTGATCAGGATACAGAGATGCTCTCAACGAGTTCATCCTCCTCCACATCCCCTTCTCCTATCACACACACAGGAGGGGAACTTCATATTATTCGTTCACAAAACAAGCATTTGTTGAGCAATTGCGGTGTGTTATAAATATCTCTAGCTTCATATTTCTTCCTTGTGCCTGCTTTTAACAGTATAGATGGGTCGTGTATTCTCTTGCCTATGAACAACTACTCGTCAGTTACATGGTTGCAAATGGTCCTGCTGGCTGTGTCACCTGGGTCTGGGGCAATGATATGTTGTGTACAGACCAGACAGCATCGCAATTAAAAACCTCAAAATCTCTTGTATTTCTTACTCTCCCGAGTTCTTTGCAAGTTTAATGGCTCTCTAGGGCAGCTCTCTTCAGCTATCAGTGATCTGATCATCTCCACCTTGCGGCTCTACTGTATCAACATTTCGCTGACACCGTATGGCAGGGGAACAGAGACAATGTAAAACTCACATTGCTCTCCCAGTCTTGGACCCACGCAGACATCATATACTGCCATTGATCTGAAGGAGTCACGTGTCCCAGCCTATGTAATGGATCTGGAAAGGAGAGAATTGGATATGGTTAAGCACTGGCTGTTTTTACCACATTGTTATATTTTACTCTTATCAGAAGCAATCCCAACCAGCAGAGTACATTGTGCGATAATCACAGACCACTAAAATTCATCTACGTAGTCGAGAGTATCTTCCATTTTCCTATTTTACAATAATGGAGACCGAGGCTAAAAGATCACCCAAGATTTCAGAACTAGTTAGAGGCAACACTGGCGCTAGAAACGAGGTGTCCAGAATCCCTATCCAGTATGGGCTTCCCACTGCGCAATGATCTGCTCACAACGCTGCCCACATGGCACTCCGTCATCAGTCTTCCCCATCCATAGAAGGCAGAATCTGATAAAAACGGAGCCTTTATGGTTCAGCCAGAGCCAAGTGTCTCATGTCAGTTGATTAAATGCAGCAGAGCCTTCTGTCTCATTTCAGTAGAAATTCCAGTTCCTTAGACTTTCCATTTTCAATACACTATGTTATTTTCAAGGAGAAATTCAGTAGCAGGAACTGAATTTGTTGAGCCCTGAGGCCTGGATTTTAAATTTTATTAAGTATGTATGTTGCCCTCCCACATCAAGCACAGACAGTTAACTTCTGGTTTGGAAAATTCGCTGGCATTTATTGGGCATATATGAACTGGATTGTCTCCTATAACACAGTGAACTTGATTTATAGGTAATTCTTCTCTATTTACAATTTTCAGTGGTGTTGAAAGTAGATTTAAAATTTGGTGGTTTAATTTTCCATAATAGCTGAAGACACATTGGGCAAAGGGGGACTTTTAAAAGAGAATATATTTAGAATTACCTGATTTAGGGTTCAGTTCATAGGAAGCCAAAATATCCAGAGTTGTTTATCTCTCATCTTTCCACATACCTCTTCTTTCCATATATCTATAACAAATACATTTCTCTACCCAAAGGTCTTTATATTCTGACATCAGAGGTGACAAAGAAGGTGCTGATGACCAACATCTTCTTGGTGGGAGATAGGAACTCATAACCCCTTTGTCTTGACATGGACCAAACCCCAAAGTTCTCCGTAATGCATGTATGTACTCTGATGTGCATACAAAACCCCGTTAGAGGCCCAGCAGCCAAAAACACATCTTCAGGTCATTTCAAGTCCCAGTCAACAAGCACTTCTGGACATTTCCCGTGACATTTCTGGACACTTCTGTCCTCAAGAGCAACTCCAGCACAGCCTCTCCCACTCTCTCCAGCAGGCTGGATGGTTCTGAAGCCACTCTACTTCCCATAAGTCACTCCTATATTAGCAAAAGAAGGAAAAATAGTATGTCTAAAATGGAAGTAGGTCTCAGTTTCTTCCTCCTTTTAAAATTCTGCTCCTTTAGCCCAATGCCCTCCAGCTGTGCAGGGAGATCAGTGACTTTTTTGGATTCAGCGCCAATATAGTCTGAAAATTGGCTGGCAGACAGTGCCAAGAGACTAGTGCCAATTGACTAGTATTCTTTGATGAATGTACACTTTCCTCTGCCTTCTCTGTAAACCAATTAGCTTCTTGAGTTGGACTGACTCTTCCCAGTCCAAGCCAATGCCCCAAATGCACATTCTGGTGTGTGACTCAATATGTTTTTGCTTTAGCAATAGGACAGCTAATAATAAGACTTTTTTTTTATCACAATGTTATGTGAATTAACTGGGAGTAAAACCTGTAAAGTTTGTCAGCATAACTAGATCACTTTCAAAAGAATCTCTCCTCCGGTAGCCCCACAGAAGCACAGTGTCTGTGAGACATCATATTTATCCTTGATATCGACCTACCAGAGACCTTGGTCAAGCCATTGAACTTCCTAGGTTCTAACGCTCTGAGCTACAGAGTGGAGATTCTAATGCACTTGTTTTTCTTTCTTACATGACGTGGGAGGATAAAAGTGAGATGAAGTTATAAAACTTCAGCTTTGAACAATTCTAAAATAAAGTATTATAATTACAAGCTCATTTGTGGCTTGTGGGGGTATTAAATGGTACAACAGTGGAAACTAGTGTAGAATACTAGTGCTACTAGTGCATTCATTAGGATTGTACCTGGCTAGATGTGACAGAAAACTTAAGACAATAGGGGATTATACAAGAAAGAAATTCAGATTTTTCCAACAAATATCAAGGAATAAAGTTTGTTTTTAGTAAAATGGCTCCAGAAGGGTACCCACGAGTTCCCTCTGGTCCTGACACTCCTGCAGTGGGGCCCCTGTGTTTATCATCCAGAATGACTTCTCACTTCTCATCATCACATCTATATTCTTGAAGCCGGTAGAGAATAAAGGAACAAAGCAAAAGAAACAATGGATTATATGCCAGCTGTCTTTTAAGGTAATATACTGAAAGCTACATGGCATTTCTACTTAGACATTATTGGTCAAATTTTAGTTAAATCATATTTAGCAAGGGAGGGTGGGAAATGTCTCTTTCAGACGTCCACGCGTCAAACTGAAAATCAAGGAGGAATGAGGATTGGGGTTGGAAACTAGAAGTTTCTGCTTCACCTAACAAAATTGAACATTCACATACCTTATGATGGAGCAAGTTCATATTCAGGTATGTGCCTTAGAGAAAGTCTTTCAGAGGCTAGACAGAAAAATGTATAGGGATTCTCATTGTGGTATTCTTTCACATAGTTAAACTGCCTATCAGAATGAGAATGAATAAGTAAACTGCGGTTTATTCTTTATATGAAACAACATACATCAATGTACATGATTTAAATGATTTTAATCATTAATCTTATTTGCTTAAATTAACCTAGAATATGGCTCAAACAACTTTGAGGGGAAAATAGCAAGTTACAAAAATGTATATGAAGTATGATACTACTTATGCAAATCTTAACAATAACATGGAGCAAATATCTTTGAAATTGGCAATGAAGGAAGTGGCATAAGATAAAGGTAGAAAACATCAAAATGAGGTCATGATGTCTCTGAGGAAGTGAGAAGACATACATTTTATGTCGTGAATTTCCCAACATTTAGCTCCATTTTCCTGAAACAGATTCTGATTCTTGGTTCAAGGTCCATTGTTAAAACCACCACCACAGATTTATTCTCTGCCTTCATAAAAATTAAATATTTTTAAATTTTTACTTCTTTACTCCCAGAGGAGAATAGCATTCTATTTCAACCAGGACCATAACTATACACCTTGTAGGCAAGGATTTTGTCCTCATCACTTGTGTATTCTCAGTGGACACATAGTTCAATAAATTTTGGTAAAATGAATGGATAAATGAATGAACCTCAGTCAGTTGTTATTCATCAATATGTTTCAGTGCTACTTCCCTATGTCCATATTTTCTAGAAAGATCTTTTCTTCATTGCTTGCTAATTATCAGAGCAGATACTTCTTACTTGAACCTACTTCATGGTGGTTGTGTCATTCCTTAGTATGCTAAATTTCATGAGTGAGGGTGTGAACTCCAATTCTTTCAGACTGATTTTTTTTTGACAGCTATTCAGCAGCATCCTGTCAAAATAATCAAGTTATAGTCCAGAGAGGGGTCATAAAACAGATACATGTAGAAATTCTATGTATTGTGTATGGGTAAAAATATATTTATAGAAAATGGTTAAAATATATCTGGAAATGGAACCAACTTCAGAAAAGTAATTACCTGAGGTGAGAAGGGCAGGGGGAAAAAATGGGAGGTTAGGCTTTAACTATATTCCATAATACCTTTAAAAAAAAAAAAAAGAAAGAAAGAAAGAAAGAAAGCTATGAGGCAAAATGGCAGATTGTTAACTTCCAATAAACTGGACTGAGTATTGAATGAGTATTTTGTATCTGTTTTGTTAGTTTTACCACATTTGAAACATTTCATGCTTATGAACAAAATATTTATTTATAAACTATTAGATAAAATATGGTGCAGTCTTGGGGTGTCTGGGTTGCTCAGTTGTTTAAACATCTACCTTAGGCTTGGGTCATGGTCACAGGGTCCTGGGATCAAGCCCCACATCAGGCACCCTGTTCAGTGGGGAGTCTGATTCTCCCTCTCCTTGCGCCACTCCCTCTGCTCCTGCTCACTCTCTGTCTATCAAATAAATAAAATAAAATCTTTAAAAAAAATATGGTGCAGTCTTAATTGGTGGCAGTCTCTATGTCTTATTTAATTACTTCTGCAGATAGAAGGTAGGTGCCAGATGAATATTTAGAATGGACAAGGGAAGATCCACCCAGATGACGGGTACATATATGCTGATTTCAAAAAGTCATCTGGAAGGAATTTGGGGACAGTTTCCAACTTCTGGACCTTTCCCCAAAGAGAAGGAAACAAGCATCTGTAGGGTCCGGTGCCTCCATTGCTCCAAACTCATTTTCTGCCATTTACTACTTTATTCTCTCTGCCTGGTGACATGGATTACCTTTTTGAAGCTCCAGTCATTTTAAATATGTGTTCACCTTGGGACTTTAAACTTTGCTTCTCCTGCTTAATGTACCTGTCTCCATAGCATCTCCTAAACATTCAGGGCTCAGTTTAAAAGACACCTTGTCAGGGAGGCCACCCAGGATTACTCCAGCTAAAGTTGATTCCCCTAACTCCTACTCGTTCACTCTCTATTCCATTACTATGCTTTTATTTTAAAATGTTCTTCATATTGATTGTTGTCACTATCTGAAATTACTCTAATGATTTTATTTTTATGTATTTGTCTTTCCCCACAAAGTATAAGCTCCAAAGGAGCAGCTACTTGATTCATTTTGTTTACTGTTGCATCTCCAGGATCATAAACAGTGTTTGGCACTACTGGCTCTCAGTAAGTGATTGTTGAATGAATAATAAAGGTGAGCAGATGTTATGACCTCTAAAAGCCAAGAAGGAAAGGTTAAAGGGTTTTTTTTCCTAATTATTAGAGGAATTAATAGCCTAGAATCCTGTAATCTCAAGAAAGCATAGTTATTGTTAGTTTTTTATTTTAATAGGCTATTTTAGAGCAGTTTTAGATTTACAGAATCCAGAAATTACCTAGAAAATGCAGAGAGTTCCCATATACCCTCCTGTCCCAACACACACACACACACACACACACACACACACACACCTTGCATTAACTTGGCACATCTGTGGGGCACCTGGGTGGCTCAGTGGGTTAAGCCTCTGCCTTCGGCTCAGGTCATGATCTCAGGGTCCTGGGATCGAGCCCCGCATCAGGCTCTCTGCTCAGCAGGGAGCCTGCTTCCCTCTCTCTCTCTGCCTGCCTCTCTGTCTACTTGTGATCTCTCTCTGTCAAATAAATAAATAAAATCTTTAAAAAAAATCTTAAAAAAAAAACTTGACACATTTGTTGTAATTGATGAACCAGTACTGATACAGTATTATTATTTGAATGTCACAGTTTACATTAGGATAATCTTGATGTTGCACACGCTGTAGGCTTTGACAGACTCATAATATCATGAGTCCACCATTATCATAACATACAGAATAACTTTGCCACCTTAAAAATGTTCTGTGTTCCCTCTATTCATCCCTCTCACCCTACCCCTATACTCCTGGCAACCACTGATCTATTTACTGTCTCCATAGTTTTGCCTTTTCCAGAATGTCATACAGTTGGGATCATAAAGTATGTAACCTTTTCAGACTGGCTTTTTTCTTTTAGCAATACATTATAGATTTACCCATGTATTTTCCTGTCTTGATAACTCATTTAAGTTTATCACTATTGTGAATATTTATATTTAAATATAAAATATATATTTATTTTATTATAGTGAACAATAGTCCATTCTATAGAACATTTGTTTACCCATTCACCTGAAGGACATTCCTCTTGGTTGTTTCCAAATTTTGCCAATAATGAATGAAGTTGCTATAAACATTTATGTGCAAGTTTTTGGGTAGATATAAGTTTATAGCTCACTTTGGTAAATGCATAGGGGTGTGGTTGCTAGATCGTATAGCAAGCTTGCATTTGTAGAAAACTGCCAAACTTCTCCCATTCCGTGGGTTGCCTCTTTGTTTTATTCACCTTTTTCTTTGCTGTGCAGAAGCTTTTGATCTTGATGAAGTCCCAAAAGTTCATTTTTGCTCTTCCTTTTTTTGCCTTTGGAGACGTATCTTGAAAGAAGTTGTTGTGGCCGATGCTGAAGAGGTTGTTCTCCTCTAGGATTCTGATGGGTTCCTGCCTCACGTTGAGTTATTTTATCCATTTCGAGTTTATCTTTGTGTACGGTGTAAGAGTTTGGTAAAGTTTCAATCTTCTACACATAACTGCCCAATTTTCCCAGCACCATTTATTGAAGAGACTGTCTTTTTTCCATTGTATATTTTTTCCTGCTTTTTCGAAGATTATTTGACCATAAAGTTGAGGGTCCATATCTGGGCTCTCTACTCTGTTCCACTGGTCTATGTGTCTGTTTTTATGCCAGTACCATGCTGTCTTGGTGATCACAGCTTTGTAGGAAAGCTTGAAATCAGACAACGTGATGCCCCCAGTTTTGTTTTTCTTTTTCAACATTTCCTCAGCAATTCAGGGTCTCTTCTAGTTCCAAACAAATTTTAGGATTGTTTGTTTCAGCTCTTTGAAAAATGCCAGTGGAATTTTGATCAGGATGGCATTGAAAGCGTAGATTGCTCTAGGCAGTATAGACATTTTAACAGTGTTTATTCTTCCAATCCATGAACATGGAGTGTTCCTTCATCTTGTTGTGTCTTTTTCAATTTCTTTCATGAGTATTCTGTAGTTCCTGGAGTACAGATCCTTTACTTCTTTGGTTACGTTTATTCCCAGGTGTCTTGTTGTTCTTGGTGCTATAGTAAATGGAATCTATTCTCTAATTTCCCTTTCTATATTTTCATTGTTAGTGTATAAGAAAACAATGGATTTCTGTACATTGATTTTGTATCCTGAGGCTGTGGACTCTGAGAAACAAACTGAGGGTTTTGGAGCGGAAAGGTTGGGGGGTTGGGTGAGCCTGGTGGTGGGAATTATGGAGAGCACGTATTGCATGGAGCACTGGGTGCGGTGCATAATCAATGAATTTGGGAACACCGGAAAAAATAAATAAAATAAAACTGAAAAAAATAATAAAAGGGACAATATGTGTACAAACAAAACAAAACAAAACAAAACAAACAAACTGCCAAACTATCTTTCAAAGTGGTTCTGACATTCTACATTTCCACCAATAACGAATGAGAGTTCCCATTGTTTCATATCTTTGTCAGCATTTGGTGTTATCAGTGTTTTGAATTTTAGCCATTGTAACAGGCACATAATGGTATTGATTGTTTAAATTTTAAATTAAATTTAACTTAATTAAATTTAAATTAAAATTTAAAATTAATTAGTTAATTAATTTTAAATTTAATTTCCTAATGACATAATGTTGGGCATCTTTCATATCCTTTTCTTTTCATCTCTATATCTTCTTTGGTGAGGTGTTAATGAAGATCTTTTACTCATGTTTTAGAAACTGAATTGTTTGCTTTCTTATTGTTGAGTTTTAGGAGTTCTTTGTATATTATTGATATAAGTCCTTTATCAGATATGTGTTTTGCAAGTATCTTATCCCAGCTTGTGGATTGTCTTTTTGTTGTTTTAAGACAGCACTAGTTTTTATAGAGACAGTTGTCTCAATAAAGTTCCCTAATGTGTTCCTAATGTTCTCTGAGAGTCCAAGCATGCCTGCCTATTCTTTATTTTGTTTTGTTTTTAGAGAGAGAGAGAGAGTACATGAGTGGAGGCAGTGGGGAGAGGGACAGAAGAAGGGGGAGAGAGAGAGAATCTCAAGCAGGCTTCATGCCAGCACGGAGCCCAAAGTAGGGCTTGATCTCACAATCCTGAGATCATGACCTGAGCCAAAATCAAGAGTCGGGTGCTTCAATGACTGAGCCACCAAGCACCCCAAAGCCTGACTATTTGATTGTTTCCAATGCTTATTCTGCCCTCCCACCCATTCTGCCTCAAGTAACTCATATTAGGAGGGTGGGTGGGAGAACAAAACACTAGATATTACAACAATTTCTGTGAATGCATTATAGGAAAGAAATTGATTTCAAATTGCCTGGTAGTGAATGGATGGCTCTGTACACATCTCTATTTCAGAGGATGGGGCAAAGACTATAACCTATAAACAAAATGCTGCTTATCAATTTTATCTCCTTTGTATTATATTAAAAGCTTCTGATTTCTTTTGCTAGAGATTCTTCCCTTTTGCAATCCTGTGCCACTCCTTTCCATCCTTCAGACAGGTAAGAATTCAGAAGGCAATAATATTACAGTTAATTTTCACTAGGAGAACACAAGTTAAACTTAGAATCAGTTCATCGAGAACTTCACCAATAACTTGCTAAAGAAAACTCTTCTGGGGACGCCTGGGTGGCTCAGTTGGTTAAGCAGCTGCCTTCGGCTCAGGTCATGATCCCAGCGTCCTGGGATCGAGTCCCACATCGGGCTCTTTGCTCTGCAGGGAGCCTGCTTCTCCCTCTGACTCTGCCTTCCACTCTTTCTGC
>NC_081569.1:55008684-55123465 GCF_022355385.1 Mustela nigripes | reverse complement strand
TCAGGTCATGATCCCAGCGTCCTGGGATCGAGTCCCACATCGGGCTCTTTGCTCTGCAGGGAGCCTGCTTCTCCCTCTGACTCTGCCTTCCACTCTGTCTGCCTATGCTCACTCTCGCTCACTCTCTCTCTGACAAATAAATAAATAAAATCTTTAAAAAAAAAAAAAAAGAAAGAAAACTCTTCTGCTCATTTCAACTGGAAATTGCTTAGATACATAATAATCATTTATTGACCCAAAGACTTGTACATAAAGAAACAAACAGCTTTCTTTTAAAGTCTTTTTAACCATCCTGGGACTAAATCCTAAACTAAAAAACCTTCCCACTGATTTATGAGGTTGCTTCCAAATGCCATGGGACTATGTTCTTGGTCTTACGTGTAGAGTTTCTCCCAAGAGACTCCTCTATGTACAAAAAGGGTTCATACAAGTTTAGAGATTCCAAAACAGACCTCCATGGAGGATATTTTTCCCTTCTGGTGGTTGTTTTTTTTTTTTTTTTTTTTTTTTTTTTCCTGATTTTAGACACAGTAAACTAGAGTTCCTGAAGGAAAATCCATTTCTATGTTAAATCGGAAACAACAGCTTTTATCACCTAATAACTTAACATTGATTATTTTCCAAGGGGAAAGAAGTTAGGTGTCACTTTTAAAAGGAAAAAAAGCAAGTGAAAAAATTATAAATATTGCTAAGTTTCAAATTTTTAAGGGAGCAATATCCAGAGGAACAAAAACTCCTCACTTATGTATCTAAAATCAACACCTTTCTCTGATGAAGTGGACATCTTCTGTGGCTTGCTTAGAGAATGTTCAGAATAGCCTTTGAACTAAAACTATTTTCTTCTCTCTCTCTCTTTTTTAAGAGAATCTCTCTCTTTTTAAGATTATTACTCATTTCACCAGTGAAAGGATACATGATCCAACATGGGGCTTGCACTCCTGACCCTGAGATCAAGAGCTGCACACTCTACTAACTGAGCCAGCCAGGCACACCTATTAAAACTATTTCCCCCACTGACTTGCATTTGCTCCTGAAATCCCTACCCACTCTGTTCTTTGTCTGTGGTCCACAATCCTTACAATAATTCTCCTACTCCATACTACTGACAAAGTGGCAAAGTTGATAACATACAAATACATGATAATATTTGGGCAAATAATAGATCAGATTACTACAATTTGTTCTTTTCAGTACTGAGTAATACTCCATTTGTGTATGCTCCACAGTTTGTCCATTCACTCACAGATGGTACCTGAGGTTTTTTCCAACTTTGGGACTATTTTGAATATTTATATATAAGTCTTTGTCTGTATGCATTCAATTCTCTTGGATAAATGTTTAGAGTGAGATTGGTGGATCATATGGAACCTGACTTTTTTTTTTCCAAATTCCTCAGTCTTCCGGGCTCCTGTTTGCCTTCATTTGGGGCCTTTTACCTCCTTTGATCTCAGTTAGCCCTTATTTTTTTTATCATACCTGCCCAGTAGACCTGTTTTTACCTTCTTTTTCATTAATGCATGAACTTGGGTTTACTACTTTGTTCAGACTGAAGGCTTTGCTCTAGGATACTTATTACTAACTAGCCTAAGCCAATTTGGTCACATCTCTTTTGACATTTTTTGGGTATATAATTATAGCCACATATACAATTGCAGCCTCTTCAGTAAGAGCAAGTTTCTAATCAAAGTCTCCCAAATATGCTGACATTTACTAAATAAATTTTTACTAGCTAGTAGACACCGAACAAGTTGTACAGCCTAATCTGTAAATTCAATGAAGACCGAATTCCCTTGTCTTCTTAAGGGATGGTAGCAACCCTTACACAAGAGACTCATTAGAAGAAGGTGGATTAATATTCTAGAAGTAGGATTTTAATAGTAAGATACAGGGTAGAGCTGTAGGGACCAACCTTGAGGGTTCTGGCCACATAGGACCTACTAGATTCTTAGAGTTATGGAAGTGTGGGGAATGTCTCTAAAAGATTTTATCCATTCTACATACCAAGAATATTACTCATTTCACCAGTGAAAGAGTACATTATGCTAATTAGTGGACCACAAATTTCACAAATGAAAATTCATTTCTAGCTTTCATTCTAGCATCCAGTACTAATCAAAAGTAAATATGACCAGAGTACTTGTAATACAAACATTTTAGATTGTGGACCTTCTGATAAGCTATCATAGGGTCACCTGTGAAAATTGAATTTTTGATTATGACAGTGTCTGGCATGAGACTCAAACTAAGTACCTCCATATATCACACATGTCACTCTATTTTTTTTTTTTTTTGCAGAAGTATTTTAAAGTAAATCATAAATATCATAAAAACTCCTGAATCCTATCTTGGAAATAACATTTACTGACCACCCACTATATGCCAAGCAGTCTGCTAAGTGTTTTATAGTTACATTTATATTCTCCATCTAAATTATAATAGCTCAATGAAGCAGGCATCATTGATATTCTATTTTACAAAGAACTCTAATTTACTCAAAATTTTTTGAAGCAGTAAGGTTGTAGTTCAAATCTACCACAAAGTAATATTTCATCCATCTTATAGTTTAAGAGATATAATCATCCATCTTATAGTTTAAGAGATATAAGCACATTTTTTAGTATCTACTTGAAGATGTGACTAAGTCACTGCTTATTAATCTTTCTTATACTTTTTGGTTAACAGATCTGGAGATCTTGGAGAATCTGATGAAAGCTCTCTATCCCCATAAAAATAAATATTCATGACCAGTTTTGCCAATAACATCAGGAGGTTTGTGAAAACTTCCCCTTTCTTCTCTATGCCCAGCATGAGTCTGATTAAGAATCCCTAAAATAAAGAATATTAAACATTTCTCTACTTTAGGGTGTTAATGGACACTACTGGCTTTTGTTCCTGTGTCTGTACTTCTGAAAGTGCTATTTGTTTCTAAGCTAGAGAAGCTATTTATCCTTTTTCTAATGGAGCTTCCTATTTCGTCATTTCATAAAGCCCCTGGACATAGGCAGGTAATCAACAGCAGAAACCTTTTTTTTTTTTTTTTTTTAAGATTTAGTTTATACAGACAGAGATCACAAGTAGGCACAGAGGCAGGCAGAGAGAGGGAAGCAGGATCCCCGCTGAGCAGAGAGCCCAATGTGGGGCTCGATCCCAGAACCCTGAGATCAAGACCTGAGGTGAAGGCAGAGGCTTAACCCACTGAGCCACCCAGGTGTCCCAGAAGCAGAAACCTTTTCTTGGTGACTATACCTTTACTCCTATTTGGTGTCTACACTTGATGCCTATACTTCCAAGGTATAGTTTTCTCTGTATTTATACCTCAGAAACTGTACTTCATGGCTTTGCCCAAAGGCATTGTAGAAATAAGGTCCCTAATCCAAAGATTACATCCATGCCTATTCAGCAGTCCAAATGTCCAACAGGTCACTTGAGAAAACCAGCCATAAATTATCTTCATTTTCATCACTTGAACACAAGAGCACACCTGTATTTTTCAGTCTCCCTCCAGGTTCTTCAATACTTTCAACATTCTATGAACTTTTCTAGGCTAGGCATGCTGCCAGGGCTCTGTGTCATGTGACGGAGGGCCTTCTCTAAAGAGACTGCATGAACCACTCATTAACATAATTTAAACATTAATTATGAAAACAGTCCCCCAAATGCCATGAAAACAGATAAACCACTGAGCCACTACTGAGCAAACTACCTTACTGCTGAGTCTCAACCAACAGAATGATTAGCAAAAATGCATTCTTAGACTCCGTTATATTTCACACAGTATTTGACAATCCATAGGGCCCACCTCTGATTCCCATAAATAAGATATACAATTTAATGGTTCTCTTTTATCTTACATATCATAGTGAATCTGTGAGAACATCACTTAACCTCCACAAACTATCTTTCAACTGCTGCATACTTACAGATAAGAATGAACAGAAATGTAACCATTTTTATTTTATTCTATGAATATGTACTTTTATGTTGTCTCTGATAAAGTGAAAAATACATATTGATATATAGACAAATTGCTATTGCCATATATAAAGAATGATTCTGAAGATTACTGAAATACAACCAACTATGGATTTAGAATTTTTGGTACATGTTAAATCTATTCCAAGGCATTTTATTATTATATGGGATTACTAAAAGGATATCTTCACAGCCTAGTTTTTCTAATAATTCATACTTTAGGCATGTGTAAAGATTATAGCATGAAAGTGAAGCTACAATGCAAACTGAGCCTACCTGAGTTTTATACCAGGCAGAAACCAATGAAAAATAACCTAGTATTATAACTATTCTTTGCTTTAAAAAAATTTTTTTTTAATTAAAAAAAAATAAAAACCCTTACTTTTTAATTGTTCAACACTGATTCTTGAAGGAAGCCATTAGCTATAAACTGATGATCAAGAATGTTTTGGCAAAAGCAAACACAGGCAATACTTTGAGAAGCTGCCTTCTCCAAGAAACTATCTTTTATTTTTTCACCTAACATTTCAAAGCATTCTATCTCAGTTTTTAATCTTATTTACAACATTTAAGGGTCAATAATACAATCAATTTTTCTCATATATGAAATGGGTGCAAAAATAATAATTACTCATGACTTGTTCTGAAAATTGAACACATTAATGCATGTAAAGATCCTGGTATGGAAGACCTCCAGGTTCTGCTCCAACAGGGAAAGAGCCCAGAAGTTATCACTCCTGTCCTTATAACAAGAAAAAGCTGGACAAACTAGAAATCAACAATGTTTTGGGATCCATAAGATAACTGAGGTCACAAGGCAAATCCAGTCTGGAAATATAGGCTCATCTGGGGAGATACAGCCAAGATCTGCTTGTCTACAACAGAAGCAACTGGAGCCATAACTGGTAAGGAGACTTAAATGATAATTTTGATGAATTGTGGAAGGACAAATCTGGGTTAACATGAGAGTGAGAAACTTTGGGTTTTGCAGTCTTAGGAAGGGCCCCTCACTCTCATGAACTTTACCTCCAACAATCCACAAGGTTCTCATGGCAAAGACCGGAGAAATTTCCCCTAGTTAAAGCTCTGGCTTTAGCAGGCATTGAGGAAGAGTAATCTTTGCTTAATAATCCCAGAGTCTTCTTCATAACAAAGGGCTAACTTTCAGAAGACAAGACTTTGCCAGAGCCTTATCTCAGCTTGGGATACTCCTCCAACATCAGCTCCCAGTAGGCTTTCTGCGACACTTAGGAAAAAAAAAATATTTGTGAAGGTCACACCCTAGAGACACAGGACCCCTAAAAGACTTAAATTTAGTCACATGGTATAGACTACTTCCCTCTCCCCATATCTAATCATTACATCCACAGGACTCCTGTTGGCATAAAATAGTGGTAGATTACACCTTAAGAACTACAAGATGCAAACTCTGAGGAGGACTATGTAGGGAAGCCTAAACTTAAGAAGAGAAATAAAAACAAGGTGAGAATTTGAAGTATCTGGCGCCTATGACTATAGTAAACAGTGAACTACTAGACAGATTAACATAAATCTTCAAGCTAAATTGCTATTTTCCTCAATTCCTATTCCTATTACTCGGAACAACATATCCAACTTTCAGTGAAAAAATTACCAGGCTTGGGATGCCTGGGTGGCTCAGTGGGTTAAGCCACTGCCTTCAGCCCAGGTCATGATCTCGGGGTCCTGGGATCAAGCCCTGCATCAGGCTCTCTGCTCAGCAGGGAGCCTACTTCCCCCTCTGTCTTTCTCCTGCCTCTCTGCCTACTTGTGATGTCTCTCTCTGTCAAATAAATAAATAAAATCTTTAAAACAAAAATGACCAGGCTTTTGGGAATGCAAAAGCTACAAACATTTTGGAAGAAAGCTTGGCAGTTTCTTAAAAAGATGAACATAAATTTACCATATAATCCAGCAACGGATGTACTGACCCAACCGATTTCTAAACTGGGGCCAAACATAAAGTTACATATAAATGCTTATAGAAGATTTATTCATCATCACCCCAAACTGGAAGCAACCAAAATGTTCTCTAGAAGTCAACAGATAAACAAACTGTGATTTATCCATACAATACAACACTATTTCATGCATGCACACACAAAGAATGAACTATCAAACCAAAAGAAGACATGGAATATTTAAATGCATATTGCTAACCAAAGAGTCTAAATACTTTATGATTTCAATTATATGATATTCTATAAAATGCAGAACTATAGGGATAAAAAACAAATCCATGGCCACCAAGGTTTCAGGGCAAGGGGGTTAGTAGGTGAGACACACGGGATTTTTTTAAGGGTAGTTTAACTATTCTTAATGATGTTGTAATGGTAGACACATGACATGACATATTTCTCAAAACCCACAGAATTTTGTAGCACAAAAATGAACCTTAATATATAAAAATTAACAAAAAATTATTTAGAAGTTTAGAGTTTCAAGGACAGAAGGTAGAATGGAACAAAACAGTTTAACTGTGTTACAAATGCTTGAAATGACCTCACTGAAGGAAGTAGGGGGTAAAATACTTACCTATGTAACTACAGAAATAAGGAGAGTCTGCATGACTAAAGGCAACAGAAACCGCAAACAAGCACTTTGCTCTGGTTGATTAAGTTGCTTCACATAGAAGTATGGGTTAACAATTCTGCAACCACTACACATAAGCAATAGGTTAAGCTAGAATGATCCATTATGTAATGGATTAGAATTAGAAACAACAGTAGGAATTTCTTTTTAGGTTAGTATAGATATTGATGGTAACATGTAAAAATATTTATAAATATGTACACATACAGAGGTTAGTTTATACATACATGGCAGCTGAGAAGGGCAAAAATAGGACCCAAGTAAGCAATGAGCACACCTAGCAACCAGATCTTGGTTTTTAATTCTCCAACAAAAACAGGGATCCTGGAGAAATGGCTGAGTCCAGGACTGGGGCAGGAAATACAGAAGATAAACCTGAAGTATCTATAATGCCAGAAAATAAGGAAGTGCTCAAAAAAGGAAGGAAGGAAGGAAAGTAAAAAAAGAAAGAAAACCACAATAATCAGAGCATGTTAAAGGGACATGAGAGCCAACAAAAAAGAGATTCCAATTGCCAAAGCTGGAATAATTACAGCAAGAAAATAAAGTAGTATTAGATCATAATCTAAGCTCTAAGCAAATGTCCACAAGTCCATACCAGTATAATGAGCAATTGAGTAAATAAATAAATTGGGGAGAATAGACAAATCACCTATGTAAAAAAATTCTAAATAATTTATGCAGAAATTTCACCCTCAAGGAAGTAGAGTATAACTCATCACTTGTTAAATGAGGATTGCAAATAGTGACTTCCTTCCAAATAATACAGTACGGAAGAGGGAAAGCGGGTATTATAACTTTACAGTTGAGAGAGATCAGACAAATGCTACCTCAGCCAGGTGGCCAAGATTAACATCAACAGTGTTGTCCCTTTAATAGTATGTATCCTTGATTTGCTGTATGACTTTACCTCTAATATTCCCTGAAAGCCACGAGCCCAGTCTAATGATGAGAAAAACATCAAATACTAAAGGAGAAAGACTATACCTTAAAACTGTCAAGATCATTAAAAACAAGAGGAGTCTAAGAAACTGTCACAGCAAAGAGGAACCTAAAGAAACATGACAATTAAATGTAATATGTTATTCAGTGTAGGATCCTGGAAAAAAAAAAGAACATTATCTAAAAATCTAAAAAGAGTGAAAAAGTGATTAATTTTAGATAATAATGTATCAATATTGGCTCATTCATTGTGACAAATGTACCATATTAATGTACATGTATCAAATGTATCATTATAATGCACCTATTATTAATTAGTAATAGGTGGAAATGGGCACAGAGTATATGAAGACTCTGTATTATCTTTTTAATCTTTCTCTAAACAAGACTATTTTAAAAATCTTTTAATTTTAGGAAAGTATGTGGTGGAATCATTCCCCTCCTTCACGGGAAGTACTCAGTCAATGTTAACTGTTATTGTCTACATGACAAACACTAAGTTGACAGGGAGGGATCTCTGCAGTCAAAGTTAGATAATCATTACAGATTTAAAGAAAATAGCAATTGTAATTAACCTGAATAACTCAGAATCTTAAAAAAATCGCTAAGCCCTGCATTGGCCAGATTACCAGAATTTCATTTTCTGTAAGAGTCAACCATAGAATAAAGTAAGATTTAGAATATGAGGTAGAAAAAAAGCAAACCCCTAGTGATTTTCTGTCTTATCCTAAAAAGGAAAAAATGAACTATACTGCCTCCTATACCAAAAGCTCTCTATTGCTTTGAAGGTGATGTCAGCAAATCCACTTCTGAAGGCTCAATGCATGGTCCTCTCAAAGACATTTTCATTTCAATATTGAACTCCTAAAGAGCTAAAGATCCTTAGATACAAGCAGGCATCTAATACTACTGAGGCAAAAAGAGGCCCTGGAAAAATATGGGAAGAGATGACAGATGTGAATGAGCATGATGGAATATTTCATCAAAAGGATAACTAATTATCTGCTTTAAAAAAGTAATTCCTACATTTTGGCATTCATCCCTTTTCTCGGTTTTCAGAATGATACTTTTGAGAAATTCTGAGTTGTTGAAGAAACTGTCAGTTGGCCATTCATTTATAATCAGTGCCTTGCAGCAGGGGAGGGCAAGGGAGGTGAGAAAGTTTTATTTCCAGTTTATTTTACAAATCTAAGAGACTTACTCAAATTCCCACAGCTTTGGATGAGCCACATAGACATAATCTCACCTCTGAATTCACTAAACTTCACCCTACCCTTGCACGAGTTCTCTTCTAGATAGTTTGGTGTCTCCTTAGACAAATTAACAGACTCATGCGGACCCACAGATTTAAAGCTTTGTTGTGTTGTAAATAGAAAAACAAGTACACAACCTTGTTTTCTGCCATTGCCTGTCAAGGTCCATCTTACTTAAAAATTTTGTGGGGTATCCAAAATGACTGATTCTGCTTTTATCTTCAAAATGAATATTAATTTTTAATGGCAAAGTTTAGATTATAAAAGGATCCGGTTTTTAATATTCCAAAAAGGAATCTGTCCATGATTCAGAGTCCCTCTGAATCTCCATCTCATCAGGAAGTACACAAAACAGTATGAATATAATGGCTACGCTGGCCAGTGACATGTCTGCATCAGCCTAAACTATGAAACCAGTCAAGTGAGGCATGAGAAAACTGTATTTGTCAGCATACAGGTACCATTCTTAGAAGCACTTGCTTTAAACATGATGTTAATGAATCTTCTCTAAAGGGAAAATTTATACTAGATTGAAATATATTCCCTCCCCTTTCAGAAGTATTTCCATTTTGATAGCAATGCGTAAAGACCAAAAGCAAAACAAAACAAATGAAAACAAAAAGTCAAAACCAAAACAAACAAACAAACAAAAAACAGAATGTAAAGGTGCAACTTTCTAATGGTGGAATTTTAGACTCTGTCAGATGATGAGGAAAAAGGAAAGGAAAAATTCTTAGGTTTTTGTTCAAAGCCCCTAAAATCACATCAGAGTGACAGGCTCCTAGTTTGCTGTCTCCCAATTTTTCCCTCTGTATATGATTTCTTGCTACATGAAGAAACTTGACTTTATTTAAATTACATTTATTATACAGAGTTTTAACCACACTGAATGGTATTTTAGGAAGAAAATTCATATATCACTCCATGTTAAGCACAGTTGTTGTGTTTCTATATAGCTATATTTCATTGTAATCAATAAATTCACTTCCTGTATTTTATACTTGCCAATGTATTCATCCGTTCAACAAATATTTATTAAATGCCTACTATGTGCCAGGTGCCATTCTAAGGTATTGGGATACATCATTAAATGAGACAGACAAAATTCCTGATTTTATAGAACTTGTATACTTGAGGAAAGATATAAATAATAAATATAATACATAAAATAATAGGTATAATAAATAAAATATAAAAAATAATAGGTATAATAAATGAAAATAAATATAATACCTAAAAACTTTGTGTGTGCTTTTTTTAAAAATAATAAAACAGGGTAACTGGGATTGGTTGTAAGGATTGGGAAGGAGGATACAATTAAGAATAGTATAGTGGGGAAGGCATCCTTGAATAGTGACATTAGAGCACAGGCTTGCCAGAGGTTAGTCAGACATAGATATCGAGGGAAAGAGACAGACAAAGAAAAAAGTCAGTGCCAGTGACCCTTGTGTTGGGAACATGTCTTGCATATCTGAGGAGCAGCAGGGAAGTCAGTGTGGCTGCGGCAGTGAGTGACAGAGAGGGTAGATAAAGGCGATGTCAGAGATAATGAAGGCCAGAAAAATGAACACCTTGTACACCACTGGCAGGGCTTTGACTTAACTATTATGCAATTTTGGACAAGTGGTTAATCATCGTAAGATTCAGTTTAATCTATGAATGAGGAGCAATCAACTAAAAAAGAAGTATAACTAATAAACCAATAATGGATAGGAAATGGAATAAAAATTAATTAATAAAAACAAAACACAAAAAGAGGAAAGGGAACCAAAAAAAAGTGGGACAAAGAGAAAACAAATAAAAAGCACATTTAAACTTAACCATAAAGTATCGCTTCTCGGCCTTTTGGCTAAGATCAAGTGTAGTATCTGTTCTTATCAGTTTAATAAACTTAACCATAAAGTAATAATGATTATATTAAATGTAAATAGTTTACAAACTCTGATTAAAGAGTAGACTGTTAAATGAATTTTATAAAGTAAGACTTAACTATATGTTGTCTATGAGAAACACACTTGAAACATAAACCACGGAGGGGTTCAAAGTAAAAGAATGGGAAGAGATATAGCATTCTAAATCTAACAGAAAGAAAGTAGGAGTAGCTGTATTAATATAGATTTCAGAGTAAGGAATGTTACCAGGATAAAGAAGGGCAATGATACAATGACAAAATGGTCACTACATCAATAAAACATAACATTTCTAAAAGTATCTGCACCTAAAAACAGAACTTCCAAATTGAGAAAACAAAAACTTACAGAACTTAAAAGAAATAGACAAACTCACAAATATAGTTGGAATTTCAAAATCCCCTTCTCAATAATTGAAGGAACAAGTAGACAGGACATAAGTAAAAAAATGTGAACAAGACTATTTGCCAACTTGGTCTAACTGACATTTGTAGAACACTGCACTCAAAAAACAGCATAATGGATTTTTTTTTAAATGCACATGAAATATTTACCAGGATAGGCCATATTCTGATCTATAAAACATTTCAATAGGGGTGCCTGGGTGACTCAGTGGGTTAAACCTCTGCCTTCGGCTCAGGTCATGATCCTGGGGTCCTGGGATCAAGTCTCACATCAGGCTCTCTGCTCAGTGGGGAGCCTGCTTCCTCCTCCTCTCTCTCTCTCTCTCTCTCCCTGCCTCTCTGTCTACTTGTGATCTCTGTCTGCCAAATAAATCAATAAAATCTTTAAAAAAAAAAACCACACATTTCAATAAATACGAAAGGGTTGAAATTGTCAATGTATATTCTCAGACCGCAATATAATTATAGCAGAAATCAATAATAGAAAGATATCTGGGAAATCCCCCCAAATATTTGGAAATTATACAGCACATTTCTTTATAACCCACAGGTGAATGAAAAAAATCTCAAAAGAAATTAAAAATTATTTTAAACTAAAGGAGAACTACAACACCAAATATCAAACATGTGGGATGCAGCCAAGCATATGTATATTATAGCATATAGAATAAAATATGTATATTGGAAAAAAATAAATGATAATAAGAAAATACTTTAAACAAATTTTTTTGGCCAATAAGTTAACAACTTAGATAAAATAACAAATATGTTGAAAGACACGAACTTCCAAAGCTGACTTAAGAAGAAAAATGACCTGAATAATACTATAAATTGTAAGTAAATTGAATTCATAGTTAAAAACTGCCAAGGTTTTAGAATACTCCAAGGCTAGGTAGCTTCACTAGTGGATTCTTCCCAACATTTAAGAAAGATATAATAACACTTCTACACAACGAACTCTCCCAATGAATAAAAGAGAACATATTCCATCACATTCTATGAGACCAGTGCTACATCATACAGAAACTAGAAAAAACTATTAGAAAAGAAAAGGAAAAGAAATAAAAGTTAAGGGCGCCTGGGTGGCTCAGTGCATTAAAGCCTTTGCCTTCAGCTCAGGTCATGATCCCAGGGTCCTGGGATCGAGCTCCACATTGGGCTCTCTGCTCAGTCGGGAGCCTACTTCCCCCTTTCTATCTGCCTACCTCTCTGCCTACTTGTGAGCTCTGTCTGTCAAATAAATAAATAAAATCTTTAAAAAAAAGAAAATTAAAAAAAAAAGAAAACTAGACACCAATATTCCCTATGAATATTAGCAAGTTGAATCTGGCAATATAGAAAGAAATAAAGCATCGTGGTCCCATGGAGTTTACACAGCAATACAAGGTAGGTTGAACATTTGAAAAACAAAATATAATGTGCCATATTAACAGACTAAAAGAAAAATTATATGATCATCTCAATAGAGGCAGGAAAAACATTTGACAAAAATCTACACACTTTTTGGGAAAAACATTCAGCAAACTAGGAATAATAGAAAAGGACTTGCTCAATTTGTTAAAAAACATGCTTGAAAAACCCAGAGCTACCATCCTACTTAGTGGTAAAAAACCTTGTAAAATGAAAAAGAAGAAAAGGATTCCTCCTCTCAACAATCTTATTCCCATTATACTGAAGGTCTGTGCCAACAAGGAAAGAAGAAAGAAATAAAAGACAGATTAGAAAGAAAGAAAACTTTCTTTGCAGACAATATAATGGTCTATGTAGAATATTTTAATCAATATCAATTTTATTTATATATACTTGCAATGGACAACTGTAAATTTCAATTTAAAAATACTATTTACAATATCAGGGAAAGTGTAAATACTTAGGGATAGATTTTACAGAAGGTATACACTGAAAACTACAAAATACTACTGAGAAGAATTAATGATTAATAAATGTAGAGATATATCATTCTTATGGATTGGAAGACTCAGTACTGTTAGTATGTAAATCCTTTCTAACTAATATATAGATTCAATGCAATTCAATTCAAATTCCAGTAAGAACTCTCTTATAGTACTAGTGGAAATGCAAAATATTACAGCCACTTTGAAAGACAATTTGGCAGTTTCCTATTAAATATAGACTTACCATATGACCCAGCAATTGTATTTCTAGGTATTTATGCAAGGAAAGTGAAAATTATATTCATACAAAAATCTGTGGCAGCTTTATGTATAATTGCCAAAAGCTGGATGTAGCCAACTCACTAATAAGGCAAACAATTCAATTAAAACTAGGCAAAAACAACAAAAGAAGAAAGGACTAGAATTTGACCAAATAATACATATGGATGACAAATAAGTGCATGAAAATATACCCCACATCCTTAGTCATTAGGGAAATGCAAGTTAAAGTCATAATGAGATACCACTACATACCTTAGTAGAAGAACTAAGATTACAAACACTGACCCAGGTCAGGGCGGGCAGGGAGCTCACGTTATATGGCTGGTGGGTCGAACTGATAAAGCTCCTGAATCAGGAAGTGGTTTCTAAATAACATTGCTATAAACATTTGCTACAAGTATTTCTACGAACATGTGTTTTCATTTCTCTTGGGTAAATTCGCAGGAGTAGAAAGGCCCAGAGTACTTTCCTCAGTAGTGGGTAATGGACCACACGGTAGCAATATGAGGAACGAAGTATTTTCCCAGAATTTCCTAGAGTTAGAAAAGAAGACAGCCAAATAGTGAAAGGCAAGTATGTGAAGGGTGATCCCTGCAAAATGAGGCGTGACAAGGGAGCTGCTATGGAATGTTGGAAAGGGAACAGCTCCAAACGTGGGTAAAATAAAAGGTCCTGTTCCTTAACATATGCTAGAGTGTGTGGTCAGGGCTGAGAGGGTGCATGAGACTCAGTTAAGGTGTAAGTCCACAATTTTCCCAAATCAATTCTGGGGCAATAAGCAATCTCATAATTGTAATAGGAATGTCAACACCCACCAGAGACATGAACATGCACACCACTCAACATCCACAAAACCTAATGTGGTTCCAAGAGCTCTAGCTGCCAAGAGAAGTCTTTCTAGGCTGAGCCAGTCCTAGAGATCCAAAGTCTCACAGGAGCAGTGGGTTGCGTGATAGGACCAGGCACATGCAGGAAACAATAACTTTATTGGCTAGAGCATAAGGTGTGAAGAGAAAAATAAGACTGAGGAAGTAAATTGAGGCCAGACTAAGAAGGGTGCTGATTACTGTCCTTATGATTCTATTTCTATTGTTTTGTATAATTGTATATTCTAGAATTTTACAGTTGGAAGAATAGATAGCAACCTTTGTTAATAAATATGTGATTGCATAATCAAAACATTATACAGTGCGGCATTGTGTCTAATTATTTTTTAGGGCACATATTGCTGTTGGCATTCATTATAGGCTGTAAGTGCACTCACTGTGTGGGTAATCTGAATGAGTGCCTCTATCTTCTGTATGCAACTGTCCTAAATTACTATCTGCAAATGATTTAGAAGACCGAACCCAGTCCCTTTTGTGCCTTTGCTCGTCCTATCTCCTCTGTCAAGAATATCCATTCCCTCCATACCATATCCTGTGGCTTAGTGGTTAGGAAAACAGCCTTTAGAGTCAAGGTATGTCTGGCAACATAAGAGCTCGGTAAATGTTAGCTGTTTCTATTAATACCCATCGTTCAAGTTCAAATGCCAAGCCCTTGATACTCCCCCTTGCATGCTCCCACATGGCTCCTTCCCAAGCCACAGGACTCTTTCTTCCCTGAGAAAATCTGTAGCACTTGCCAATGTCTACTTGTTAGCTGATACTCTGGTAATCCACGCACATTCATTACCTCCCTTGCTAGAAAGGGAGCTCCTTGAAGGCCAAGTCCGTATATGCTCCACATTCGTGTCCCTCCCTGTGCCTGAGAGGACGTCCCACAGTAGGTGTCACGGTAAACACCTACGGATCATGATGTCACAAAAAGACACATGTTAGCTTTGAAAGACATTTCCTGCTCTTGGCCTAAAAGCCGAAATGTGGTAGCATGTGAAAGCTAGTGATCACAAACATGTTTTCAAATGTATTAGCGTCCTCCTGTTTGGAACTCATCTGTCCTCTCCATACGGAGACCCTCCAGAGAAACAATATACAAAGAAATCTCCACACTCATCGTGTATGAGAGCTATACTGACTCTGCGGAGGTGACAAGGAAAAGCCATCTCATTTTGTTTTGGCTGAAGAAACGTATGACATTCATCAGTGTAATTTTCTGAGAGATAATTTTAAGAATCCTACATTCTTAAGGAAATCGCTAGTTTATTCTAAATTACCAGAGGGAAAAATTTATTACTAATTCTCCAATTATTTCATTATGCAACACTAATAAAAAAAAAGGTCTTGACATCCCCATTACACTTAGCAAAGTATAATGTAATTTAATAAATAACTTTGACTGAAGTGATTATTTACTTAAAACATAGAATATGCAGAAGGAAGCTCAAATCATATTTTTCTGGTGCCATATAATAAAATAATTGTGCAATTAGTAATAAACAGCATGAAAGAATGACAAATGTTTTATTTAAAACTTGGGAAACAAAAGCACATCACTTGCGCTTTTTCCAAGCGAACAAAATCCTATGGTATATTAATCAAAGGGGCTGTTTTATGCCTCTGGCAGCAGTGTTTTAAAGTAAACCCTTAATATCAGATCCCAATCCCCAGTTTCAATTTGCTTTCAATGGAAAGGACATTAGAGTTTATAAAATACTCCTTGATTACTTTCTTGAAGGCCTGAAATCTTGACATGTCCATGACTGGCTCGCACTGCATCAATACAGGGGGTTGAAAGACCAATACACATCGCGAACATTGCCACAGTGACTTATAGAATCATGCCCTTGAGAAAAAGCCAGAGAGAAAAAAGGAGCGCCGGGCAGTGACAAAAATGAAATAGAACTGTCATCTGGCAGTTCTTCATAGTCCGTCAAGGAAACTATTAAAGATGTACAAAGAGCCAGAGAGCGCTTGGGTAAAGCTTGTGAAACGAGCGCTTCAAGGGCAGGTCAGCGCCTGCGACTGGGGACCCCGTGGAGAAAAGCCCCTGCCCCCGCCCCACAATGAGCTGGAGCTTGGGCAAAGGGATGAGCTCCCCATTCCAAGACAGCTGGACAACGAGGAATTTAAAATACATAAATACATTGTAAATTAACTCTTCCGGACATCCTTTTTTCTAGCAGCAGATACCACAGAGATTATTCTGGGTCTGGTTCAGGAACTGTATTAAGAGCCTCCCTGGGGTTGTTTAAGCCAGTTTCAGGTTTCAGCCAACCCCCCACTATCCCCCACATCCCCCCCACTCCCTCCCCCCTCCCCCCACCGCCAGTTCATGACATCAATTGTTTAGCTTCTCTGAGCTCACACAGAGGAAGCAGGAACTCTGAATCTGTTCTTTACCTTTTTCCTCCTTTGCACCTGCTCTTTTTCCTTATCCAATATTCTGCTGCTCTTTCTGGGTCCCCCTCACTTGAGAGCTGCCTAAAGCCCAAAGCCATCAGGTCTGAGCTGCTTTGCTGGCCAACAGCTGATGTGCATAAAAAAAAGTAGTAGTCTTTATAGAGATCAGGGGGATTGGGGGAAAACTTCTCCTCCTAACCACCCCCCACCATAACACACAGACACATTCTGCCCTGAGCTCAACCAGATCAGTTTTCTCCAGGGAATGTCAGTGTTCTGAGGGCTTTGCTTATCTCTCAAATTATTCTAATAGAATTTCACTTAGGAAAGGAGGAGTAAATAATGTCACATTCAAGCATGTAGGAGAGGTAGTTGGAGAAGGTGAGGTCTTAGGGCTTCTCTTCATATCACCCAACATAGATCCCTGTCCCTCAAGACAGAACTGGGGAAATTACCTAAAAATGGAAAGAGCCCAACTATCATGCTATGTAAAACATTGCTGGCAAGTATTTTGTCCCTAAGTCTCATTATGATTTGGGATTTAAAATAAGCGATAAGTTATTTTGAATAGGCAACTCAATAGAAAGATATAATTTGTAGAAATTAAAAGATTAGATTTAGTCATATGTAGTAATTAAATCTCCAAATGAATATGAGAATAATGAAAATTCGAGTTTTATTATATTTTTGTTTCATAAAAAATAAATCGCACTTTTTATAGCCACTGAAGCTCAAAATGTGTGTGTGTGTGTTTGTGTGTGTATAGAGAGAGAGAGAGAGAAATCACTCTTAACAGGCCTCTCTAGAAGACATTTTACTTCTGGATGCGATTAGAGTGTTCATATAATCTACGAAAGGAGGAAACTTTTTAAAGCCCTTTTTTGAGGGTGGGGGATGGAAAGGAACTTTGTCATGATCTCCTTTCCTATCAATGGTCTTACAGGCATTTTAATTCCGTCATGCTATCATTTATCCCAAAGATTTATTTCTTCCATATAGAGAATACCATAATGTTTGGCTTTTCTTCTAATGGGGTTTTCCTCCTAAACTACACTATAGTTTAGAGGGCTGTTTGAGAGGTATTTCTTTCCTGACGGGGTATTCAAAAAGTGTACTATAGCTTAGAATTGTAAGTATACTATAGATTTATAACAGTAATGATTTTTACAGTTTCATGCAGATGGGACATATTAGTTTATTCTGGGCTTCCCCCATATTCATTTGGCAAGGCCAAACATACACTATTTCGACTCAAAAGATTTTTTTCTCTCATAACATTAAAAGGTATGTTGTAAAATTCAATTTACAAACTTGGCACTAGATATAACTTCAACAAATAAAATAATACCAAAAAATATCAGTTACAAAAGCATAATATAAAATGAGTAATTTCCTGCTGAGTGGCAGATATGGAAACCTGCTACAGAATCTAATTTTTTTTGAACAGATCATTAGGGGGCCATCGCCACAACTGTCACTAAATACTTTTCCTACTGACCCAAAGCTTGTGCATTTAAGACAATGGCCTCTTAACAAAAGAAACGGATACTGCCCTCAGGAAACTTACTTTTCAAAGGGATGTGAGACAGTTAAATGCACACATAACATTTCATTCACTTATTATAGTTATGTAGGGGACAGTAGTGCTTTTAAATATGTTTCTTCTATTTTCATTCCCATTTAGTGTAATCCATAAACCTTTCTTCTGGTAAGACAATGCAAAGCAAATTTTTTCCTGACTGCTCATTGAGACCAGAAGGAGGGCCAGATACATAAATAAATCTTTGGGATAAATGATAGCATGACAGAATTAAAATGACTGTAAGACCATTGATAGGAAAGGAGATCATGACAAAGTTCCTTTCCATCCCCTACCCTCAACTATAAAGGTCATTGTTCATTTCAGTGATCACCTAATACTAGAGTTTGTATTCATTCATAATCTTGCCCTATTCCACACTATCCTGGAAATTGAACGTGTGTGGTGATAATAAAGTAATGAGAATGAGAAGGAGAAAGAGGAGTAATAGGCATCGTGCAGGTATTCTACACGCATAATCTTATTTAGTAATTCCACAACCATATGAGAAAAATACTATTTTCCCCTTTTTACAAATGTGGAAACTGAGGAAAAGCAAGTCACCTGTGTAACTGTGTAACTGGTAAGCAGCAGAATCAGGATTTGTACCCCAGGCTGTTGGACTCTAGAGCCTGTGCTCCTTTCCTACATTACAAATTGGAGATATAAGAAATGCATGCATAGGTGGGTTCACAGATACGGCCGCAGAGCTCTCCAGACCAATTCTACAGTATAAACCTGATGGGAACCATGTTTTCTCATGTTAATGATGTAATGTGGATAATAACTGCAAAGCTGACTTACACAATACGGGCGTGATATAAGTTGGTATTATTGCAAGAAAATGTTTCAAGGAGGTGGAATCTGAGAATGAGGAAAATTCAGATGAGTTGAGATTGGCGGGCAGGAAATCATGTGAATAGAGGCACATGCATGCAAGTTGGACATATATGTCTGGGAAAATCACAGCTGTAAAACTGCCTCAAATTATCCCAATCTGGACCATATTTTAATTTAACCCCAAATATAGCATGGGCTATACTTACGTTAAAAAAATGTTATTTATCTGGTATTTGAATTTATCTGGACAGCTGGTATTTTTACTTGCTAAATCTGACAACCCTACACAACACTTAAATTTACCATTCTCCCATCTACCCCCAATATTTATAGTAGCGCCTGGTACTCATAGATGCTCAATAGATGTTTGCGAATGAAAAGGAAAAAGACTTTTTCACCAAGTATTTATTTATTTATTTAATTCCAACGTTGATGATTTGAAAGCAGAGAGACAAAAAATAAAACAAAAGAGAAAGAAAGAAAAGAAAAAAGAAATTAAGATTGAATTGAGGAATGAGGGATGAGGTAGATGAGGTACAGAAAGGCAGTAAGCATAAAAATATAAATCTAAGTAAACAGAGAAGGAGCAAATGCACAGCACTTTTGGAGGGGCTTTGGAGAGGAGCAGCAGGAGGAAGGAGAAGGAGGAAGAATGGGAGAGAAGGAAACAGTTATTGGCAGACATAGAGAAAGGTAAGGGGAACAATATCAGTTTGTTTTAGTGATTTTACTGAAACAGCAAGGCAAAATCCTTAAAATTTTGGTCAAGGACTATACTTTTTATAAGAGAGGGTTTCTTAAACTACCATGGAACATGATGTAGATGAAAAATGACATGAATAGCAACAGATGTTCTCCTTATAACTCTTTTTTTTCCCAAAATACCAAGATGGATTAGAAATGTGCAAAACAAAAGAGTCAAACTAACCCAAATTCTTCTAATTCTCTAATTGTAGAAACAGGGCTGTAACCAATTTTACTTTTTTTTTTTTTTTTTTTTTTTTAGTTTAAAAAAGGGGAATAATTTTATCCAGACCAGTACTTCCATTTTTCAGCCTATGAAATATAATATAGTAGAGCTACTTTTAACTAAAAAAGTCAAATTTCAGTTGAGTACATATTTAGGCTCTTTAAACAATGATTTTATAGATGAATTTAGAGGTTTCATGACCAAAATTGATGAGGGCAGACTTTTCCTAATACATTAATTTGAAAAACTAAATTTCTTTAAACTATTTCTCTCATAGCTTTTTCTTACATAGTTGGCACCTGCCATTCTTCATTTATAGGAGAATCTAGCATAAGATGGCATCTGATTTAGCACAAAATGGTACATTTACACCATTTTAGCTTGATATGTCAACATTTTATGATGTTCAGTAAATGCCCTCATGATTTCCAGATGTCTCACCACCTGAATCAGATTTAAATCATGGTGAAATCTTTGATACAGATGCTTGAGGAATAAAGAGGAACATATATGTTCAAATAGATCATCTTAGCCCAAGCTCGAAGAATAACTTCTCTCTGGCCAAGTTGCCAATTTCAAAATGCGCTTTAAACTATTCTCCACAGAGGAAGTGCATCCTACCCTCTCCTGTTGGTGTAAGTCTAGCCACATTTGCCTCCTTGTCCCTAGGGTCCACCAATGGGATTAGTAATGCTTACTGTCACAAGCACTACTGGTAGACAGAAGTGACAACTCAATTAAATCAAATTACCAAGTAACTCTTGGACGAGGAACTGGTGTAAGATAAGATGCTCTGAAGGTTGCAGGGGGTGACAAATACAACCCCTGCCTTCAGAGAGCTCAGAGCCAAGTGGGCAAAATGACAGGTAAATATGACCAGGTTAGCTTTCTACAATATTTAATGAAGTATCAACTGAAGAGACAGTGAAAAGATGGACATATGTCCTGGTTGACAATAATTGAGGCAGAAAAGAGTCTGCAATGTAAGAGGAAAGGTAATGGTGGAGGGATAAATATAAGAAAAAAACTGAGAAGTAAAGGAACACATACAGCCCCTGCTTTCCCATGTGTTACAGTATTCATTGCCTAATTCCAGCTAGTTGGTTTATAAATTGAAATGTGTATCTTTGTTTCATTATTGCTTTTGGTCAGGACTACCCAGAACTAGGCTATATACTAAAATTATGTAACAAAATAAATTATAAAGATCATCTTTGTATCTTTCTAAATCCAGAAGAGAGTCAGAAACACAGTAGGTGCTTGATAAATGTTGAATTTGTTAGTTAGTTATCTAAATGGTGAAATACTATTACTGGTCTAGGAGTGAAGCTATGATCCAGACATGTATATATTATATAAAATTTTCTAAGGCATATTCTGTAAGATATTAATTCAGTTAGATGTATTTACTCCTGGGGGCAAGGAGGCAGTTTTTGAATTGAAATATTTTGAGGGAACATACCTACTCATACTCTCTTCTTAGATACTCACCATGCTTGTTGAGAGTTTAAATCGCAGTTTTTCTTTTTCTAAAATGGTCATGCAGCTAAGAAACCTGAAATTTAAAAATATACACTAGCTTTGGTACAAATAAAATAGAGAAGGGAGGCATTTCATAAACATCAATCTAATTTACATATAATTATTTGATATATATTTATGGGTAATATGGTCACTCTATGGCATTCAAGGAACACACAAATCATGGAGAACAGGAAGTCAGTCATTTTTGGATTTCAAGCATTCCATCTTATGCCTAAAATAAATTTTTAAATGGCAAAGGGAATGTCCAAGAAGAGCTCTCGTGTACTATACGTATCAGTCAACCCATATTGGCACACCTAGCTAACTTGGATAATAACAATAAAGTATCAAATGCACCATCTAACACAAGTGGATGTGGGGCCATACTGAACATGATATTAACTTAAATAGTGTTCTGCCAAGCAGGTACAGGACAGGACTGATGATAGTGGTTCAAGTCAAAAAGTTACTTCTCTTGCCTTATAAAATCTGTGAGGGACGTCTTGCATTTAAGCTCTGTTGTTGTGATTGAGTCTGCTATTTAGATACTTCCAATTATCCTTTTGATTTCTGGAAACTTGATACATTGTAGATGACAACTATGCACAAGCTTTTTAGCAAATTACAAATTATTAGTTAAATATTCTATTGCAAGTGATTGTGGGTCATTGGGCATAATACTTCAATAAGTGAGATAGAGAGACTTAGCTTTTAGTTATCTGTAGTATTTAACTAGCTGGTGAGAGAACCATATCTTTTTATTTTTGTATCCCCAACCCCCCAGCCTAGTGCTTGTCATTACTTGCTTTGAGCAATTTTTCAAAATTGAAGTGTGGTTCTTTTGACATATTAATAAAGAAACCATGTTTGTTTTGATTTTGTATTCCCAGTGCCCAGATTAAGGCTAGGTATATACTAGGTGCTCAGTAAATAGTCATATTTAACAATGAATGTTAATTAATCAAAGAGCTACTTTAGACTACCCATCTCTTAATATCAGATAACAATGGTAACAGTGCTTTGTGATTGCGCATTTCTGAAAATGTCATCACAGCATCTTCTGGGGTTAATTAGAACCTGGGGAGACCCTACGTGGAAGTTGCTTATCTGACACATATTAGGATTGTAGGAAATGTCTGTGGAACTTCCATAATAACCATCTATAAATCCCTACCTCTGATTGACTATTAAGTCTGCTTGCCTTAAAACATGGTATTAGATAACATCCTAGTACTTTTTCTTTTTAGATTTTATTTACTTACTTTAGAGAGAGAGAATGTAGAGGGAGGGGCAGAGAGGGAGGGAGAGGGACAAGCAGACTCCCCGCTGAGCATAGAGCCAACACCAAACTCTGGCTTGGGCTCACGACCCTGACATCATGACCTGACCCAAAACCAAGAGCCAGACACTTAATCAACTAAGCCACCCATGGGTCCCTACATCCCAGTACCTTAAGACAGTATTTACCAACGTTAATCATTAGTGGACCAACACCATAATTGCTCAATCCCAAAACTCCTGAGCATCTTACAATTGCAGTTGAAACTCATATGGCCTGAGTGGATTGCCATGGCACTGTCTATGTTATACTTATCCTAAGCTCTATTATCCATAAAATGCACTGAGTTCTAAAAAATCTATTAAATAAATATTTCCTATGTGCCAGACATCATCCACTAAAAGAAACTGTAACTGACAGAGCATTTCTTCTTGGGAACTTCCAGAGTATATATATTTTAAAATTGTTAGATGTCATTAGGGGATACATGAGCTATATTTTGCCATAATAGTGCAACATAACAAAACACTCCAATACTGAGTGTCTTTAAAAGAATATGCATTTTCTTCCTTCATGAGTCTGTGGGTCACTTATTTAAGGGGTTGGCTGTTCAGCTAATCTAGTCTCCACTGAATTTGTTCACATAAAGCCAAAAGTCAGCCATCTGAGAGCTGGTCTAGGACACTGTAGCTGGGATCACTAGGGTGATTCATTCCCACTCCAAGCACCTTGTCCTCCAGCATGGATTCATAGAAATTGCAGTAGAGTAATAAACAGAAATACGCACAAGCTTTTTCAAGTTTCTACCTTCACCATATCTGTTAACGTCCCATTGGCCAAAGCAAGTCCTAGCCAAAACGAGTGCCAGAATGAAAGAGATCACAAAGTCAGATAGCAAAAGGTATAGGTACTAGATGGGATGACAAATAGGGGCCATGTTTTCAATTTACTACTGGACATAACAACTATCAAGAAACACAAAGCAGGGTAAGGGGCTAGGTAGAGGGAAGGGGCCAAACTGGGGGACCTTCACGTGTAGAGACTTGAATTCAATAAGAAAGAGAGTTGGTTGGATAGGGAGAAAAGAAAATTCTAGACAGGTCAAGGAAAAGGAGCTCGAAAGGCTGCAACTAATGTATACTCAGCATGGTTGAGAAATAGCAAGGGAGCTGTGGCAGAGAGAAAGGAGAGGAGTAGAGCATGGAATCAGATACGTGGCCAAAGGGAAGAGCTAGCAGGGCCTACGGGTGATGGCAAGGATGTGGCAAGGCTTGAATTATGGATGAGATGGGAAGCCTCTGGAAGATTTTGAGTGGATAAAATCAGTATCTAACGTTGAATGACAGAATCTCACTTGTAAAGCTTCTTTCTGATTCCCGTAAGAAGGAGCAATGGCAGGGAGGCAAGGGCAGAAGAAGAGACGTAGGTTAGGGGAGTACGGTCTTAATTTAGCAGTGACATCCTGGTGGATAGGTCACGAGTCGACTGTGAAGACTGAGATGGGATACTGGATATTTCTAAGGTACTACTAAGAGGATTTGCTAACATCTCAGGTGTGGTGTGCTAGTTGACATTACAACACACACACAACATATATTCAATCACTCATTAAAATATGTACATATTTAAAACAAAAAATGTTCAAAAAAACAAACAAACAAAAAAACAAAACAAAAAAACCCCACAAAAACAAAAAAATGTTGATCTTTGTAGCACCTACAAGTCATCGCCTGTGCCTCCTTGCCTCCAGACAGGGGTCTGTGAGAACAACATTTAGGAAATCCTGTTTTGTCTTTAGACAAATATTTAGTTTAGTCACTCAAGTTAAAACTCCTAAAATGAATTAAATGGTCAAGGACTCTTGGATTAAAAGGTCAGAGACTCCATAGTTTGGCTTTTATAAAAAAAAAAAATAAACCTTAATTAAAAAAAAAAAAAAAAAAAAAAAAAAAAACAGGTCAGAGACTCTTAAATGTTCTTGGAGACTCAAAACAGAAACTCAAAATAAATGACACATTTATTTTACTAGAAACTTGTAGAAGGAAAGTTCTCTTTTTCTCCATCAGTGGGAAAGCAAATACTTTCTTGGTTGATTTCACCACAGAAATTTCTGGGATTGATTCCTCGCATCAGGAAATTTTTCTCAAATGCTTAATAACCTAGGTTTTATTTCCTTGGGGTATTATGTTGCTAACTGATGAAGCTCCCCTAGAGTTCTTTCTTGTAGGAATAGAGAAACACGCAAGTTTTAAAGTTATAAGCACCTACTGCTGTTGGGAAAGTGGTACACAAACGCAAAGAGTATGGAGCACTGCTCCTCCCCCTAAAAATTAGAAGAATCTAAATACGTTTTATTCTTGTCATCACTTTATGTTATTAAAATAAAAAGTAGTGTTCGCAGATATTAAATTTTCATTTTGCCCCAGAAAAAAAAAGTGAAATTTTCTGCAAAAATTATAAATTTCCACAGCAGCAACTTCATAAAAATGTATGATCTTGCCCCTCAGGGTGCCTCCTCACTTGTTTGAAAGGAAAAGCTGTTTGTACTCATGGTTGGAAATACACACATCAGGAAAAATTAATCATGCAAATATTTGCAAAGCGGGAACAGTAATTGTTGGAAGCCTCTGCAGTGAGCTGCTGCACAATACCACAGATAACGAAGCTGGGAGAGAAGACCAAAGGACAACCCATTCGAACAAAGCCAGGACAGGAAACCCGTCTACAGCTTGACAGTACTCTCAAAAACATCCTGGATGTGCTCCCTAAGAAACTAAGTTCTGACAGCTGTATTGCCAAATATTATAAGAGTTAAAATAGTTTTTATTAAACATCAGCAAATGGCACGATGGTAGGCAAGATTTAGAAATTTAGGACTGGCATTTCTTGTGAAGGGCGGCTAATTGCTCCATCCACGTTTATCAAAGGAGTATAATTATGAGGCTTCAGATGTTTGCTTTATAGTCTTCAAAGGAGAGGGGGGTACTATTTTTGTGTTTTGTATGTCAATGCTAATATTAGTGGGAATTCTAAGTATGATTTAAAAAGAAATGTAACGGTCATAACATGAAAGGCTAAAACAGTTGACTGGTTCCACTGGAAGACGATGACCAAGAAAAGTGGGAAGGGACTTAACGGAGTCATATGATGGCTCTGTGTGTGAGCTGGAACGTGAGGCTGGGTCTCTCTGTGTGCTGTGCATGAGACTTGCTTACAGCCCAAACAACCCCCTGTGTGTATCCCTGCCTACAGCTCTCTACCATCCCTCTGTGTATAAGGAAGGAAGGAAAAAGATGACAAATCAGAGGCTCCTAATAGGAATGACTGCATAATGAGTGGGGCTCGGTGCAAAAGGAAGCTGTTGGGCTTTTTGTTCAAAAATTCTTAAGAATCTCAAGATGGAAACAGCAGATCATTAAGCAGGCATGAGCCCTGTCTGACTAAACAGGGAGGTCACAGACCCATGAAGTTAGTTTTTTTGTTTGTTTGTTTGTTTTTTTTAATTTTTTATTTTTTATAAACATATATTTTTATCCCCAGGGGTACAGGTCTGTGAATCACCAGGTTTACACACTTCACAGCACTCACCAAATCACATGATTCCTAATATAAGAAGCATAGGCTTCAGTGCAAGAATTGAATGGCACTTCTTGATACTCAGGCCAAATTGCTAATAGGATATCTCCTCTTTGAAAGGGAGTTGGGGAGCTCACTCATACAAGTGGGTTCAAGACACATATTTAATAGGGCTTTCTGGATGGGGTGTTTTCAGAAATAGAATCTTTGTGCTGTCTTTTGGGGCACCTGGGTGGCTCAGAGAGTTAAAGACTCTGCCTTCGGCTCAGGTCATGATCCCAGGTCCCGGGATCGAGCACCACTTTGGGCTCTCTGCCCAGCAAGGAGCCTGCTTCCCGCCCCCCCACCCCATCTGCCTCTCTGCCTATTTGTGATCTCTCTCTGTCAAATGAATAAATTCTTTAAAAAAAAGAGAGAGAGAGAGAGAGAGAATCTTTGTGCTGTCTTTTAATTTCCCATTTCAAATGGCCATCTTGGGAAGAGATAAAAGCCAGCATTAAAACTGCTAATCATTAGAAGTCATTGTATCTTATTAGAAATTTGAAGGCCACAAGCACCTCCTAAGTCACCCAATAGCCTCAGTTGCACATGGTCTTGGTAGCCTCAATTCCATGCCCAAGAGGCTCATGCTAAGACCCTCCAATTCCCTCTGATCCTGGATTCTCTCATCTTCAGTAATTCTATGTAAACATCTTTTATCCATGTCAGATAAGTGTCCCAAGGAAGCCATGAGAAATTACCAGAAACAATACAATTCAATCACTCAGAAAAAGTAAATAAAATGACAGAATAGGTAAAAAGAAAATGGTATTTTAGGGACATGCTTTTTGTTGAAGTTCCCCTTGTGTTCTGATCTTCATTTAGTGATAATAAAGGAAAATTTCCTGAGCATCCAAACCACCACCTATTATTATAGACTCTATCCAACTATTATAGAGATTGTTGCTTACAGTGATCAAGTTTTCTTGATGTGATGAGAATATGCCAATTTTTGAAGTAAGAGAGAAAAAGATATTTTGTTTTTCTTGTGATGAGTCAATAGTCAAAAATAAGACACAGTTTCTCGACCATGTGCCTCTTCATCTATCCGATCAGCTTAGGAACACCAATATTCTTACCCAGAACTCATCCTCCTACTTGTTACTCAGTGTATCTTCGAGACTGACCATGGTGACCAAGTTGTGCTGTTTTCACCCCTGAAGGAGGGGGAAGAAACAGCATGGCCTTGTCCTCACTCTCAGTACAGATGGCCCTATGATTGTGGTGTCAAATGAATTCTAAACAGTCAACTCTCCATTATCTGCACTGTCAATCCTCTGGTATAAATCTTGCTTTCATGTTCTACTGGAGTAATTAACTTGATATGAAGGCACAATGAACTCTCTTTCATTTATTTTTATGTCCTGATGCAACCTGCCATCCCAGGAGGATGTCAAACCCCCACACTCAATTACCTTCTCAAACCCAGGGAAGTTGTGAGAACTAAATAGAGTCAACTCCAGGAAAAAAATTAAGTTTTATTTATGCTGATTCCTCATATGAATTCTCAGTTGACTTTAGTTTTTGGCACAGAGTAGGGAGCAAGGAACAACTGAGTAAGGAGTAGAGTGGAGTAGAACTTTCAGCTTCTCCAACCCACATCAGGGTATCCCCACCTGGCTTCCTGATTGAATTTGTGGAATATGCATGACTCCTGCCAAAGTAACAGGGCCGACTCCAGAAATGATGGACAGCAAGAAAGAAGTTCCCACTTCATCAAGTTAAAAAGCTTCTGCACAGCAAAGAAAACAGTCAACCAAATAAAGAGGCAACCCACAAGAATGGGAGAAGATATTCGCAAATGACACTGTAGACAAAGGGCTATATCCAAGATCTATAAAGAACTTCTCAAACTTGACACCCAAAAAACAAATAATCAAGTCAAAAAATGGGCAGAAGACATGAGCAGACATTTCTCCAAAGAAGACATACAAATGGCTAACAGACATGAAAAAAATGTTCATCATCATTAGCCATCAGGGAAATTCAAATCAAAACCCCATTAAGATACCTCCTTACCCCAGTTAGAATGGGAAAGATTAAAAGGACAGGAAACAACATGTGTTGGAGAGGATGTGGAGACAGGGGAACCCTCTTACACTGTTGGTGGGAATGTAAGTTGGTGCAGCCACTTTGGAAAACAGTGTGGAGATTCCCTAAAAACTTAAAAATAGAGCTACCTTATGACTGCAATTGCACTACTAGGTGTTTACCCTAAAGATACAGATGTAGTGAAAAGATAGGTCATTTGTAGCCCAGTGTTCATAGCAGCAATGGCCATAATTGCCAAACTGTGGAAAGAGTCAAGATGCCCTTCAACAGATGAATGGATAAAGAAGATATGGTCTATATATACAATGGAATATTACTCAGCCATCAGAAGGATGAGTACCCAACTTTTGTATCAACATGGATGGGACTGGAGGAGATTATGCTGAGTGAAATAAGTCAAGCAGAGAAAGTCAATTATCATATGGTTTCACTTACTTGTGGAGCCTAAGGAATAATATGAAGGACATTAGAAGAAAGAAAGGATAAGTGAATTGGGGTAAATCGGAGGGGGAGACAAAGCATGAGAGACTGTGGACTCTGAGAAACAAACTGAGGGTTTTGGAAGGGAGGGGGTGGGGGGATGGCTTAGCCCGGTGGTGGGTATTAAGGAGGACACGTATTGCATGGAGCACTGGGTTTCTGGGTGTGGTACATAAACAATGAATCTTGGAACACTGAAAAAATAAAAAATAATAATAATATTTTTTTAAGAAAAGAAAGAAAAAAGTCCCCGTATCTTGGATTCTGTTAATTCCATAAGCATCACTATCAAGAACCTCCAAGACACTGTGTATGAAAGTTTTATTACTACATCTGATCTTCACTTCATTAATCTTGTAGAAAATCTTTTTTTGCTGAAGTTTACTTATTTCAGCCTGTTTTAACTCTTCTTAAAATACAGGTATGAGTAGGGGAAAAAATGTAAAGCTAAAGGGAGTCAAAATGAAAGAAGCATTCTCAGCCAGCAGCCTCAGTGTGCATCTCCCACATGAATAAACACCAAACAAGCAGCTCTGGTTTTTAAACTACAGAAGACATGGGGTTATGCACTCTTTCTGCAATGATTGCTTAGAAATCTGGAACTTAAATGTCTACCACTGATTCAAAGTGTTATAAATTCCCAGAACATCAGACCAATCCTTATGATTGAGAACACCTGTGATGTCAAAGGCATATTCTGTGATCCTGCTCTCCTCCAATTAGCTAAATAATTCAAAAAAATACGTGGATGGACATTACCTATCAGAGGTTCTCATCCGGGAAGATAAGTGTCTCACCATTACAAAAGCCTGCCTTTATCACCATCAGTTTAACTGGGAACACCAGAAGTCCATTTAAAATTTTGGTATTTTATTGATTAACTAAATTAACTGATTTCTGAAGGCTTTTATATCTAGAGGGGAGTGTCAAATAGCCCAGAGGAAGAGTAGATCAAATCACAGAAGACAATATCATTAGTCTAAAATTTTATGCCCATTGCCTTGTTCTCACCCACCGCGACTTATGAGACAATGCATTTTCCAAATTTGAAAAAAAAAAAAAAAAAAGGCAGAGACAATGTTAATCATCCAAACTATACCCTTTGACTGCAGAGCTGAACGTTCCTACAGGCAATGCTGTAGACTTCTGAAAAGTTCAGGGATCTCTCTAATTAATGTCTAAAGGGAAAAGAGGAGGTTTAACACTTTATTTTGCCAATCCCAAAATCTCAGTGGTGTGACCAGAGCTCTTGGTATCACTGGGACTGCACACCTACCCACTCTATCTTGTTAGGAACTTTCTGGTCTTTCATATGACAATGACTTGCAATGTGTAGTCACCGTCTCTTGGCAGGGAGTAAGGCGGGGAGAGAGGGAAAAAAGCCCAGCAATTACTGTGCAATACTCAAATCTGCCTGCCAACAGGAGAACAGTGATTTGTGAGACACATCAAGAGGTGCTGGCAAGATCAATCTTCGGAGATCCCTCTGATAGAGGAATAATGAGTTGACAAAGACCAATGTTCAGTTGGGTCCAAGCCCAATAAGATTACTGTTCAGCATCATCAATATTGTCTCTGTTTGGAACTGACACAATCAGACTGGAATCAATTGTATTTTCCACAGCACTGTCACACATGATTTTTAACTTTGGCTCACAACTCTGTAGAGGAGCTTGCAGATGTTGGCAGATTTTTGCTAACTTACGGATGTCATTATTAAGTAGGAGTTGCACCCCACAGTAATTTGTGGTTCTGCAGTGTTTCTCTGAGGTCTGTATATTGAAGAGGGGAGACAAGGAGGAAGAGAAAGACGAGATGAGAGATTAACGAGAAGTTTTTCTGTGTAGCCCCACTCCTTTTGTTTTTGTTTTGTTGTTTTGTTTATTTGTTTATTTATTTATTCTTAGTGTAATGACCAAATACCATATGTAAATGGATAAGCTAGTCCTCAGTTTCAGTTTAATTTAAGATGGGGATCAAAGATTTTTATTGAAACACAGAATCATGAAAATTTTTCTGCTATGAAGCAACATAACAATAAAATTGTTATGTTTCACCATCAAAAGACAGAGGGTGTATGTAGATGGCTCTGTACTGAAAATATTAGAAGTTGTTCAAGGAGTTGGAAAATCTAATAAGCAATTTGATTTTTAAACAATCCCTGCAGTCTCCTCCAGTGTGTTTTATAAGTCATTATTCCCACCACAGAAAGCTATCAACTTTTGTATTTCATGAGATCCATTTGGGCCCTTAGCCTTGCCCATATGGGCATCCTAGGCCCGATATTAGTTTGCTGATCGAGTCATCCAGAAACATAATGTGGCTCCTGGTCAGAGAATTAGATGCTGAAAAAATGCAAAAAGGAACAGGGGCTGGATTTCTCTTTTGCCACAAGTATACATAACGATGGCTCTGCTGTATTTTCCCCATTGAGATCCATCTAAATGTAAATTTTGTGCAAAGTAAGTATCCTAGGAAGACAATGAAATTTCTCCAATTTAATAGGCTCAGATTTTACCTAACAAACTCAGGCCTTTAAACCATTAAATCTGCCAGAAATTCTATTTCATCAAATCTAATCACAGTCACTATAAGGTCTCTCTCTCCAGTCCAGGATGACACCAATGTTCTGGAATTTTATGTAAAACGGACATTTAGAGGGGCCTCTCTGGTCTCTGATCACCTCTGATATGGTCTTTGCCCAAGCCCATCTTGTCTCTAAAAGGTAGGCATGAGCTCACTCTTTTTGGCAGGATAGCTTTGTGAGGCCTGGGAACCTCGGTACCTATGGTCCAGCCTACTCAGGTGGATCATGTAGTCATTTCCTCCTGATGCCCTACTTCCACCCCAAGACTCCATGAAGCAGTGGAGGCAACACTTCCAAAATATCCCAAACCTCTGCTGCTTCTCTCAGAGAGCTTTCCCTTCCCTTTCACACTCACTGCAGCAGAAATCTTCCCCTTCCCTTTCACACTCACGGCAGTAATCATCTCCACCCGTGCCTCCCCAGGGATATCACTTTTCTCCATTTCCCTGGTGTGAACCTCTCAAAGAGTTTAGGTTAGAAAACAAAGCAGAAAAAGTACCAGTCCTTGGGGTCTTTTGATTTTTTACTCCATCACAAAGAGCTAGAGAACAATAAGGCCACTCGAAATGGGGTTGGAAAAAATGAGAACAAAACACAAATTAAAATCTTAGTAAATTATCCAGTTATGCCTGCAGCTAGCTAGGGGGCCTTGGAAAAGTCCCACCATAATCCCAGATCTAAAAGAAGCAGAAATTAATACTTGTGAGCATCCAAGGAGGGCACGCATATAAAAAAGGTTTTGTTGAGGCTAAAACATTAGCATTAGCAATTATTATTCATTGTTTCATGTTCCTTGGAAAGCAGGTAGCAATCTGCAGCTGAGAGGTGGAAGAGAAAGAAGAGAGTCCAGTCTTCAATATACCTGATTTCTTAGATGGCTTGGATCTGGTCTGAACAGGCTGCCCTATTGGGCTCCATGTTGATAGCCCTGGGGACTTTGCAAAGGCCTCATGCTCAGCACTCCTCTAGTGAACTAAGAAATGCCAGTTGCTCCATTAGGCAAACTCCCAGAGGAGCAGCTCCCTTCTCAGGGGGGTCCCTGACATCAGCTCAGCCTTAAATATTATGAGCTCTAGGGAAATAGGTGGGAGGAAATGTCAGTGTGTATATTTGGTTTGAATCAGTGTGCGCAGCATTGAAGACTTGAATATCCCTGGAGGGTATTTAAATAAATGCCAATGTGCAGAGCTGGCCTTATGTATAAGTGGATCAAGTCTCTGCCTATTTGGTTTAAACACACCAAAGCATCCCTGACTGAATGTGGAATTCCTAGCAGGTGCTCTTCTAGCCCTGGAAGTACTTCCTTAAGGAAATGTTTCATTGAATTTGGATCACCTATTGCTGAATACCTGATGGGTGGATAGACAGATGGATAGATGACAGACAGATAACTGCAAAGGTTGGTTTATCTGACCACCACACAGCAGGATTTGGGGTCTCGAAGATTCTAGACAGAGGAAGAGTACATTAACATGTAACAAGAAGGAAAGTCAAAGCCCAAATAGGGAGGGGGTATGGTGAGTGCTGAGTGGAGCAGGTAGAACACCAAAGTATCTATGAGATAGGTAGTGGTCCCAGACACCAAGTCTAAGCAAGATAAAAGGAGAGAAAGTGCCAACTGGGGGCATAAAAGCAGAAGTACAAAAGATTTGCCCCTGCCACAAATGCTTGCCAGGGTCTTTTCCCCATTCTCATTCAATCCAACAGAAATTAATTATGAGTGTCATAGTCATATATGTTCTACTCATAAAATTGTGAAAACCTGTCCTGAAAGGGAGATTCAAACACTAGGAACCGCATGCCTGGTTTGTAGTTCAAACTGTTTGTCATCCACTGTTTGTCACATGTTCACATCCTTTTTTTTTTTTTAATATTTTTTTATTATGTTATGTTAGTCACCATATAGTGCATCATTAGTTTTTTATGTAGTGTCCCATGATTCATTGTTTGCATATAACACCCAGTGCTCCATGCAATACATGCCTCCTTAATACCCATCACCAGACTCACTCATCCTCTACTCCCTCCCCTCTAAAACCCTGTTTGATTCCCAGAGTCCATAGTCTCTCATTGTTCATCTCCTCCTGATGTCCCCCTTTCACTTTTCCTTTCCTTCTCCTCATGTCCTCCATGCTATTCTTTATGTTCCACAAATAAGTGAAACCATATGATAACTGTCTTACTCTGACTTATTTTACTTAACATAATCTCCTCTAGTTCCATCCATGTTGATGCAAATGTTTGGTATTCACCCTTTCTGATGGCTGAGTAATATTCCATTGTATATATGGAGGACATCTTTATTCATTCATCTGTTGAAGGGCATCTCAGCTCTTTCCACAGTTTGGGATTGTGGACAGTGCAGCTATGAACATTGGGATACATATGGTCCTTCTTGTCTAAATCTGTCCTTCTACTAAATCTGTATCTTTGGGGTAAATAACCAGGAGTGCAATTGCTGGGTCATCAGAAAGCTCTGTTTTTAACATTTTGAGGAACCTCCACACTGTTTTCCAAAGTGGCTGCACCAACTTGCATTCTCACCAACAGTGTAGGAGGGTTCCCCTTTCTCCACAACCTCTCCAACATTTGTTGTTTCTTGTCTTGTCAGTTTTTGCCATTCTAACTGGTGTAAGGTGGTGGTATCTCAATGGGGTTTTGATTTGAATCTCCCTGATGGCTAATGATGATGAACATTTTTTTAGGTGTCTGTTAGCCATTTGTATGTCATCTTTGGAGAAGTATCTGTTCATTTCCTCTGCCCATTTTTTGACTTGATTATTGGTTTTCTGGGTGTTGAGTTTGAGAAGTTTTATTAGATCTTGGATATCAGCCTTTTATCTGTAGTGTCATTTCCAAATATCTTCTCCCATTCCTGTAGGTTGTCTCTTTGTTTTGTTGACTATTTTCTTTGCTGTGCAGAAGCTTTTTATCTTGATTAAGTCCCTGAAGTTCATTTTTTGCTTTTGTTTCCTTTGCCTTTGGAGATGTGTTTTCAAAGAAGTTACTGTGGCTAATGGTAAAAAGGCTGCTGCCTATGTACTCCTCTAGAATTTTGATTAGGATTTTGATGGTTTCCTGTCTCACATTGAGGTCTTTCACCCATTTAGAGTTTATCTTTGTGTATGGTGTAAGAGAATGGTTGAGTTTCATTCTTCTGTATATAGCTGTTCCCATGTTCACATCCTTTACATTTTCTGAATCTCAGTTCCTTCTTCTGGAAATTGATGATAACACTATCTAGTGGGCTAGACAGAGCAGATTTAAGTACATACCTAAGAGATCCAACCACTTCTTCCACTGATCATGCAGGAAAACAAACAACAGACTCCCCTTCCACTGTTCTTCTTGCAATAAGATGTAAGAATATAGGTTAACAAAGGATGGCACTCGTGACAAACCCAGTCCAGGCTCACTGTTATGTCTGTCTCCTGTTAGACTCCAAAGTAGAAATCCTATATCAGAAACTCTAGTTGCCCATCTTACATGCTTCCATGGTCTTCACACGTGTTTGCCACAAATCCATTGATGAGCAGCTATGATGAAAGCCCCAAGGAAGGTTTACCTCCATTCAGGAACCAACATTTACAAATGGTTCTTACTTTCCACCCTTTCTGCTCTTTGAAGTTCCACCCCTGAGGGTGAGACTATGGATTGAAATTAGGATTGTTCAGTGAATCACTCTGAACTTTGCTTTACCTGCTATAGAGTGGTTATTAAACTGCAATGTTCATAAGAATCACCTGGAGAAAACAATTTTTAAATGGAGAGGATTCCTGAGGCCTCACAACCTGTAAGATTTTATTTTCTCTTACAAACTCTACAGAAAATACCCTAGGATTAAGAACAATTGCCTCTTCAGTTTTTTCTCACTGCAATTTAATATCATTTTCTGCTCCATATGCCAAATGTCTTGACTGGATAGATAAAATTTGGTGTTATTTTTCTGAGGGTAAGTGGCAAAATGGCATTGTAGAGAATTTTTCAGAGTTATCCTAGTCTTAACATTACTCTGGAACCTCAGTTTTACTAGACAGTATAAACGTTATAATAAAACACAGATTTATATATTATATATTTAATTTTATGCTCAAATAAAATTATTACATGTTTATTTATATGCATTTTTATATATCCTTAAATAACAAAAAGGAATTGGATTTTGTTAGCTGCTTTGCTTAAGTCAGCATATAACTCCTTGGCCCAATTTTCTGCATCTGCTATAGCCAGCTTTACTGAAATTTTTATAACTGGGGAAGAACTAAAATGAAGGAACAGAGAGTGAGGTAGTATATTTATTTCTTAGCTTGTGATTCTATGTATTTCAATAGTCCCTCCATTCAGTCATTTCCACAGCTCTCCCTGAATCTGAGAGGGAAATTTGGCAGCCTGAAGATCTCATATTGGCCACACCTTCCACATCCTCCCCCTAACAGTGAGCTGCCAACCTTAACAATAAGAGAATATGGAATTTCTCATAAGTCACAGCTCTGTGCTTCATTTTAGAGAGAGCAGGATAGCAGAAGGGTTAAGAGCATGGCTCTGGAGACATACCGTTCTGGTGGTTCAAGCCATCACTCTGCCATTTATTAGCTACAAGACCTCTTTTTATCTCAATTTCCTCCTTTGTAAAATGAAGATGATAATAGTACATGTCCCACAGGAATTCTGTAGGATTAAGTGAATTAATACATGCAGAGCATTCAGAACAGTGTCTGGGATATGGAGAGCAACAATTAATGTTAGTTATTTTATGAGAAAATATAGGTGCTATGTAAGAAATTAAATACTTTATATATGGGAATCCTCATTATGGATATTAAATGTTATTATTTATTAAAATGTTAAATTAGGTTTTAAAATTAAAACCACTAACAAATTACACTTAAATAATTTAGAGCCTAATAATATGAAAAAAGATTTCTAGGAAGAGTATGTTCAAAACTTTTTTTTAATCCTACAGAAGAATTATGGAGTTATTTTGGTTAATTGAGACAAAATAAAAATAACAGGGAGGAAGGCAAAGCAGATCCAGAACCACAAACTGAAAGGGATTCTAGACTATGAGATAAAACACATCAACTAAAGGGGAAGTCAATAAATGGGCATTAGGACAAACACTAAGGGATCTAATATCACCTAATACAGAATGTAGGATTGTGATTTAAGACCCATAATCAGCTCGATAAGACAATCTAGGTAATGGTGACTTATTCATAATCTAGCTAGATGGGCCTTGGGAGAGATCTGTATGCAGATATGGGAAACTGAGTGGGTGATCTATGAGTGGGTAGAAAAGAGGGTCCCAGCTTAGAGCTGGGATAAATGATCAAACACTTTCCATTATAGGTGAATCTGTCTAGAATAACGGATTCAACTCTTCTTAAAATGCCAAGGCAGGAATAGGTCTAGGGAAGAACAAAGACTGATTTATAAGAACTGGAACATGAGGTGGTAGCTAGTTACTAAACCAGTGGTAGGTGTTTATCTGAATCTTCTGGGGAATGACCTGAGATTTAGAGGTTACCGATTTCCATAGAATAAATACTCCTGTTATGCTTATTTCAATCTACCTACGTGACATCCTCTAGATTGCAAAATTCCTTAAACATTAACAAGTGTTAGTTCCAGCATACAACGGAAGCTTGGTTTTCACTGAGGGAAAAGATGAAATATCGATGAAGAGTCAAAACCTCAATGCTGAATCCCAAAATGATAAGTTTGACCATCTGCATTCCTCTTGCCAAAGGTCAGGTTTGACCCTGAGAGACTAGACAAGGTTGGGCTTTCAAGTACGGCAATCAGATAACCCCAGTGAAAAGAAAAGTGAGCAAGCTTGATACAAGCTGGGCTGGCTATCCTATGGACACCCTCCCCCAGGGCCATTTTTTCTGCTTGGTATGGGCCAGGAAAAAAAGTGAAACTATGTAATCCTGAGCAAGCAGTATAGGCTGGCCAACCAGTTCAGGCTCAACACAGAAGTCTGGACCAGCAACAGAGACTCACCAATTAAGAATTTCCATGGTAGACCCTGTGGATTGGTAAATGGTATTTCAGCAAGAGACATGTAATCTCATTTCCCCACTCATAAATTATTCTACTTTCTTCCAGAGTGAGTTCTAAAAATAATTGGTGGCAGTAATAGCATTAATAGTTAGCATTACTTGAGTAACTTCTACATAGCTGGCATTGTTCAAGGCACTTTACTCTGTGGTTTCCATTAACCCATATCAAAATGGGATTCAAACATTAGTCCTTGAAGCCAGAGCCCTGTGGAGACACCTGAGGGGTCAAGTGTAGAGGGAAGAAAAGGGCCTGGCCTTTGCATTCCTATTTCTACTGCAGCAGAACACCTTCACTTACATCTATTTATGTACTGAAGTTTCATGTAAGATTCTTTTTCAAATAGAGATTCTATAGATAAAACATTTTTTTGGAAAGCAACATAATAATCTTGTAAGACTTGAAGGTTATTTTTTTTCTTATTATAAAAAAATAGAAATCTATCTAAAGTAAAAAACAAAATCATTTCCCTAAGGTAAGTACTATTAACCTTTTGTTGTATATCCTTCCAGACTTTTTTTTTAAGTGCATATTACAGTAGGTTTTATTTTCTACATTTAACAGTGTAGAAAATTTATACTTGTCCAAAATAACACAAATGAGCAGGGATCCTAACTCAGGTCTGTCTCCTATATTCCTATTAGGAAAAATAAGTAGTTACGTCTTATTCGCCACATACAAAGGCCATATAAATTGGTCCCTTTGTCTTTCTGTGAAATCCAGTGGTATCGCTAATGACAGCACTCACATCTGCCCAGTCTATTACTTATATCTGAGTCAATTGTCCCCCCCGGGGAGGAAGGCCTACACTGAATTCCATAACATATAATACATACGCATGGAAAGAGAGTAGACCAGATAGATGGTTTACATCCTGGCCCCATGGGTTCATATAGTCCTTAAATGTTATCTCTTCCTTAGGCCAGGCTTTTATCATTAAGCATTAATACCATCTAAAAGAGATAAAGATTGTTATAAACTTTGAAAGGTTTCAAGAGCAAATAAATGCTAGCTTATCAGCTTCAGAGTCAAAGAATATTAAAATTAGATTAAAAATATACAATTAACCTAATACATTTTGAGTTTGGACTAATTGTTTGAAATTCAAAAGGACCCCAGGATATTTTTCACTTGAAACACAGAAATAAAAAATTCATACTAAACAGGCAGAGTTTGCCCTCAAGGTTGAAAACATTAATCATCATGCATCTAACTGTTAACTGTAAAAAATCATTTTTCTTCTGATTTAAAGGGAATTATTTAGTGAGTGTTTTTAACTTCTCTGCTTTCTCAAGCAGAGGCGGTAACACAGGGTCGGTTTCTGGGCTCCTCTGCCCCTGCACGTCTCCCCTTCTCTACAAGGAGCTGCCTTTGATTTGAAAGGGAGCTCCTGGCCCAAAGAAGAATACACAAAGCCCAGGAAGAAATGAGAGCCTGCTAGAAATGACATTGTGATTTAAGTACTAAATTCAGGAAACGATTGAATAGTCTTTCTAAGAAGGTATACATTAACGCAGTAAATGTGAACTTGAAGTGACAGGTGAATTCGTAGAAATGAGTCCACAGAACTTTTCAAATTTTCTGAGAATCTGTCACAGAATTGTAAAGATTATCAAGCTAGAAGTACCCACTTTACAGAAAAAGTGGACTTTCCATAGGATGGGCAGGAATAGTTAGTATCAGGAATGAAACAGAACCAATTAAATATACTTTATAGCTTTTTTTCTGTAGCTTTTTCACTGTGCCAAGACATTCCAACTACCTGACTGGCCTGTAATTGTGCTTGGACTCTTTAGTACTGAAATTTCCTGAAGTGGGATCCAAGACAGCTTTCCTGATACAAAACTATTTTCCACAAATAATGTTGGGAAAAGACTCAAAAGGATCCATCATCTCTGACTGTGGGGTTGATATTTGGTCCACCAGAGAAAAGAGAATTTCAGATTCTTTTTTACGTCTGGTTCTGAACAACATCCTTGCACTATATACTGTGGGTGACATCCTTCCCCTTTATAAGAACAAATTTTAGACAAATATCCATTGCTAATTAGAATATTTTTGTCTTTCAAACTGTAATATAAAAATGTATTAAAAGCATTTTATTATATGTCAAAGCTAATTTTCAAAATGAGTCTACTTTCTTTCTGTACCCAAATATTTGGAGCCTCAGAGTTTGCTGTAAAATATGAGGATTTTAGACAGTGTTTAAAGTCACTGTCACTGATCCCCCTTCATTCTTCTATACTGATTACAGAATGGAACCATAGGAGAATAATGTAGGAAATTTTTACATACAATTGTTATAAGGGATACACCCCACACTAGTAATAAGGACTTAATGGGATTTTAACCAAATCTCTAGACAGATGCTATCTTCTGGAATTAATCATCATCATAGCTTTGACTAGTGAAATAGGTCATTATTATACCCTTAATACTATCGTAAATGATCAGAAATTACAGCAACATATTCATTTTTTAAACTACATAATTCTCTTGAGGAAGTCTAGAAAGCTAAACAAAACAGAAAAAAAAATATGTTTAAGGAGAGCTAATAAAATTGCAAAGTAGCAAAAATTAACAGGCTTGGATCTGGAAAAAAAAAAAAACAAAAACAAAACAAAAAAAAAAAACAGAGACCCAGGGAAGTGAACGCATTTGGGGGTGGACTTTCCTTTGAAGGCATATGTTAATTCAAGAAGAGGATTCCTCATAAGCAGAGGAAACACTATGTTCTCCAAGCATGGGAATCCAAGGCCTCTAAGAAGGAGGGCTCTAGGAACTCCCTGGCTTTGTATTAGGATCTGGAAGAGCTGTATTCTAAGAGCAAGGGTAAACTAGAATTACATAAGGCCTTAGTTTGACTGCAGGCCAGCGTTAAAGAGTCTCAATACCAGACACTGCATTAACTTCCCTGAATGCAAATTCTTCCAGAGTGTTTTCCAGGCATCTGGAAAAGGCAAGTAAAAGCTTATCTAGAAGACAACACCCTAGTCTTCATATTTTTTCTATAAACAATTTTTCACACATAACATCCAGTGTACCAAAAATAAAGTAAAATTTAAAAAAAAAAAAAAAAGACTAGGGACATGCAGAGACAAAAAAACAGCAATTTAAAAAGTAGTAAGAACACAAAATAGAAACGGATTCACAAAGGTCAGTATAGATCTTGTAGATCTCTTTAGCTATAGTTGATACAGTTAAAAGACCTAAAGCTTAATATATAAGTTGAAAGTCTAAAAAATAGAAAAAAGGAGTGTGAAACAGGAACAACATTAAAAGGCACAATTCACCAACAGACCTATAATAAAGAACTACTATAGGATGTTCTTCAGATGAAAGAAAATAATCTCAAATGGAAAACTGGAAGCTAAGAGAAGATTGACAACTAAATATGAATATTAGAGTAAATATTAATAAATATTGACTGTATAAAAATAATTTTATCGACATATATACATACACACTAAAAAAGAGAATAAATGAAACTAAATTATTCAGAAAGGTAAAAGCACCAACAAATATTAGACATTTGTAAGTAAAGAATGCATGCTATAATTCGCCTGGGTGGCTCAGTTGGTTAAGCAGCTGCCTTTGGCTCAGGTCATGATCCCAGCGTCCTGGGATCGAGTCCCACATCGGGCTCCTTGCTCCGCAGGGAGCCTGCTTCTCCCTCTGACTCTGCCTGCCACTCTGTCTGTGCTCGCTCTTGCTCTCTCTCTCTCTCTGATAAATAAATAAAATCTTTAAAAAAAAAAAGGCAGTATAATCATTAAAAAAGCGTAACTTCCATAGTAACAAAGTCAAAGTAAAATTATAAAAATAATCACTCCAAAAAAAAAAACAGCAAGGAGAAAAAAGAAACATGGAGCCAACGGCACAAATAGAAACTTGAAAACACAGTGGATTTAAGCCAAATATATCAATAAATGCTATTAAATATAAATTACTAAATGCCTCAAGACAAAGGTTTTCAGATGATTACAAATAATGAAATCCAAGCAAATACCCTTTTTAAGGTAGATTTTCAGAATCTTAGGATGCAGAACTGTTAAAAGAAGAAACAAAAGCTAGAATAGCCATATTAGTTTTACACAAAGTAGATTAAAAAGCAGAAAGCAGTACTAGAGGGATAAAGAGGGATACTGTAATGATAAGAAGTATAACTTATTGGAAATTAACAATTCTAAATGAATATGCACTTAACCTCAGATATTTAAAGTAAAAATTGACAGAACCAAGGAAAAGACAAATGAATAATGATAATAAAAGATTTTCTCAGTAATTGATAAAACACACAGACAAAAACAAGAAATATGGAAATACATAACAGTAGGATCATAAAGAAACATAATTGAAATACATGAAAAACTGTGACCACCATTTCAGAATACACACACTCTTATCCAGCATCTACAAAATTTTCCCCAAACTGACCATATCTTGGGCCATAAAGCAATTTCAACAAATTCCAAAAGAGTGAACTCATACAGGATATGTGTTCTGATTTCAGTGCAAATTAGCTAGAAATCAGTAAAAATAAATAATAAACTAGAAAATCCCCACATGATTGGAAATTAGCAAGTTACTTCTAAATACCTCATGGATCAAAGTAAAATAAAGAGACATTAGAAAATATTTTTAACCAACTGATAATGAGATTATGACCAATCAAAGCATATGAGGATGCTGCTAAATCGATTTGTATATGGAATTTATAGCTTTAAATGCATATATCAGGAAAGAAAGAAACTAAAACTCAATGAAGCATCAATTTTTAAAATTAGGAAAAATGTAGAAATTTAACCTGAGGAGAATAGATGAAAGTGCGTAAAGAAAAAAAGGCAAAATTATAAACTAAGTACATATATAATAGAAAACATCCATAAAGTTAAATTTGTTTTTAAAAGACTAATTAATAAACCCTAATAAAACTAATAAAAATTTTAAATGGTAAGCATAAATAACTCATATCAATATTAAACAGTGACAACTTTACAGATGTTACAGATATTAACAATATTATGTCAATAACTTTGAAAATTGAAGTTAAATAAAGGATATCTAGAAAAATTAACCTAAACTGACCAAAAAAAAAATTTTTAGCACATCATTGATTTTCAATATAATGTCCCATGATTCATCAGTTCAAATAACATCGAGTGCTTATGACAACACATGCCCTCCTTAATGCCCACCACCTGGTTACCCCATCCCCTCAACCGCCTCCCTTTCCCACAACCCTCAGTTTCTTTCCCAGAGTCAAGAGTCTTCTATGGTCTATCTCCCTCTCTGATTTCTTCCCATTCAGCTCCCCCATATTAATGCAAAAAAATTAAATTTGAATAGATTTCCTGTTATTCATAATACATTAATTGGAGGATAAAATAAAACAAATCACACTATGGAGTATCTGGAACACACAACTAACAAAAGGCTCCTTTATGTAATATTTCAAAAAAAAAAACACTCTGACAAATCAACAAAGAAAAGATAGTCACTCACAAAAGACAGACCAATAAATATATGAAAGGATGTTCAATTTCATTAGAAATAAGGGAAAAGAAAACCACAATAAGATACCACAAAAATGGCTGTTACTTTAAAAAGAATAAAAGTAATTAATGACAGTAAGGAAGTAGGGAAATGAGGACTACTACTATCAGAAGTTTAAATTAGTATAACCACTTTGTTTTTGTTTTCAAATTTCTACTTAAATTCTAATTAGTTAACATATTGTGTAATAATATGGGATTCAGGAGAATTTATTGATTCATCACTTACATACAACATCCAGTGCTCAACACAAGTGCTCTCCTTAATAACCATCAACCATCCAGCCCATGCCTCTCCTACCTCCCTCCATAAACCCTCAGTTTGTTCTCTATCTTTGAGAGTCTCTTATGGTTTGCCTTATCATTTCTCCTTTTTTTCCCCTTCCCACACATTCATCTGTTTTGTTTCCTAAATTCCATGTATGAGTGAAATTATATGGTATTGTCTTTCTCTGACTAACTTATTTCATTTAACATGATACAGTCTTGCTCTATCCACACCATTGCAAATGACAAGATTTCATTCTTTTTGATGGCCAAGTAATATTCCATTAATATACATATATACCACATCTTTAACCATTCATCAGTCAATTGACATTTGGGCTCTTTCTATAGTTTAGCTATTTTGATTATGCTGCTATAAACATCAGGTAGAAGTGCCCCTCTGAATCTGCATTTTTGTATCTTTGAATAGTTTAGTATATACAATATATTATATATTTGTATTCTTATTTTTGTCTGTGTGTTTTATCATTGCATTGTGTATTCTGAAATGGTGCTCACAGTTTTTCATGTATTTCAATTATGTTCTATTTTTAACTTTTTAAGGAACCTCTATACTATTTTCCAGAGTGGCTCCACCAGTTTGCATTCCCACCAACAGCGTAAGAAGCTTCCCCTTTCTCCACATCCTCGCCAACATCTGTGTTGTTAATTTTAGCCATTCTGACTGGTGTAAGGTAGTATCTCGTTGTGGTTTTGATTTGCATTTCCCTGAGGATCAGTGATGTTGAGCATCTTTTCATGTGTCTATGAGCCATCTGGATATCTTCTTTAGAAAAATGTCTATTCAAGTCTTCAGCCCATTTCTTAACTGTATTATTTGTTTTTTGGGGGTGTTGAATTTGGTTAAGTTCTTTATAGATTTTTAGATATTAACCCTTTATCAGATATGTTATTTGCAAATATCTTTTCCCAATCCATAGGCTGCCTTTTAGCTTTGTTGACTGTTTCCTTTGTTGTGTAGAGGCTTTTTATCTTGATGAAGTCCCAGTAATTCATTTTTGCTTTTGTTTCCCTTGCCTCTGGCAACATGTCTAATAAGAAGTAGCTACAGGGGGGTTCAAAGAGGTTGCTGCCTGTATTCTCCTCTAGGATTTTGATGGTTTCCTGTCTCACATTTAGGTTTTCAACCATTTGCAATTTGTTTTTGTGTATGATGTAAAGAGGCGGTCCAGTACCATTCTTCTGCATGTTGCTTTCCAGTTTTCCCAACACCATTTGTTAAAGAGACTGTTCTTTTTTTTTTTCTTTTCTCCATTGGATATTCTTTCTTGCTCTGTCGAAGTTGACCATGTAGTTGTAGGCCCATTCCTGTGTTTTTTGTTCTGTACAATTGACCTCTCTGTATTGTGTCACTACTATACTGTCTTGATGATTACAGCTTTGTAATGTAACTTCAAGTCGACAATTGTTATGCCTCCACCTTTGTTTTTTTTTCTTTTTCATGATTGCTTTGGCTATTTGGGGTCTTTTGTGGTTCCATACAAGTTTTAGGACTGCTTGTTCTAGCTCTGTGAAAAATGCTGGTAGGATTTTGATAGGGATTACATTAAGTGTGTAGATTGCTTAGGGCAATATATTTTTTTTTAAGATATTTTTAAAGATTTTATTTATTTATTTGACAGACAGAGATCACAAGAAGGCAGAGAGGCAGACAGAGACAGAGAGAGGGAGAAGCAGGCTCCCCTGTAGGAGAAGCAGAGAGCCCAATGCGGGGCTCGATCCCAGGTCCCTGAGATCATGACCTGAGCCAAAGGCCAAGGCTCCAACCCACTGAGCCACCCAGGTGCCCCAGGGCAATATATTTTAACAATGTTTGTTCTTCCAATCCATGAGCATGAAATGTTTTTTTATTTCTTTGTGTCCTCTTCTTTCAGCCACTTTGAAAAACAGGTGGGGATTCTCTTCTGAAGTCGAGCATACATATCCTCTGTGTCTCAGCAATTCTTCTCATAGATCTCCACCCAACCAGACTGCACACCCATGTGCACTGGGGCACATGTGAAATATTGTTTATGGCACCATCATTTGAAATAGTTCCAAACGGAAACCTAAAACTGAACTTTGACTTTAGGTGGTAAAACTAAAGAAAAGCACAAAAATAAGGATGTTGGTTACTGTGGATGGGAGGGAGGGAGAAGACAGTGATTGGATTCTAAGATGCTGCAATTGATACTTCTTCACCTGTGTCGTGGCTACCTGGGGGTTTCCCTCGTTGTAAATCATAGAACTGCACGTTTGCTTCATGAATTTTTTCTACATATATCTAATACTTTAAATAATAGGCTTACAATAAAACCATTATTTTAAAAACTGAAAGAATAAAATTTGGTTTCTACGATTGGAAATGGTAACAGTATTTAGTCTTTGTCATTTGAATGGGCAGATCCCATTTCATAGATAAGTTCAGAAGATTATAATGTTGGGAAGCTCACAAACAACGGGTAATTGGCATTTCTGAATACAAAGTCTTTAGAAAATTCCAATAAATGCAGTTTCATTTAAGTTTGCCCTCTTTTCTATTAGACATGGAGTAGGGTGTTTGGGTTAATCAAACATTGTGAATAGTAGAGCCACTCTATATCATACATTAATTACATATATTAAGATATTAAGATCCATGTTTTAAAAGCTACTTTACACAAATAATACTAGGCATATTGAAATATTAGTAATTAAAAAAGCAAAACTTTACCTCATTTGAGTCTCTTTGGGATAATCATAATAAGCATCAATTGTCGTTTTACTGTTGACATACAGATGGGCCAGGTAAGCACAGGTTTTGGTTAACAGAATCTGAGGTAAGAGCATCCCTGGTTCGTGTGCTGAAGAACAATTGTAGTGTCTCCTTACCTAGAAAACTGAAGTTTCATGTAGACAGTATTCAAAGCACATTTTGCATTGAGTCTCAGTGACAAAAGAATTGCCTTTCTTCTTGCCTCTTCCCTCTGACATTACAATAATCTGTCCCAAACTGATTTGTGAAACCTTATTAGTGTATGAACACATGCGTGCCCAGGTGCCCATACACACGCACAGAGAATGGTTTTGGGTTTACACAGATTTTTAGAGTCTAAACCTGTTTTTTCTCTCTTCCAAAGATGTCTCAAGATTTCTGTTTAGAGGGCATAGGAGCCATACACAGAAAGAGAATGAATAGTTTAGTATATACAATATATTATATAATAGATATTATGGTCCTATAAATTCAAAGATAGTACTACGATGTGTCCAAGACATTACAGTCCTCACATTAAAGAGATAAAGGTAATGTAAATTACTCTAAAGATGAAATGGCCCATTATCACCTTTGGCTGCTAGTTTTATACCAACTCTGAAAGCTGTCTAAGATTTCTAATCTCTGCGCATAAGTTGAAATGTTAAAGTCTTTTTAATATTTTCTTTCCACTTGGTTTCAAAAACAAGGGTCCTAGAAAATGAATACAGCTTAACCTTAACTTACCCTAAAACTATCCCCTGTTCAACATTAGCATATAAACTTCCCAAAACACACACACACACAGACACAGACACAGACACACACACACACTCGCATGCACACACACATGCTCGCATGCACACTAGCAAGCACACACTGTCTTAGGGGAAAAAAAAAATCTACTTCCAATCCAACTTGCCACGTTTTTATTCTCATGGCCCAGGACTTCTGGCCAACTTGTAAAATTTCAGTGACAGTCAAAAGTAAAACAGTTCAAAGGCAGGGTGAACTGACTCACACAGAGCCCTGCCTCAGAGAACAATAGTAAACGGTGTCCTTCCAAGTTCAGAGATGAAGAAAAAGTTTGAGCTAAATCCAGATGATTTAAAATTTTCTCATGGAGAGAAAAGTGAATTTCCTCTACCTGTACTGTTCTATTCCTATAACTGAGTTTGACATGGTCCTAGTTTAAATACAATAGAAACAAAGAGAGGAAGTTACTCTTGGTATCCTTTACATTTATGTCTTCAAGGTTGTTTGGAAATCATTTAGGCAGTTTCCCTTTCTCCAAATGTTCTCTTCCGCTGTTTCTTTAACTGGAAGAGGTTTTTTGTTTTTTGTTTTTTTCTCATTTTATATACTGTACATTTCCAAAGTATATATGGTTCTGGGCATGGTATTTGCTTTCCTTAGAGATATGAATCGCTTTTGTTCATTTACCTTCTTTGAAATTCATTTCTAGTAGCTGCAGAGCTGCTGCTCGGAGTGTTAATAGGCTTCTAACATAGCTGTCATTTCAAGGAATAGGTGCCAAGCTTTCAGCAGCTTATTAACACTTATAACAGCAACCCCTATACTAAACAAACAAATTACACAGAGGAGGACACAAGCAAAATTAGTGTGTATAAATATATATATTCATATGTATACATACAGACAGTATATACTTAGGACTCATCAACGTGTTTGGTTCCATACATGATTAGCCCAGAATTGGCACTTTGTTTTTTATGAATATTCACAGGGAGAAAGAGTGGATCGGTTTTGTATTTGGTCCCAAATGTGAGACGAATACAAACTGGTATAATTACTGAAAGATTTCCATCCTCTCAGCCCAGCGATGCTCTCAAGCCCCCCAAATTGCAGACTTGTGGTATTTCACATCATGGAACTGTGCTAACGTGATCTTTCAGCGCCACTTCATGGGGGATACTGCAGAGGAAGAAAAAGTGGAAATAAGCAAAGAAATACACCAACTGGCAAAACTACTGAGAAAGAAAGAGATGCAAATATGAAAATGTGCTTCAGAGAGTCAAAATTTGCATTTGGATATGAACACTGGACCAACTCTCTGCAAACACAAATATATTCTTCCAGATGCAGGGGCAGACATATGTACAGATAAATATGAGAATGTATATTCACGCATGCTTGATATAAATATGTACAAATACACACATACACACACACATATACACATATGTATGTACATAGAGATACACTGTCCTTTACAAGTGTTTGTGTATTTAATGGTTTCATAAAAATTCTTAGCAGCTTTCTTGAAGACATATTTCAATAAAGACTCTAAATTTTACATTGTAGTAAAAGCTGACCTTTTTTTGAAGATGAAAAAAATCCCAAAGCCATTTATAATCATGTTGTAATATATTTGGAGGTTGTAAATATGTTAAATTCAACTTTTAAATTGGCTGGATAATTTTCTAAAATTTACTAAAATCTGTAGTATTACAGAGGATGGCTTGACGGCCTCTAGCTATCTTGCAAGATTTAATATGTGCTACTTTTATTGTCACTAATAATGACAGGTGGCATTATTAATTGTTCAGTAAGTACCAGCGCTGAGCTAGCAACTTTATAAATTGCACATAATACCCCAAATGTTTCTAGTATCTCAAGACAACTTTCAAATCTGGGGAAGTGAGAGAAATTCAAAACAAAAAAGCCAAATTTAGTGATAGAATTTAGGCTAATTAAATAATGATTGAATTTTACAAAACAAACAAATTCCTCCCTAACACTGTTTTTGCTGGACTAGCTTTAACTTGACATCATAGTTGGAAAGAAAATGATTTTTAATCCCATAATAAAAGATAGGACGTGACTTCAAGAAACTCTGTTACAGAAAATGTCCAGATCATATTGTTCAAACCTCAGAGCAACTATGTGAACCTCTTAACGTGTACTTGCCATGAATAGCACAATTCAAAGGAATGATTAATGACTTTCAGCAAAGAATATTCTCTTTTCAAGGTAGATATAACATGTCGGTAATGAAGTCCCCAATTTTGATGTCCAGTCCAGGGTTCTCCTCACCACATTCTTCACGTTGGCTTTCGTCTCACCCCTGTCCCATCTAGCAACAAGTTTGTAATAGCACTTTCGAAGCACTCTTCTTGTGTTTTGTACTTCAAGCTCTTTTTTTATACCTTCAGGGCCTTTGACAACTAAAGAATTCCTTTTACTTGATGCTCTGGAAGCCCTTTAGTGAATTATGCTCCTCTCAATGTCCTTCACTTCCAGACATCTCAGATCACACTAGTATATATACAGGCTACTGACAGCATTATACAACCAGCTATTTAAAGACCACGTCCTCTAGGTGCAAGGTCCTTGGGAGGAGTCTGTGCCTTATTTATCTTTGTTTCCCTGTGCCAAGTACAGTACCTTGTGCATGAGTGCTGTTACGTAAATGAATTAAACAAACCAAAAAATCCGTGAATAAAGACCAGGTGTACTCTACATTCACTAATCTGTCTTGGCTCTTAATGCTTTAGTCAAATCCAATTTTATTTTCCCATAAATACCTGTTTCTAGTTCTAACGATGATCTATTCCTTAAGCTAATGTCAGAAAAAGAGGAGTGTCTGAAAGTCAGGACCTCATCTCTCTCTGAGAACTTCTCCTGTTTCTTTGCCTGAATAAATTGATGCCTACAAAAAAAAAAAAAAAAAAAAAAAAAGAATATGCAGTAGGGTCAGGGCCAACGGTCTTTTTGTATGATTTTAGTAAAAACATATTTTTATAGAAAAGTATCTGTAATAGTCTCCCAAGAGTTTGGTCAAATCACCCCAGAATTTGGTTTCCAATGACAGTTACATGATATATGTGTGAAAATAATGGGCAGTGGTTTCAGATTATGAATGTTATTTTGGTTGACATGCCCAGCAACTACCATGATTTTAAGATGGTAGAGCAAACGTAAAAACAAAGAAATAAATAAATAAACAAACAAATGAAAAGGAAGAAAACAAAACAAAATAAAACAGAAATTCTAGCTATATTTTTTACAGAAACTACTCAAGCCAGTTTGGAAAGGCTGAATGCCACATGACCCATAAAATATGAACTTGCAGTTTTCAATCAAACTGAGGAAAAGTTGCTCTGCGTTTCCACTGGAGTATTTTTAATAACATCTCCTATAAATATATACATGGTTGGACTCTATGATTATAACACAATAATAAAGGTCTATAGCAAAACCTGTTTTCCACCTCACCATTGTTTATGCTATTTTAATAAGTTGAACAAACTTGCAAGACTAAGAAAATGTCACTTTTCCAACTCTGCTAGGAAGAAATCTGACAACCCGCAACAATAATCACTGAAATGCTGCAATTTGTTAAAATGCTCCTAATAATTCTTTTTCTGACTTTTATTCAAAAGGTAAAGCATGATGCAGGGAGAGAGAGAGAGACTGAGAGAGAGAATTAGGCTAATGATGATTAACACATTGCAGGAGGGAAGGTTACCACGATGTTTAATTTCAAAGTCAAAGTGCTAGGGAACTGGCACCTTCACAGAATCTCTGATCATGGAAGGGAGCAGGAGTCTGAAAAGAATGCAGAAAAACATAGCCTTTAAAATAATGAACAGCTTTCCCAAGTCTTGCCATACTGGTAAAACACCAATATACCATACATGTATACAATTCCCAGGGGCTTATAAATTAATTGAGTGACAAACGATTATACCCTGAGTGATAAAGGTCCAGCACTACGATTATCTTGATGGATAATTGGGGCCATAAAATAGTTCTAAAGTACCTTTTATTTGTCATTTGTTGACAATTCAACCGACTTTCCTGTCTGCCGTCCTCCATATTTAATGGGTCCCTATCGAAGTAATGCAACACACGCGTTTGTATGGGAAGGATGTCTTCATATTGTTATGCCATTGCATATCCTTTACTTCCTTATGTTGTTCATCAGTCTACCTCCTGCTCTTTTTTTCTTTGACACCTCTGAGACGGTACCCATAGCAACACCCCTGAGAAGAAGGTGAACGTGAAGATGCTGAAGTCATCCCAGCACTCAGTGCCGACAATGCCAGTCATTAATGCAGCAGCTTCTGCCTCCTCAGATCTCTGTCGCTCCTCTCTGGTCTTGTTTGCCTCCAGTAGCAGCCACAGAGCTCACTCACAGGGATCCAGAGATTTGCTGTTAATGATTTGTCACTTGTTTAGAACACCTCAGGATGGCAGCTCTGTATAATCTGCCCTCAATGGCACTGCCAGGTTGCATTAGGAAACAATTACCCAGTTTATGACTAGTAAAGTAGGCACTGGAATTTCCAATTAAACTCCCATGTTTCCAAAGAAGGCTGGATGCCCCTATATTTGAGGAAAGAGAGAGGCACCACCATTAGGGGTAGTTCTATTCACTCCTGCCTAAGAATAAGCCATGTGAGAATCAGTGCCCTAGATTAGATTAGACTAATAAACTGAGAGCCACAGAACGTAGAGAATGGTTTTATACGAATTCACGTATTACATTCTCATCCTTTGTTAGGATCTAGGTAAAATGAAACAATGAACACAGTTGCCTAAGTGCTTTGATAGTAGAGAACCAAAAAATACCCAACAAACAAACAAACAAAAAACTCTAACACCTTTTTTTTTAACATATTAATTTCATTTTATTTTTTTTTTCAGTGTTCAAGATGCATTGGGTAAGCCTGGAGATGGGTATTAAGGAGGGCATGTATTGCATGGAACACTGGTTGTGGTACATAAACAAAGAATCTTGGAACATGAAAAACAAAACAAAACAAAACAAAAACCTAACATCTAGATTTATTACTTCAGTCACTGTGTTCCTGTGTGTGTTTGTGAATGTTCATGTGTGTGTGAGCACGTGACCCAGAGAAAAAAGAAAACAATGACTGCAGAATTCTTAATTTCTTTTACATTTTGAATACATTTATCATGTTAGAGTCTGTAGATTTTTATCAAAATGAAAAGTATATTTTACTATAAAAAGCATTCATTATTGAATGTTAAAAATCAAATATAAACTTGTACAAATTGACTAATTTAAAATGTAATTACATTGAACAGATTCTTGACTTAAATATAACCTATAGTTTGAAATCATTATATTTATTGAAACAGAATAAGGTTTTTGTTCTTTTTTTCATAGCTAAGAAAGGTCAAATGTTATTGAACTTCAATTCCAAAAAGTTACAGCGTGGAGTTTCCATACAATGCGTCTCATAATACCATATAATAATAACAACAATAACAGTAATGACTTGGAAACTTATTAAAAACTCCAGACGAGTACACAGATACTTAATAAAGGCCTGTGTATGCAAATATCACATATCCTTACATCCTTATTCTGCCCCCTCCCAAAAGAGGAAGAAAACTAACCATTTATCAGTAGCAGTGTGAAAGGAGAAGATTTATCATTTTAAATTTTTCATTGCAGATGGTTTTCATTTTAAAAGGCAGGGAAGCGATTTTTTTGAAATCATTTTTTTTCCCTAATGCAATTGAGCCAGACATTTCTCGTAAATCTTGTTGCTTTAGTAGACAATACTCAATTCTCTAAACTTTATATGCAATAGCCAAGGTTTTTTTTTTTTGGGGGGGGGGGTTTAAGATGCCCGTCTCCCAGGCATGAAAATGAAAGCCACCTGAAAGGTGGCATCATATCCAAAGTATGCTATCCAAAGACCACTCCCTTTTCCTTAGCTCATTAGCTCACAGTTCATCAAAGATATTCATCTTTTTGCCCAAATAAGGTTATGATTTTCATTGAGTTTTTAAAAGGTTTCTTTCTTTCTTCTCCTTCTCCTTCTTCTTCTTCTTTTTAAATAGCAAGAAAATAAATGAGTCTGGTAGTCAATATATCTTTTGAGTCAAATAGCAAAATGCACCCAGTGATTCGCTGAGTTCACTGAGTCAGGGAACTAAGCAAAAAGCAAGTCATGGGCAGGGGAAGCAGGGAGGAAATGTTGCCTTTGTGGTTTAAAAAAAATAATAAAAAATTTAAAAATTCAATATTAGATTTGAATTTCCTGCATGATGCTTCCCCATTTATGGAAAACAATTTAGAATTTAGAGTACAGCATTAGATATTTTCTTTTTATTTATTTATTCACTGAGAAAGAGAGAGAGAGAAACAGAATGAGGGGACAAGGAGGGGCAGAGGGAGAGGGAGAAAGAATCCGAAGCACATTCAGAATCCGAAGCACACTCGGCACTGAGCAGAGCCCAACACCTGGCTCGATCTTGCGACTGCGAGATCGAGACCTGAGCCAAAACCGAGTTGGGTGCTCAACCAAATCAGCCACCCAGAGGCCCGCAGCACTGGATATTTTCACTGAACAAATGACACAGTGGTACTATGCTGATTAGATTCACTATTGTTCATAAAGTACATTTGCTGTCAGTTTCTGAGGCCTGCAGCATGCCTAAAATCAAAATGCTCATTGAAATACCATCAATCAAAAAAAAAAAAACATCAATCATCTTTATGTGCAAAATTCAGGTATATATACATTATATGTATATAATATACTGTCTTCTAATGGGAGATTCCTTCACCATTTGCCCAGATGAAGAAGTGTTACTTTTTTTAGATGCTGGGGTTGGGCTCTTAGGATCATTTATGTTCTCAACTTTGAAAAGGACATGGATTGAATAAAATACAGTCACTGGTTGGCATGTATTTTGTAAGCTCCGAGTAAGCAGATCCAAAGATGAAGTCCATCTAAGATTTTACTAAATCAACATTCCTATTTGCAAATGTATCAAAGAGGTGCAACCAAAAATCTATATTTACAGTAAATCCTTCTTCTTTGAGTCAACAAAGATGGCATATGGTGGTCAAGCTCCCTGGATGAGGAGGGATAGGAGGGGCCCCGGAACTTGAGCCCTCCGATACTTACATTACTACCTGTGGCTTCATCTAGAAATGAATGAACACTGAACACATTAGAAATGTCGAAAATGATCTGTAATCAACAAGGACTTCTTAAAGAATTGTCTTGAAGTTTATTCCCAAGTCTTGACGTTGGTTTGCTCTAGCATAGAATACCTTTCTGTTCCATATCTTTCCTTTGACACATATATGGTGTTCTATTATTAAACTCTGACAATTACTGGGAAAATAATTCCATTTTCCAAGGCTTCTTGCCCTACAGTTCAAAATTGTAATATTATTTGGAAGAGGTTTTTCTTAAACATCTGGAAGATACGCCAAGGCAATGAACTGAGACACAAAAATCCTTTGCTCCAAGAATGCATGCTTGAATATAATGTTGAAAAGTGTAAATAGGAAAATGAAAATCACCCATAATCCTATCACTAAGAGATGACACATTGTATGAGATATATTTTTATTTTTCTAAATCAAAGCATATATGACATAAAAACCCACCCTCTCGGGTTTGATAGAAGGTCACCTTTTATTCCCCCTCCTTTAGGATCTTACACAGGAACTAGGATTTACACATCCCAGCAAATTTTAGAAAAGGGATCTTTGTCCTTCAGTCATTTGTGGTATCCACTACAATAATCACAGTCAGCTTAAAGGTATGTTCCTATTGTCTCCTCTGCAATGCTACTCTTAGCCATGCGGATGCCCTGCTATAGCTTAAGATCAAGCTATTCTTTCAAAGCATAATTTTTATATTTGTATAATGTTCCATCCTATTACTGTTCCATGATTTCTTTAACCATTCCTGCATTGACATTTGAATTCTTTCAAGAATTATTACGGATAACCCTACATAATACTATATTATAAATCTTTTTTTAAAACTTTTTCCTTTTTTAAAGATTTTATTTATTTATTTGTGAGAGAAACAGTGAGAGAGAACACGAGAGGGGAGAAGGTCAGAGGGAGAAGCAGACTCCCTCTGAAGCTGGGAGCCCGATGTGGGACTCCATCCTGGGACTCTGGGATCATGACCTGAGCCAAAGGCAGTTGCTTAACCAACTGAGCCACCCAGGTGCCCTAATATATAAATCTTTGACCACATCTCTATTTTATTTTACATGTCCAATGCAAGGCTTGAACTCACAAACCTGATATCAAGACCTGAGCTGAGGTTAAGAGTCAGATGCTTAACAGACACATCTTTATTTTATAAGGATAGATTCTTAGCAGTGGCGTACCTCTATTAAGGAGAACAGATGATTTTAAGGTCTTTATTCAAACTTCAGAATTACTTTTCAAAAGTGATGCTAACATGTTAATGAGTTAATCCTTTCAAAATATTTGTTGCAGATGCCTGGGTGGCTCAGTTGGTTAAGCATCTGCCTTTGCCTCAGGTCATGATCCCAGGGTCCTGGGATCCAGTCCCACCTCAGGCTCCTACTTCTCCCTTTGCCTGCCACTCACCCTGCTTGTGTGCTCTCTCTCTCTCTTTCTCTCTGTCAAATAAATAACTAAATCTTTTAAAAATTTTAACAAATTAAAAAAATAAAAACTAATGCAAAACTCATAATGAGCAGGGTATCAAAATTTTAAGATAGAATCAAGTACTAGAGCTTTACGAAAATATTCTTTAAAATAAAATCTAAAGAAAGTAACATGATGCCTAGCAGTCTCTCCCATGTCTCTCCCATATTTCCAGGGATTTCTGTAGAGACTTATACTCTTTGAGTGCTCACCTTTTACGCCAAACTCTTGCTCAGTTGCCAAGCACCTCTAACCATCTCTTCATTGCTCTGCACAGCTTCATTCCTAGCATGGACACAGTCCCTTCATCTTTATTTCCCAAGGCACTGCCAACACAAGGCTGTTATGTATAACAGATTTTTAGTCCAAGTTTGGAGATAATTGGAGGAGAGTATAACGGAAGGGGAAATGCCCTAATATTCGCTATAAAACATGATTGTGTCTGAAATTCCTTTGTGGCACCCTCCAATCACTGTCACAATGACGTCCCCTTAGATTGGCCAGATGCCAAGTTACTTTCTGCTTACTGAGTTCTCTCACCTGTCATGTGTGTTTCCTGAGCTCAGCAATGATCAGCCTCCCTTTCCCATCTTTTTTTCAATTCAAGTTATCACAGGAAAACTAAAAAGTCTTATTTCTTTGCCATACAAAGTAAACGCCCAGGTACTGGCTTTTGTATCAGACACTGCTCATTTTTTCTTCATCTACATCCCCTTTCCCTTAGCAATGGGACACTCCAGCCTGACCTCTGACTGCCAACACCTGCACTGATTGCTTGAGGCATTATCTGGCCACCAAAGTTTGTTTGGCCCATGGGAGTGGCACTTGGAAGTGCCCAGAGATTAATGCCTGCCCTTCTCCCAACCCAGTACCCCTTACGCAATAACTGGATCTGTATAAACACCCACGTTCTCTCACCCTTGGTGAGCTGGAGTGGATGAGTCTACATTCTTGTTTTATACTGGTTCCCAGATTTCCCCAGCAAGATCAGGCTCTACTTATCCACAGTGGTTGAGATGCTTGAGAGGAAGGTGACTTCCTGCCCTGTCTTACCTCTCTACTCCCCTCCCAGTATTTCCTAGGATTATCTCCCCAATCAACTACTTGTACTCAAAAATTTATCTGAGATTCCAGGACCCAAGACAGCATTCATAGCCAAAAGGGCAGTCTAACTGACTCAGTGAATTTCCTTTTGCAAAGAACAGGCAGAGCTTTGGAATCAGAGTTTGTTTTTGTAACGGCTTAAAATTTATGTATTAAATCTCTTTGTTGCATTAATTTCCCACCAACACCTCTTAAGCAAAAGGGGAGAAGATGTTGGGCAGGATCTGAAAGGGATAATATTCATTCTTGCACTATTTAAAGCAAATTCCAGAGTATGAATTCTTTTTATATTTCCATTTCACCAAAATTCTAGTACATATATACGAGGGTCTTTTTCCCTCTAGTTTCCATTTTTTATTTTCATTGATCCATATGCCAGCATCACATTTTTTATTATTATAGCTTTTATCACATTTTTAAAAATTGTATGTAATTTTACCTCTGGTTTCTGTCTTCCCCTTTTACTTTCCTACCCAGCCCTATTTTTTGTTTTTTTTCATGTCAACACAAAAATAAAAGTCAAATTTAAGAATAAAAATCCTGCTAGGATCTGAAATACGATTGAATTAGAAACAGAATAGAAATTAGGAAGAAGTTAGTCTTTGAAAAATTTTCTTTCTACTTTGGAACATGGTGTATCCTTCCATTAATTTTAGTCTTCTTTTATGTCTTTCAGTAAAAGATGGGTTATTGTTTCAAATAATGAAGCACATCTTTCTTATTGCGAATATGAACTTCATTTGGCTGCAAAAATGAAGCACATATTTCTTAAAGTGATATGAGACCTAGAGCTAAAAATAAGTAAAGGTTAAAAAAAGGCTATTTCTTTTTATAGAGGGTTTAATCACAATATGATGCAATGAAATGAATACTTTCTGCAAGTATAGTGATCTATTTTCATTTAAGATAAAACTTCAAAAAGTTGTAATTCAAAAATGGCTTCTAGCAGATGGGCTGTTTTTATCAGTTTTCAATGCAATCTTATTATCAAAGATCTGGAAGCTTTGATATCAGAGACCTTCAACAGGGTAAACAATGTAGCACCAAGGTTATGAGAGATATTTTTGATTTTTGGAATTTCACATTTGTTTATACTCTTTTCTGAAAATGAATGGAAGTATCTTCAAACAAAGGAAGTGGATAAGGTCAATTAAATAAGAACCAAGGAAAGGAGGAGGAAACATTTGTTCCTTTCCCCATGGAAATATTTATTTAGGTCCAGCCTTATTTCATTTAGATACTTTTGGTTCTGAGTTCAATACTAAGTGATTCGACTTCACAGGGTTTTAAGCATAAGACTACATTATGCCTGAGAGATCAGTAACTTGAGAAGAACTATGAACCCTGAAAAACAGGAGGTAATGCAATCAACTCAAGAACTTCAAGGGACAAGTTTTGTTCTCATCTGCTTAAAAGTATGGATTTCAAAACCTGCTTTTGCATGTAACTCACGATGAGACCATAACCCAATCCTCAGTCTCTCTGCATCTCCAGTTTTGGTGACTAGAACAGCTATAAATTCTCTTCCAGCTCTCACATCTTTGGCCTGAAGTAATACTTTTTCTGAATAGGTAAATCCAGGTAACCTTCCAAACCACTTATGGCTTGGAAACAATTTATTATTTGTAGTAATCCAGGAAAAGTACTTATTTTTTAATAACTTTATTGAAATATAATTTATATACTATTAATTCATATTACCCATCTAAAGTGTACAGTTCAATGGTCCTTTTAGTCAAAATTCTTAATCACTTCCTCAAGTTGGGTCAAGTGAGATTCCTCTTATTAAATTCCTCTCATTAAACAGAAGACAAGTCAAGTGCAGTAAACCTGCTGGTAGAATGAGAAGATCACTCTAGCCCTATGATCTCAGGGTGCTTTCATTTTATTGGATGCATTTCAAATTCTTACGATACCAGATGTAGGACTCAAATATAAGTCTAAAAACATTTCAGAGACAAATGAATTTACTGGGGGGGGGATATGCTAAGTAAAATAAGTCAGACAGAGGAAAAGAAATACCATATGATTTCATTCATATGTAGAATTTAAGAAACAAATGAACAAATAAAGACACAAATGAACAAATAAAGAAAAAAGAGGCAAAGGAAGAAACACTCCTGAGCACAGAGAACAAACAGGTAGTTGCCAGAGTGAGGTGGATGGGGGGATGAGTGAAAGAAAGGGGAATAAAAGTACACTTATTCGTACATGAGCACTAAGTATAAAATTGTTGAATCAGTATATATTATACACCTGAAACTAATACAAAACTGTATGTTGATTGTACTTCAATAAAAAATAAAAAATATGAAATTAATATTAACTCTTCTCAAAAATTAAATCATAATCCTCAGGTAACTCATGTGTATATGTTTGGAAGGGAAGCAGTGGCCATGTTTGAAATTTTATGCTACTATAGTTAAAGAGGAAATATGTGCAGATTAAATGACATGCTACTGAACAAGAAGTGAATCAAAAATAACTGAAAAAAAAATATTTTTTAATTTATTTATTTGACAGACAGAGATCACAAGTAGGCAGAGAGGCAGGCAGAGAGAGAGAGGAGGAAGCAGGCTCCCTGCTGAGCAGAAAGCCTGATGTGGGGCTCGATCCCAGAACTCTGGGATCATGACCTGAGCCGAAGGCAAAGGCTTTAACCCACTGAGCCACCCAGGTGCCCCATAACTGAAAAAATTTTTAAAAAACACCTTGGAGCAAATGAATATGGGAATTTAACATGTCAAACCTTGTGGGATGCAGTAAAAACTGTTCTAAGAGGGAAGTTCATAGAGATAAATGCTTACCTAAAGAAACAAAAGTCCCACACAGACTTTACCCTCAAGGAAACAGACAAAGAAGAACAAAGACCAAAGTTAATAGAGGGAAGGAAATAACAAAGGATTAGAGCAGAAATAAATGAAATGGAGACTAAAAAATACAAAAGAGAAGATGAAACTAGGAGCTGGTTCTTTGAACTGAAAAAATTGATAAGTCTTTTCCTGGACTCACCAAAGAAAGAGAAGGCTCAAAAAAATAAAATCAGAAATGAAAGAGATGTTACAACTGACACTACAGAAATATAAAGGATCATAAGAGACCACTATGAATAATTAATGCCAACAAATTGGACAACCTAAAAGAAATGCACAAATTCCTGGAAACGAAAAACCTATCAAAACTGATTCACGATGAAATAGAAAATCCAAACAAATGGGTTACTAGTAAGGAGTTTGACTCAGTAATCTAAAACCTCCCAAAAGACAAAAGTCCAGGACCAGATCATTTCACTGGTGAATTCTACCAAGTATTCAAAAAAAATAAATTAATATCAATCCTTCCTAAATTATTCCCAAAATTAGAATAGGAGTAGACACCCTCAATCACATTTTGAGAGGCCAACATTACCTTGATACCAAACCAGATAAGGACACTGATTAAAAGAAGAGTAAACAAGCCAATATCCCTGATGAGTGTATGTGTAAAAGTCCTCAATAAAATATAAGCAAACTGAATTCAAGAAAACATTTAAATGATCACACTCCATGATCAAGTGGGATTTATTTCAGGGATCTAAGAATGGTTCAATCTCCACATATAAGTGAATGTCATATATCACACTAAAAAAATGAAGGATAAAAATCACATGATCATCTCAATAACTGCATAAAAGCATTTAACAAAATTTAACACCCATCTATGATAAAAGCTGTCAACAAAGTGGGTATAGAGAGAACACTGCAACATAATAAAGGCCATATACGACAAGCCCTTAGCTAACATCATATTCAACAGTGAAAAACTCAAAGCTTTTACTGTAAGATCAGGAACAAGAATAGGATGTTCACTCTTACCACTTTCATTCAACGAAGTACTCAAGTCAAACGACAGCAGTTAGGCAAGGGGGAAAAAAAGGCATACATATGAGAAAGAAGTAAAACTTTCACTATTTGTAGATGATATGCCATTATATATAGACAACCCTAAAGACTCCACCAACAACTGTTCAAACTAATAAGGAGTTCAGTAAAGTTGCAGGATACAAACTCAACATGCAAAAAAAATCTCTTGCATTTTTACACACTTATAACAAACGATCAGAGAAAGAACTGAAGAAACAAGCCCATTTACAATTATATCAAGAAGAATAAAGTACCTAGGTATAAATTTAAGCAAGGTGGTGATAGACCTATGTACTGAAAATTACAAGACATTAATGAAAGAAATTGAAGATATGAATAAATGGAAAAATATTCCACTCTCAAAGATTAGAAAAATTAATACTATTGAAATGTCTATATAACCCAAAGCAATTTACAAATTCAATGCTGTCCCTATCAAAATTTCAACAGTAATTTTTGCAGAAATAGAAAAAAATTCCTAAAATTTGTAAGGAACCAAAAAGCCCCAGAATAGCCAAATTAATCTTGAGAAAAAAGAACAAAGCTGGAGTCATCGCACTTTCAGATTTCAAACTGTAACACAAAGGTACAGTAATTAAAACAGTATGACATTGACATAAAAACAGACATATATATCAATGGTACAGAATAAAGAGCCCAAAAATAAAGCCATGCATATATGGTCAATACATTTACAACAAAGGGCCTGGGATATAAAGTGGGCATAGGACAGTCCCTTCAATAAATGGCATTGGGAAAACTGGACAACCACATGCAAAAGAATGAAACTCGAGTACTATCTTATATCAGACACAAAATTTAACTCAAATGGATTAAAGATTTGAACATAAGACCTGAAACTGTAAAACTCCTAGAAAAACCTACGTGGTAAGCTCCCTGACATAAATCTTTAATCTGACACCATAAAAAAAAAAAATCAACAGAAATAAAAATGAACAAGTGGAACTATATCAATATAAAAACCTTCTGCACAGCAAAGGAAACCATCCACAGAATGAAAAGGGAACCTACTGAATGGGAGAAAATATTTGCAAATCATAACTGATAAAGGTATAATATCTAAAATGAATTAAGAACTCATACAACTCAATAGCAAAAAATCCAAACAATCCAATTTAAAAATGGCAGCAGATCTCAATAAATATTTTTCCAAACAAGCAATTGGTACATGAAAAGACCCCCAACATTATTAAACATCAGGGAAATGCAAATCAAAACCACAATAATGTATCATTTTATGCCCTTTAGAATAGCTTTAGACAACTCCATCATGGAGTGTGATGGAATCCATCCCTTGATGGACAGTTCAGTTGTTTCTTTATCTTTGCTATTGTAAATAATGCTGCAACAAACATAGGATATATATATCCTTTCGAGTCACTGTTTTCATTTTCTTCAGATAAATACCCAGAAGCAGAAAAGCTGGATTGTATGGTAGTTCTATTTTTAATTTTTTTATGAATCTTCATACTGTTTTCCTAAAGAAATCATGGTATATATAGAGTGGAATAATAATCACTCATAAAAAAAAAATGAAATCTTGTCATTGGCGACAAGAGGGATGGACCTCGAGCGCATCATGCTAACTGAATTAAGTCAGACAGAGGAAGACAAATACCATGTGATCTCTCTTATAAGTAAACTCTAAAAAACAAAACAAAACCACTGAGCTCATAGTAATAGAGAAGAGACAGAGTTTGCCAGAGGCAGGGGGTGATGGGAGGGTAAAATTGGTGAAGTGGGTCAACAATAATGACCCAAAAAAGTAATTTTAAAAAAAAGATCTAAAAAAAGTATGTGTTTTGCTGGGAGCTGGCAGCCATAGTTGGAATTTTATGCCGGGATTACAGAAAAGGAATAGAAAAAATTTTGCTTGGGCAAATTACAATCAAGGTAAAAAATTCATATTCTTAATTAGAAGTAATTTATAAACAAATGCTTCCATTTATTTTTGTGGTACTTCTGTACTACATTTCTTTGAACTCCCCTGGCACAGGAAGTTTCTGATAGATACCACCATATTCAGGGAAGTCAAATTTAATTTCATGGTTGGTCTGGATAGTCTGCTAAATTCTATTTGATGGTTTTCCACTTATGATACAAAAATCGATTTAATGTAAGTTTTGGCTTAATGCTCAGTAACTAGCACTACTGCTTTTCACACTGGAATCACTGGTCTGAGCTGACATGGAGAGAGATGTCAGGGAAAATGGGTAGTTGTGAACATGGGCACCTAGAGCTGATGGCCTCCTCAACAGAAGTCACGAAGCTGGTCAGTGCTCTCCATGCTGCCTCACTGGAAGAAGAAAATCAAAGGCGTTGACTACACATAGATGTACTTCTGAACCACAAGGTCTGAATAGTGAACAGCTCCTCACATCAATGATCAGCAAAATAAATATTTATTGAGCACCTACTGTGGCCAAAACGCGGTTGTAAGTGCTGTGGCATATGCAAAGATGGATGGTAGAAAGTCCCTGGCTTACAGGAGGGTTGAGGGTGCGTAGTGTGTGCATAAATAACCTTAATACAAGGCAGACTGGGAGGTGCATTTATAGGAGAGCAGGGGGCACAAAGTGAGAATTCAGGGGAGGTTTCTTGAAAGAGTAGGGATTCAAGCCAGGTTTCAAGGTAGACCTTAATTACCTATCATAATTCAAATTAAGTCATATGACTCGATAAATTTTAATCAAAGACCTTCATCAGCAGTAAAAGATTTGCCAGTTCCCCTCTGTGTATACAAAGTAAATATGCATCCACATGCTAGGGTATATTGTTTTTGTGAAAAACCCCATAATATGAATATTTAGAAACATTAAGGCACAATAGTGAATGAATGTAAAAATGAAAAAATTTACCTCTTGACCCCCTCACACCTAAATACTCAGAACAAACACTATCCTGTGGCTTCCAGCAGATATAGGATATGTGAGTAAGAAACTGATTTTTTAAAAAAAGAGATCAAACAATAGTTTCTAGAGCAATGTGAAAATCACAAATGCATAATCAAGAGCAGGAAATTTTAACCTAGAGTGTAATGTACTGGAAGTGGTTGGATCTCGATTTGCAGTGATCTTTTTTCTGACCATTCAGCTGTCTCGGCACCTTCTCCAGTTCTGGGTCAGTGAACACACCGCCCTCCCAGCCACGGCCCCACCCCTCACTTGCCCACGATGCCAATGATGTATGATGCTAAATCATTGTATAATGAGGAACCAACTACTCAGGCTTTTCTAATTTTCACAGAAAATGAACTTTAATTCAAAACTATGCCTGGCTAATTAAACTTTCCTGTGATCTAATTTGCTCTAATTATTTCCATAAATTGAGATGTAACAGAGGTTATATAAAATTATCGTAACAGAAAATTGAGTTTGAGTCTGAGTTTTAAGCTAGGATGAGGTTTCTGAATTGTTGCAACCTGTTGCTGAATGTGAATACACAACTCAGAATTGTACAAAATAAAATGAAAATAAAAAAGCTTTTTTTTTCTTCCTCTTTGAAATCTTTAGGTAAAATTTCATTCTCCGAAAGTACTAAAGACAGGTTACACTGCATGTTGAGGCTGAACAATTTGATATAAATCCAATGAAAAACAGAGTCATCTAAATTTAACACATTAAACATCCAATACCAACTATAAGCCAGACTACTTCCTACTTCCTAAAAGTTGTAAAATCTAATTATATGCTGTATTAGAAAGCATTAACATTCTCTATCAAATTATATTTTCATATCTCTCTGGCACCAGAATGGCAACTTTTGAAAAAGGTCCCACACTGCTTTTTTTTCGTTGGCCAGAAGGAAGGGAAAAGAAACCTCCCTTCAACCTCCAGAGAAATGACAATGCTTATCACAAATGTGAGCATATTAAACTGACCCAGAGAAATCTGCCTGGAGTGAGAGCCAACACTTCAAAAGAAGATAAGCACAAAATGAGTTCACAACCCAAACTATTGAAACGGCAAGAGTTTGGACCTTACTATATCCTTCATTTTGGCTAATTAGATCACTTTCCACTGATGTTGGTGTAAACTTCAGAATGACACAGAGCTTGGATTCCACCAACAGGAATAACTGCCGTCTAGAGAAGTCTTATGAAATTGTCTGATAAGTTTTTTTAATCAATTAAATAAATATATCAAATTAAACTCATCTATATTTTTAATGTACCTCATTGTAGTTCATTATGGAAGACCCCCATATGTTCTGTATCATTAGTGAGCCGTTCTCGGTGGTGTAATGATGTGGTGCATACACATGGGGTCAAGTAATGCATTTTTCATTTCTTCTGTACATTTCATTACAGGGTGGAGATGCTGCAATTTTTCATTTAAGATTCCATTTTGGTGTGGGGAAGGGAAAATAAACCTAGAGTCAGAGCTGTGTCCAATTTCTCTAACTTCCTAATTCAGCAATGGATAATTGGCTAAGGATTACTTTTCTTACACAGTTCTCTCCCCTTCTGTATTCAAAAAAAGGGGGGATAGAGGCTACCTTTCCTAGGATGTTTTTTCAAACAAACTGGAGGTGGCTGATTTCTGAGGAAAGTGAATCCTTTTTTGCCAATGATAATTGTAGTCTGTGCACCAGTTCATTAAAGGGGAACTTCAGTTTATAAAAGATGGGAAGGGTAGGACCCCATGCTTTTCCAAAGTTAGGACGCCTGAATATTTGCTTTTGGGAGGATCCATTAGCGTTGACATTGTCTTTTGCTTTGTTGGCATAACCAGAGCTTTTTGAGGACCTCAACAGAAGTGACTGCTCCAGATCGTCTATTGCCCTGCTGGGAGACGTGAAGGGCTGTTGGATCCCAGTTCATACATGGCTGTGTGCTGATCCAATGGTGTTATTTGTTAAAGATTACAAGCCACACAAAGGGACAACAGTTAGATACTTCCATGGGATGTTTCAGGGCCCCGAGTGTTTACCGCTGCTGTTTCTCTATCTGCTGAGCCCATTTACCCTCTTTTCTCATTTATCCATAGCAATGAAAGAGCTTCTCAAAGTTTGAGCTTTAAACTGGCTGTGAACTGTCCTTCCCCTCATCCTCAATTCCAAACCCTGGCTCCCAGACTGTGTCTCATCCTGATGCACAATGCAGCTGCAACGTGAGCCGCATCTCTCTGTCTTCCCTGTGCCCCATCCCTGACCTGCACAAAAGTCAAGAAAGAAGTCCTTCAAGAAGGAAGTGTGCTATTCCACATTATTTCATTAAAAGACTCCTACTGAGCTGGGATGGCCAAATGGGCTCAATTAAGTCTTTCTGGAGAATGTGTGTGGTGGGCTGACGCCAGACAACATGCTTCTTTTTCTCTGGGAGTATACCCAGCACCAAGCACTTTCCCCTCTCACCATTTGCGAAAACTGATCTGTAACATATTTTCCATTCCTGGGTCAGGAAGAGAGGAAGAAAGGGGGAAAAGGAAGGTGCAGAAGAGACCCTCCCCCATGAGTCGGTGGGAGGAAAAGAGAAGTTAAAACAACAGCGAACAAGCCAGCAAGTCCAAGCCAGGAACTAGATGCCTCTTTAATAATAAGGCCTGGAGACAATGACATTGAACAGTTGCTGCTTTCTGTTCAGCGTCACCTCCTTGTCTGGCACTAGGTTGATGTCTACTGAGGCCACAGCAGACCCAGTTCCGCCTGCACTCCTCTAGCTGGAATGCTTGCTGGGTAGTCGGGGCACAGAGAATGCAACAGCTGCATTTTGTTGCAACAAGAGCTGGGGGAGAAAGAACACCCTGGCAAGGGAGTGAGCAGGCTTCTCTAAATGCCCACTCCACTGTCCCATTGTCTCAAGTAAATTTCTCTTCAGTGAGGAATGGGCCCTCAACGAAAAATCATTTTCAAGGCCAAGCTGGAACGCAGGGCTCACTGTTTGCAGCCTCTCTGACAGATTTCCTGTCAATTCTTCTGACGTTCACAGTGTCTACTATGCAATATTCTGTTCGTAGACAAATAATGACCTGCATACAGCTGTGCACACTGTCTGGCAGACAGATGTTGGACCGGGGCCGCTGCTGATACAGTTCATATGCACAAAGAGAAAGAACAGTCCATTAGCACTAATTCTCTTCTTTCTTAACAGGTTCACTATTTGAACCAGACCCTCCACTTGGTTTATCTGTAAAGCGAAGTAGAGTCAGTTTCTTCTTGATGTTCTCCTGTTTCAGAGAGGAGTTAATCAGGTTAAAGGGTTTGCCCTTTAGCTGAAACCTTTGATTCCAGACTTTAAGCAGGAATGCTCTCATTTTCCCCCTTGTCGCCATAGCTCTGTTCTCAGGGGACTGAGGGGTTGAGGCTGAAATTAGATGGCTACAAGTGCTAACACCTGCTGCAAGTTCATGGGGGTTTGCTGGCTTTACAGCAGTGTCGGCTGCTACCACAGTTTGTGCAGGAAAAGATGGAGAAGGGAACCGTGGCCCTGTCACCGTGGGCCATTTTTTCTCAGTGGCTTTTCTCATTTTGCGGCCGTCACAGTCACGCTGTGACTGAGCATGACTGTCCTCTCTCTGGCTTCCACCTCATTAGCGAGGCCCGCCGGAGTAAGAACAATGGAGGTGGCCACAGATGCCTTCCTCCTCCATAGGAGCCAGGAGCACATGAAGGTGACTTTAAATTATTAAAATTAATTGTGGATTTTCCTTTCCGGTCAGCACGTGTAGGCCGGGGTGGCGATAGAGAAGGCCTATTCCCCTAGCCTCAGGGGAATGAAATGCCCCATATTTGGGGACATCTCAGACTTTCGTGGAAAATGGGAAAGGTCTTAAGGGTCACGAACAAATGGGAGTGGATCACAGCTGAGACTCTCTAGTCTAAGAGGTTACAAGAGATGGGAGAAGTAGGAAATGAGAGGTCTTGGAATCTGACAGATGAGTCCTGCTGCCCCCTTTTCACCATTCTCCATGTCCCAATGTCCTGCCCTCACTTAAACTGCTCCTCCAAAGGAGAGGCAACCCCCAACATGAGCACTGCAGGGAGAAGCGTGTGAACCACAGCACCCACTTCCCAGTCCTGCTCCTGTCTGGGTGTGCAACTTGCATCAAGCTACAATGCTCTCCTCCTTAGAAAGATTACCAACGTCAAACAGCCTCTTCCCCAGGTTCCAGTCTGCTTCTGCTCTCATGGGTCTCTTCCTATTCACCCCACTATTAAAACTCAAGCAACATCTTATCATCTATGCCCTTCTATTTTCTGGAAGCACCAGTTATGTCCTGTTCTCCAATCTTGTATTCAGCTCTAAATTACTTTTTAAAGGAGTTTCTTCCAGCAGATCACTCTCTGGCACATGGGGCCTAACCCAGTGAGTTCTTACCTCTCCTATTTCACTTCCAGCAAACTGCTCCCTTGTGGAAGTGAGATTTCACTTCTCTCTCTTTCTGAGTTTTGAAACACACACACAGGGCTAAAGGAGGGACTCTTTCCAGACCACTTGATGCTGGCCAGCAGAGTCCACAAGGAAGACATTTCTATTACATGTCTGCACTCAAGGGGAATATCTCTGCCTTTTCTCTAAAAGCCCCCTTGTCTGGAGAAACCCGGGTTTGAGCAACCGGAGATCTTCAAAAGGCAGCCATTTCCTTCAGCTTCATTTTGTAAGGACGGAAACCGAGGCACAGAAAGAAGAAATACTTTGCCCAAGTTGATGCCTTTCTCTTAAAACACTTAAAAAACAACAACAACAAAAAAAAACCTTAACATTTGCTTTATACGTGTTAAAACATAAATCTCTAGTCCCTTGGTTTAGAGGAGAAGCATGTACCTGGAGGGTACAGAGCACGTCTTCTTTCTTCCTTTTAAATCTGTCCTAAATTGCCTCTGGATGATCCTCACCTGGAGGCCGATGTGCAGGTGGGCAAAACCCTCCAGTGGCAGGTCAGCTGAGAGCACACATTCCACTAGCACCGCACCCACTTCCTCTTTGCTGTGGCAGAACTCAGGGCTTTGTATGTAGATCCCGCCCTCCAAACAGCAGCAAACCACAGCAAGGGCTGTGGGCAGGCAGGGCTTTCTCATCGCTGGTGAGGGTTTCACACCACAGGGTAGATGAGCATTTCCAAGCAAACCCTATTAGGAGAGCCTAGGAAACACGGTGAGTGATTAACCTTTCACCTCTGGGTTCTGAGCCTGATTCAGTTCATCACTGGAAAGGCACTGGGTGACCAAGTTTGACTTGGCCCCGCCCTGAAATTCCCCAGGGATCTGGTGTGAATGTTAGGTTGGGATGGGCACCAGCAGAGGGCGAGAACAGGGGGGATGTGACAGAGAAGGACGGAACCACAGGTGAAGGTGTCCTGCATGGTCTTGTCTCCCTTTAAACCACTGCGGCGAGGGTTTCCTCCGTACTGATAAAATGCACCCAAATTATTAAAGAGCTGAGAAAAAAAAAATTCTCATCACAATTACATGGATGTTCTGTCAACAGCAGTAACAGTAGCAGTTACAGAATAACTACAGATAATTACAATCATTTAATTCAAAGTACCAAGTCACTTCATGCAGAACATGACTCATTTATCATTATTGACCTTAGAAGAAGCAAATTTACCCAAATCAATAAAGGTTCCAAATATCCATTAGAGCAGACAGAGATTGGTTACGAGTGTTAGGAGCTTCTATATACCTGGATTAATAGGGGGAAGTAGATCTGGATGTTTTTGATTAATGAAGAGATTTTTTTTTTTTCCTTTTGAGACAGTTATTTGAAACAGAATTGACCTTAATTTCTCCTTTAATTCATGTTATGGAAAGTCAGTTGTTTTTGTTAAGAAGTTTCATTCCCATTAGTTGCTGAAACATAGTGTAATTACAAAGAGAAGTAATCTATAAACAGGTAGAGTTCAACTTTGTTTTTAATGGACTGTTTGGGGCTCCCTGAATATTCATGTGGCAGAGATCCGTCTGGTGGGAATGACCAGACATCACTGTGTTTCTCTTTTTAAGCAACTGCTATGAGCTTTTTCACACTCAGATAAAATTCACCCAAACTATAAAAGAGAAGAAAAAAAAAATCCCATCACAATTATAGGGATGGTCTATCAACATGTTCGAAGTAACAGTTTCAGAATAGCTACAGATAATTGCAATCTCCTTATTGTAGAAATGAGAAGGTTTAGGCCGCTTTTCAGAGTTTGGTATTGAAAAATAACATTGAATAGTAGATGGAAATTGGGATAATAATAAGTCAGTTCAGTCTCTTAAACATCAAGTAGTTCAAATTGATTCCCAGGTGCTGTACAAACATTACCTCACTTAATCCTAATGCTGAAGGCTGGTGTGCAGGAAGGGGAGAGTTGGAGGGAAAATCCTCCTACCTCAACAGAACACACAGATTTGAACATGTCCTACCCAGCATCCCAGTTCAAGGCCCTAGGATATTCAGACTTCCATCACAAATGGACTAGATTGTGAAATGCATTCATATAAAATTAGCCATCGTGTAAAAAAAAAAAAAAAAAAAAAAAAGGAAGAAAGAAAAAAAAAGGTTATCAGTCTATTTGTTCAATAATTGTCAAAATTGCAATGTTTCTTTCATGACAGAAATTTAAAATGATGAAAATCTATGACATCATTCCAGAGGAAGACTCATGGCTACCATGCCGGATTGTTCTCCTACCCCACCCCGAATCTCTTAGTCACACCGCTACGTCCTCATCCTGGTTGGCTGAGGGGAACTGGGGCTGGCTTTTCCAAGGTCATTCAGTCAATAGAGATGGAGCTGACATCTGAGTGCACATGAGCTTGGCCACAAAGGGCATCCCCTTCCTTCCATACCTTGCTATGTCCAGCGGAGTTCAGAGAGGAGGTCCCTGTCAGAGCAAGCATTCTGCAAAGAAGTCATCTGGAAGAACTAAATCAGCGTTTTCCAAAATGGGTTTTGAATGCTGCATACCCCCAAAAGAATAAATGATCTTTTCCCCACTCCTGTGGGGGTCTCTCAAGATCAGGTGCAGTGTAGCCCACACTTTACATTGATTAGTTTTTGTAAAGATGCCAAATTCCACAGCCCTCTCATTGAATATGGAGTTTAAAATCCCTACTTGAGGAACTGAGGAAATTCTCCCCAGCTACAAATCCAGCCCAACAGGAAATCCAGGTACTGGCAGGGAGGGAATCAGCTGGAACCACTAAAGAAACAATTGCTTCCTTAACACCATCTGGGGAAGAGAAGCTGGAGTGGAGGCTGAGAACATGGAAGGAAGCTCTGAAGAAGAGGGGAAAATGCACAAGAAGCATAAGTCACTGGGACTGAAAATTTGTTCCATTTGTGTCTCTCTGCAGGAAGAAATAAAGAAATGCTGACAAGGCATGCCAGTCTGAATCCCCTGAGCAGTTGGCCTGTTTGACTTTGTGTGGTGGTGGGCCAACCTGTGTGCCTGCCGGCTCACACCACCGTAGCTCTTCAAACACATTCTATAGATCCCGCTAATAAATTCCGTTTGGCTGCAACCCTTTCCCAGTTCCAGGCAGTCGCCTCTGAAGTGTAAGTGCAGCCTGTCTTTAAGCCAGGCTACTGCCACTTACTGGTGATCTGTACCTCTTTGGAAAACTAATCTACGCTGCATTTAAAGGCAGGAAGCAGAGTTTGAATGAAAATGCAGTACCATGGCTAGAGGACACAGCTCTCACACCTTCTGCAGCTCCAGAATAAGTGCTATGTTTTAAAAATATATATGTATGTGTTGGCAACATTGAAAAGGGGGCTAAAAAAACATCCCCCACAGAAGTGAGAGCAGCAGCAAAAGAAACGTTAGCGCCCTGCTGACGGGAACAATAGAGCATATGGACATCACACTGCGCTTGCCAAGCAGAGGAGGGCAGGATGATCAAAATGGAGTCAATCTGCTTCTCTAATAGCAGAAGAATCGCCTGCGTGAACAGTGTCTCTAAGTGTGCAACGAGGCTCTCTAATTGCCTAAGAAAGGAGAGAGGGTTTGGTTCACATTTTAGCCAAGTGCACTCCTTCTGCCGGGGGCCTGTATCTCAGAGGCACTTTCTGTGCTGAGGCTCAGGTGGCCACCATGTGTGGACCTACACACCTGAGTCCTGGCACTAAAATAAAACATCACTTGCCAAGAGCTCTCACCCCAAAACCATTCTTGACTGTCACCGGGGTGGGGCTTAGTTGACCCGCAGCACAGAATGACATCTACAAAGCTCAGCTCAGGCTGAGGACCCTCCCCGTCCACTGAGCATCTTCTTGGTTCATGCATATTTCCTTCCAAATTCAATCACTTTCCTCTTCAGGAAATCTTTCGGCATAAAAAATTATAAACCCCGAAGTCAACGTTTTGTTTTGTTTTGTTTTGTTTTTTTCCTTAAATGTTGTGCCTTTATTGACACTGTTGATTGAAAGGGGAAGGCAGATGGCTGGATGCAGCCTATTTCCTTTTCTGAGAATCACCTGGAAATCTATTTCCTGTTGCTGTGGGTTGATGAGCAAATTGCTCTCTTTACAGCCATGTTTGATTGGCACTCTAGTAACTTGTTCCACCACACCCCTTAAGGACTTTCAACCCAAAAAGCATACTGTGAGTATAAGAAGTAGAGGCCTTAGATCTTTTACTCTTTGTGACTAAAATACTGTGCACTAACACAACTCTCAAATTCATGTTTAAAGCATGGAACCCTCTTTTGATCTCCAGACTCATGTATCTAACTGCCTGTTCAGCATCTCAACGTGGTCCTCACACAGGCATTTAAAAATTGTGCCACAAATACATTCATATCTCTTAATCCCCACTGCTTCCTCTGCAGTCCAAAGTGTATCATGTTTCACCTGGGCAACTGTGGAACTCTCCTGGATAATCATTCTTCCAGCCCTGATCTCCCTACCATCGACTTTCTAATCAAAAGCTAGAATAAGTTTAAAACACTAATTGTATGACTTTCCTTTCCCACTTAAAATGCTTCAGTGATTTCTCACTGCACTTCCACTAAAACCTAGACTCCTTTCCATCACATTTGAAGCCCTGGACAATTCCCTGTCCCTTCTAATTTCGGCTCTTCTATACAGTCCTCCCCATCATCCACAGAGCCACAGTCACAGTGAACTTCTTCCAATTCTTTGAGGCTTTCTGCCTCAGTGCCTTTGCACATGTCAGAACACTCCTCCCTTACTCCGTCCATGGCTCCCTTTTCTTCTTTCATCTGCTCACAGCTAAAATGTCACTGCCTCAGAACCTTTTGTAATAATCCTCTCTAAGCAGGGTTCTCTGCACCCCTCCATAATTGCTGTCCATCCCTAGACAATCTCCCACATCCTCCCAAAAACTCCATGAGAGGGGAGAAGAGCCAAATCTATTTCATTTACCACTGTCAACTCAGTACCTGGCAAATGTCCGACGCATAATAGGCACACAGTAAATATGAGCTGAATGAATGAATGTGCCAAATGAGAAAAGGGAGCCAAAAGTGTTGAAAAAGAAAGAGAAGGAACAAAGGAGGAAAGAATAAGACAAGAAAGCAAATGGGCATCAGTATAAGCTTAGATAAGATTAGGCAGAAACAGAAAATGTTGAGATAGTACGTGCCAGGTATGGAAGAAGGAAAAATTGCAATGTCAGAGTATAGTTTACTGTCAGACATAATTTTAACATACCAAAAAAAAAAAAAAAAAATCCTACCAACCAACCAACCAACCAACAAACCAAACAAACAACAAAAAAACCCATATTTGTCTATGAAAAACCACTCAATATAAATAATGACTTTCAGGAAAATTAATGTGAATGTAGTTGTATTTTATCAAGACAATACTAAGCACTGTAACAGAAAAACCTACGAACTTCAGTGGCTTAAAACAGGTAAAAGCTTATTTCTCACTCTTATAAGAGTCCTTGTGAGAGTTCCTAGTCGGTGGATCTCCTTGAAGAGATATATCTGAGACTCAGGGTCCACAATCTTGAGCATGCAGCTCCCAACGTCACCCTGGGGGCTAGCTCCATTCCAGCTAACTAGGAAAAGAAGATAAAGGGTCATGAGTGGGAAGCTGTTATGGTCCAGACCCAGAAGTGGGGTATGTCATTTCTGATCACATTCTATTGACTGAAACTTGATTTCATGCCTCACCTAACTGCAAAGGAGGGACCAGGAAATGGAGTTGAGCTTTGCATCCAGGAAATAGAGGAAATCGGTTGGTGATCTGTGTCACCGTATTCTTCAACTTTGAAGGATGTCTTTTAAATATTTTAGTCAAGTTGTCAGTTATGGGGGGAAAATTATGTTTATAGCATATGACTGGCAACCCTAAAAATAGAATGAGCCCGTTTAGCACATATTTTGTAACGAAAATTTCTTCAGGTACCTAGGGCACCTTCCTTGAGGTCCTAGTCAGTCTCCTTCATTCACAAGTGAGCTGCAGGAGACAGTGAAACGTGTTCTCTGCTTGAGTCCTTAAAGTGTTAATGTTGCAAGGTCTGTGTGCAGAAGGCAAGCTGCCATAGATCTCACTGACTTTGGCAGAAACTCAGGGGTTATATTTTTCTCAGGGATGAAATATTCTTGGATAATTGTTCCAACATGTGAGACCCAAAAAAATTTTTTTTGGTAGAAAAGATCTCAGGAAATAGAGACAGACAAAAAATCCTACTAAGTTATCTAGTCCATCTCTTGAGAATCCAAGCAGATTTATACACTTCAAGATAGTTCACAGGATAATCCACTTGTATGTGGAAGAGCCAGCCATGGACCTCCCTGTCAGCCTGCCTTTATGGTGCATGACACACAACCCCACGCACGTGTACAATCATCATCTCTCTCAAACACAGGCTGAATTGGCTTAAGGGGTGTGTGGAGACTGAACAGATGCCTGTGTAATATGGTATGAGGGATGCTGGAAAAAGGCACCATGTCCAAAAATAGCTCCCCACCTAGTGGGTAACACTTTCCTAAAATTCTGCTGTGAAAGAATACATAATATGAACCTCTAACCTTTGGGTGAGTTAGGTTACCAGACCCTTCTCCTCCAGGATACCTTGCCAAGATCAGAACACTAATATTTTAAAGGCAAAATAAAATGGAAAAAGATAATTATGGCATATACAGTCCTGTCCAGAAAAAGGAAGCCAGGGAGGCAACTCTGGGTACCTGAAAATGGGAGCAAACTGTGCAGAAAAGACATTTATGTCATTCTCAAATGCTGATGTAGATATTCAAGCTTTTTCACTTATTTTAAATTCAATTATGGCAATTCAGTTCTGCAAGATCAGTGAAATCTGTATTTTATTCCTATTTTGACATCTGAAAAGATTCTTCTAACCAAATCATGGAATCTATTTCAACCATATTTTTGTGTCTTAGTCCTATTATTCCCTCCTGAATCATATTCTCTTCACATCCCCCCCCCCATCTCACAGATGAGAGAAACTGAGGCTTGGAGGCATTAAGAGTTTACAGTGTCAGAGCCAGAACTGTAACTCAAATCTCTAAACTTCTCTGCTCTTTACATTATGTGATGGTATTCAGTATTTATAGTCTTTACTCAGTTCTGGGGACTTTGAGCTAAACAAAGAATATGGTAAGTGCCTGCACTCAAACATCTTATCTTTGGAGAGATTAGACCTACACATGCTAAATAATTAGGGGGGAAATGATGTTAATGGAACAGAGATTTTCCCATTCTTGGTTTTTCTTCCCATCAAGGAAATACAAAAAGTATAACTCTGGGCTTCACTCTGCCCTTGGGGAGGTACAGTTCCTTATCTTATAGTTTAGTTTGGATAGGATCACTGGGCATGCATAGTTCTGTTCTGTCCTTCTTCTTTCTTTGTTCTTCTTCTTTGTTCTTCTTTGTTCTTCTTCCTTCATAATTCTTCTTCTGTCCTTCTTGTGAGTAATCCTTACTGAACACAGTTCATGTTCACCTGTGCACCCCCAGGCCCTAAGTCTTACTGCCTAAGACAAAGTGAATGAGTCTGCCCAATATGAAGCATTAGTTACAAGGACCAATCAACTCTCATGCTATGCTAGGTCCTCCAGTGCAGTCTTTCTTTTATTTTCTTTTGTTTTAAATTTATTCTTCAAGTCATTTACTTCTATGTTGTGAAATAAAACTGCTATTTGTTGGTGGAAACTTGGACAATAATCTCTGAAAGTATGGGGACTCAAAATAAGGGTGAGTTCCTCTACATATGGGTCTTATGATATCATTATAAAAGCATAGATGGGGAGGAGAAGAGGTGATTACAGTAAGGAAAACTTCCACAGACCAAAGAAGACACCAGACTGAACAGATGAAGAAGAGAATTTATGTTGAAGAGAAGTCTAAAATCTTACCGCTAGAAGAAGCTTCCCAAATCAGAAGTTGAAAACTTAAATGTGTTCAAGAGCTAGGGAGGTAAAAGCATAAACATGTACAGCAAATAATGACGACACTAAAATAGGTCAAGTCTGTGACAACCAATGAACTAATAAGTTCATGCTCCATCTAAACATATGTAAACTTTCTCTAATTTTTGGTGGTTATAAATGGCCCACGTGAACAAAAAATACATCTATGAGAATATCTAGTTGTCTCTTTCATATCATACCTTAAAGGTAGGTGTCTAACCTACACCAAGTGATACTACTTCCAGAGGTGAGCCATGCTATTTAGGTTCTGCTTTGATGACCAGAAACCATTCTTTCACAGACGCAAATCTTCCTCCGGGAAGCTCACACCCAGAAGGACATATGAAGGAATTGGACAGCCTTGAAGTATAGGGTACATGGAAAGTAATGGGGAGAATTAAAAGTTGATATTCAAGGCTGAGAAACATGGGCTCCATGCTGAAGGCAACAGAAAACCTTCAAGAGCTTGTAAAGGAAGGGAGTGACAAATCCACATCTTGTCAATTGCTGATTCACTCAAGCAAAATATTCACTATTCCTTCCAGATTTTGGCTTCTGCCTATTTTATTGAGACTTGTATCTTTTGTCCAAGACTTTGATTAAAATGTTGAAAAGGAAGCCCCGTCAGGAGAAATGTCCCTTCAGGTTTATATCATTGATTCATTTGGTTATGGAGATGGGGAAGATATGAGAAAGGGAGGAATCGAAGGAGAAGTATTCCATGGTTTGCACATGAAAGAGTGTTAGGCTTTAGTGACAACATCCTGGTTATGGGGATGATGGAGAATCAGAATCAAGCATAACTTTGATGGTGCATGGGAAAATCGTAGTTCCAGAAACAGTGAGATTTTGGAAAGAGAGAGAGGTTAGGGGAAGCGTACTAATTCTGAATTGGGATCCATTGAATGTCAGGAGTCAGTAGGACCATAAGATATGAAGCCTTGACGCTGTTGTAAATCAAGATCGAAACTTGGGTGAGAGATCATTGCTGAAAATGTAGTTTTGGAAGTCATCCACTTGGATGGATACCTGAATCCCTGAGGGTGGACAACATTTTGGAGGGAATATGCAGCCATAGGGAATTGTAGTATTTGAGTGGAAATAAGCAGTTCCAACTGCAAGCTGCTGTTAGGGTTACAGTGCTCTGACCACTTAGGCTGAAAGTGAAAGAGGCATTAATTAAGTAATAACGATCAAGGTATGGGGCATTTCCTGGGGATTTCCTGAATCTTGGAGGGGAGCAAGGTTGAAAAGTCAAAAATATTAACTCAATATGATTTATTTTGTTCACATATATTATATTATTGAATGAGTAGGTAGATTATACAAACTAGTTTATGAATTTCTCTTATCCATCTTTAATGATCCAGGAACATGTGGAGAAGAATATTAGATGAGTTGGAGACAATGTCAAACATTCAAGGATTACCATTAATAAGGCTGAGTCTTCTCTGCATGGTTGTGAGTAAAAGAAACCTAACTGAGCCGAGGCTTCCCTCTATGCTCTGAGTTTAAAATGATGTCCATCTGAAAAAATGGATTTCCTTCCTTGAAATGTTTTGCCATCACAGAGAGAATGGCGCTGATAAAAACACAACCTAGAAACACAGGGATGCCATTTGTATTTTATCTGTATCTAATAATGTACAATTCTAGTATTTACCACAAAGCCACTGAAACACTAAAATCCTATTTATTCTTTTGTCATTGAGCTTTCATTAATCTTCCCTCAACCTACTTTAATCCTTGCTTCTGATGGAGTGGGAAGACAATATGTGTGTAATATGAACACACTATGTACTTTGTTTTAAAAGCAGTTCTCCAATGAAAAAGTATGGTTTTTTTGAGGATTTGTTCAGGGTAGAAAATAATTGCCAGAAACACTATTTCTTCATTTCTTACATATATCTATTAGAAAACTCATCTCTCCCATCACTATCAAGTACTAGGAAATATGGTTTTGGGTACCGGTTTTTGTAGAATGACTTTACAATTAAATTAAAATTCTGGTTCAAAATTATTTTTCAACTCAACATTTCTTTACGCCCAGCATCCCCTAACAGGCATGCACATGTGTGTTGGTGCACACTGTCCCATTGCATCCTCTTATTTGAGATTATTAATTTGATGGTGAAGCGTTTTCATTAATATTGTTCTCCTTTAGCGAAGGTCAACTCTGCTCAGAATCACCTTCAGAACAGCTTGACCAGTGACTAAATTTATAAATTTTTAAAATATTGTCAGTCAGCATCGAATGCATTTGCCCATTTAAAATGAGTTTTGTTTCAACGCACTTTGCTGCCATCCATGGTAATTGGAAAGTCAGTTTGAGATATCTTCTAATGTGCTTTTTAAAATTGACCAAGGCTGCAGAAGCAGCTTCTTAAACCAAATATAATTAATTTCTATCTGTCCAACCTGATCACTGTAGGCTGACAGTCTCTCGGATTCTTTATTTTTAACGTATGTGATGGGTTTTTTTTTTTTTCCTCAATAGAGAACATAGTCCTTTCATCTCTTTTTTCCTTCTGCAAATTGGCATTTTCTGTCTTCTAGGAGTCTCATTACCATCCAATGATTTTTCTTCACTTCACAATAAAGGTACTAAACTGGGGCACCCAGAAGAAAACACACACCTACCTATATAGCACTTCTCCTTTCCCGCATCTTCCTCCATGTGGTCTTTATGGTTTCAATAGCTCTCAAGTGTCAACAGAGACCTGAAACTTTTCAACCGTTGGCTGCCTATCTCATTCACCCTGCATTCCTCCCAGGCAGCATCCTAAGTAGAATGGAATGTCGAAGCACCTGATTGGCTCGTGGACAGAGCATTCATTCTCCAGGAATGCCCTGTAGATACCAATTGAAACTGCATCATCCATAAAAGTAATCCATAGACCCATTTGCTTTTCATTTTTGGCTTATGATAGCAATAATGACTATAACACAGGGCCCAGGAATTGATGACCAGCTGGGGTTAATGGCCCTTGGCTGCACTGTGGGCTATCAACTCCCCCAGCTGGTCATTAATCCCCAGGAAATGCCCCATACCTTGATCGTTATTACTTAATTAATGCCTCTTTCACTTTCAGCCTAAGTGGTCAGAGCACTGTAACCCTAACAGCAGCTTGCAGTTGGAACTGCTTATTTCCACTCAAATACTACAATTCCCTATGGCTGCATACATATTTTAAATTTTCCTAGAATAGTTGATTATGTTTGCCTCAGGCTTCGCACCCCCTCTCCTCACGCCCTGCATCTTACAAACGGGGATAGACCGGGTGGTTATGGTGGTGAGGGTTTATTTTTCAAGTGAAAATTTGCTAGTCACTACAAGGTCAAAAGGAAAGTTGAATGTGCTCATCTTGCCTTTTGTTTTTAGGTCATAGGGATTGGTTTTTCTTTCAGAGATCTAAATACAGAAATAAATGGGAAGAGAGAAGGGGAGTGTCATTTCTGCAGTTGCTTAGTACAGATTTCAAAGTCCTTGAAACGGCATAACCACAGAATTTATCCCACTGTTGGAAAACTCCAAGTGCTTTCAGAACTAGTTAAATAACAGCTGAAATAAATATTCTCATAGTATTAACACTACTATGTATCACATTTTCAGAGATTGCTGTAAACTATCATGAAATAATGAATTACTGGGCTGACAAAGGAAGTAGATTCTTTCTTGGTTTGGTGTGACTGGCAAATGTGACCAAAGAAAAAATATAAGGAGAGTTTTGTCTGAGCACACAATTATCACAAGGAACAAGCCAGATGCTGTGCTGGGTCAACTGGGTTTATATACAAAGAACTGCCTGTTTATGAACCAGATACCAACCGCAAGTGATTTTAACTTCTTCTGTCTCAAGAAATGTCTACAGTTATTCTCAACAGAAGCGTAAAAGAAATGCAGTCCTTCTTCCCTCCCTGTATTCTGAGAGACACTGATGTTATCTGGAGAAATATGTTTCTAAGAGATTAGCAGTGATTCATGACTATCAGAAGCTCAAGTGTGTAGAACAACTAAGAGATCATTTGGGAAGATCCAAACTGTAATGCTTTATCTTAAAGTTTGCTTAGAGAATCACACATCTCCGGGACGAATGTTTTAAGTAGAAATGTAGTTTCACCCCTTGAATCACTGAATCTTAGGACTGGACAAAGCGTTTACAGTTGTTTAGCTCCCTGACTCAACTTCATATATGATCAAGCATGAACTCACTCCTGTAGATAAAAATCTATCCAGAATATAGTTGTATGACCACTTCCCTAAATATATCTTAATGATAAACAGTTGTAACTGATGGGTAATTTCTCCTTGTACTCAAGTTTTAGTCATTTTCTTTTCTTCTGTCTCAGTTCAGACGGAAATTCCATGTCTAGCCTTGAAGATTTTTTATTAAATTACCTTCTCTTCTAGGCCCTTGAAGAAACAAAGTACTATTCCTTTATCTTTTCTTCTGAGGTTTTATTTCCCTACAAATTCTCATCTTTGTGTCGCTATCTCCTTTCAATTTCCTAAGATCTGCTTTTGGTTGTGTTTGTAGATTTCATGTCAGTCAAATGTCAGCATCTGAATAATGCAAGGCATTAATCGAGGATTGCCTCATGGATCATGATGTCTGTACCAAATCACAAAATATTAGGTCTAGGTCCTTTGTTGTTGATAATCTGTCAAATACCTGAGTGGTCTCAGTATGGGTGCCTTGCCTCATTTTGCCAGCCCTTCCATTCTGCAAGTACAGGGAGAGTTTTTACTGTGATAGCACATTGTACTAGCATGGAATGTACAGAGATTCAAACAACAACAACAACAACAAAGGCAGAGTCCATGCCAGGATGGAATTCACAAATGACTGTAGGAGATGCACAGACAGACAAAGTTCAGATCAACAGATCTGTCTTTGATAGAAAGTTCAGAGGACCCCAGAGGCACATGGGAAGGGCACCTAACTCAACCTGGAGACTTCAGGACCTTCCCTCACCACTGGAAAAATAATATGGGAACTGAGTGAAGAGGGAAAGGGGAATCATGAAAAGGGAAAAGAAGAGTGTTCCAGGGAGAGGGAGCAGCATTTATAAAGGCACAAAGATATGAAAATACGTGCTTGCTACAAACGGACCAGATGTCATTCCTATTGGTTGTGTGGCCTCTTCTGCTCACTTAATGAATTTCCAAGTTACTTCTTGTTGAACCTTCCCAACTCTGATCCTTTGCCTCTCTCTGGATACCATTTTCCAGCTGCCTCACAATCATCCTCCCATTTCTGCAACTGGTTTTCTGGGCAGATCTGGTTTCCAGGGTTATCTCTGTCCTTCTCTGATCAATCTGATAACTCTGTGCTCCCATTCAGAATCCTGACTTAGCTCTCCCCTGGACATCTGTTAGGTGGCTTTTGTCCAGACTTGCAGCTTATTGTAAACTACTTGGTATTGTTGATTTGGGGTCAACTTATATGCTCAATTCTACAGCTATGCTTAAATCCAACCAATCTTTTCAAAATATGTATATTATTTCATTCTTTTGTGACTTTAACCTATTTCCAGGTTTAAGTGTCAAAGTGAGTTATGTCCACCACAAGAGAGCTGCATGACATCTATTTCATCACTAATGACGCTGTTAAACACTAATAAGAATGTAGAATACCTTTGAATGTGGAAATCATTCACATTTTATTTTCTGATATTTGTGTTATAAATGAAGCAATCTTGCTCACATGTCTTTAGTCATATATTATATATAATTGAAGGTGACTAAGAGAATAACAGTCTACTGTGTAATTCTAAACATTCCATACATTCTATTTAAAACTACAGTTTACTTCTAAAAGTTAAAGCATTATCTGAAATATGTAGATTAATAATTTCAGAACTACAGAAAAATTTCAAAAATGTTAGAGAGTTCCCTTATACCTCATATCCAATTTCTACAATGCATTGGTCACAGCCAATACCAATAGTGATACTTTAGTAATAACTAAGATTCATACTTTATTCAGATTTCCTTAGTCATTGTCTATGTCCTTTTTTGATTCTAGGATCCTATCCAGGATACTATCTTATATTTATCTACACAATCTTGGGCACCTGTAGAATATAAAAGTTTCCCAGACTTCTTTTGTTTTTCATGACCATGACTGTTTTGAGGAGTAAGGGTCAAGTATTTTGTACAACGTCCTTCAATCTAGGTTTGTCTGAGGGCTTTCTCATGGCTAGACAAGAGTTGTGAGATTTAGGAAGGAAGACCACAGAGGTAAGCTGCCATTCTCATCACATAATATCAAAGATACATGCTATCAAAGGGACCACTGATTACTGATGGCTTATCAACATGACTTCTCGCTTAACCTTGACCTCCTGGCAAAGACTCTGTTTGTTGGTTTTCTCCACTGTAAATTACTCCTTTTCTCCTTTTCCATACTGTATGTTTTTTTAGAACAGAGTCCATATGAGCATCTTAAAACTTAAGAAGAAGAGAATTATGTTCCACCTCCTTGAGGTACTCCTTGAGGGGGAGTACCTACATAAATTAGTTGGGATTGTTCAATGGATACTTTTTAATGTATAAAAAAATGTAGTAATGAATATAATCTATATTTTTAAAAGAACAATATGTAGATCAATAAGTAGAGATAGAGGTTTGTAAAGACTATGTCAAGCACATGGAAGGCCACTTAAGAAACCAAGAACAACATTTGTCTTTGGGAGAAGGAACTGAAACAGGGTAGGAAGACACCTCACTTACAACTTAATAGAATATACAATATTAAATTTCTAAGAACACTTACTCTATCCTTCTATTTTTTAAGTCTTTAAAATGTAAAATGTAATAATCTATGGGGACTAGGTAAAAACAGCAGAAAGGAGAAGGGAATGGCCATACTGCTTCATGGATACTGTTTTTATAATGAAGAATATTACCAGATCAGTGGCCTCAGTGATCATTCTTACCACCTCAAGATAGATTCAATGTGTTTCAAAGTATACAAGTGAAAAGTCAATGTTAGACTGGTGTTTTTAATGAATAGTATATGCCAGAGTTGTGTATCTGTGTTTGGTAGTAGCAGTTAGGCAAAGGAATCAATAGCCTGATTAAAAAGAGAAAGCCCAAGAGTCTTCTAAACTTAAAAAGTTGATTTGCTATTTTAGTACATGTCTCTGAATGCACAAACTACCCTCGTCACCAGATTTACTAGCAGAATTACCTTCCATCTAAGTTTCAACAAAGATTAATACTGGCATTGAAAAGGAGAAACACTGTGCTAGGTTATTCCTTTGAAAGATGTTCTTCTCTATATTGTATGACCAGTGATTCTCAAGGGATAATTAGAATTATGTCTCACAGATGTATTACAGAAATAGTGTCTATTTGTTTTGCATTTGTACTAGAATAAGCTTTCACCATTCCACATAAGATATGATTTAACTACATTTGAGACTGGGGTTATGTTACTCAATGGTTCATTAAAGAGAATAAACTAAAGGACTAAATATAAAAAGAAACTCATCTAAATTGGGGAGCAAGATATTGTGGTAAGGGTTAATATGGATAAAATAAGAATCATCAGGGGAAAGATTTATGTGATCTGAAGAAATCAGAATATGAAATAAGAATCATCGAAAAACATCTAAATAAAGGGATCTGACTGGGTAAGAGAGAGAGAGAGAGGGAGGGAGGGAGAGAAATTAGACAGTTTAAAAAAAAAAAAAAGATTAAAATGACCACTTCTGACTGGTGAGAAGGGAGATACAGAGATTGAGCAGAAAATGGATGCGTTAGCTGCCTGAGAGCAGGAACTTCTTTAGATTTTATGTGGTTTTCCACACAGAGCTTTGTATAGATTAAGCACTGTTTTAATATTGATTGCTTGGCCTTCTATAGACTATGATGGTATCTAAAGATGTGATTATTTACATGATACATAAATAGTCAAAGAGAAAAAGGAAAAATCATAAGGTTGACGAAGGAAAATGGGTCCGAGAAACAAGCACAGAGTAACATGTTTTTAGAAAGTTGAGCTATTAAAGAGGACATTTTCGAGTTTTTGGTCATTGCAAGAAGGCAGAGCTTCCCTTCAGTTTAATGCATATGATCTGAAACATCTTTTAAAAATTATATCCATGATCATTAGTTAGATAAAGCCCACACTATATACAATTCTATGCCAAATTTAAACTAGTATCAAATGAGCTCTCCCTGCTTTCCCTGCCATACATATTATAATAAACTGGCTGTTCTTTAATTGGGAGGGGACTATAACTTAATCCCTATGCCAGCCCACTATAAAATTTTATCAGTGCTGCTCCAGTAGGGGCAGATACAGAAGTAATGTTGTCTCCTCCTAATATGTTATTTTAGATCAGTGTCAGATTCACAATTGGAACTAAAAAGTCTTTTAAGATGGAGCCCTTATCTAGAACCTTAGCAATAATTGCCACAGATTTAGAATTTATACTATGGCAAAGCCTAGCAAATTAGGTGGTACTTAAATGAATGCTTTACATATCCCTAAAATCGTAAGTGGATAACATGTATGGAGGAAGAATGATTTATCTGTTTGAAAAGGGCAGTGTCATTCTAATTTCTAGACAACGTGTTAATTACTAGGGCATATAGTGACCAGCATACAAATGATCTTAGTCGCATTATATTTTAAGATGCAAAATAAGTATTTTTATTACAATTATACTATCAAAATTGTATTAGGCCATATGGATTTTGATCTAAAAACAGAATGTATTCCATCTAGTGTTTCAGTATTTCTATTAGATAAGACTGTGTCATTAGGAACTACATATTGATTTTAATTAAAACAGGCATGCCACCATTAATATGAATTGTGATGCCACTAAGGCAGTCGTCAGGGGAGGATTAATTAATTAATTGTAAATTAATTAATTGAGAGTGAATGAAATCAACCTAGGAAAATGAATACAGAACTTGGGGAGGGGAGTTAAACTCAAAACAGATTGAAGACCCAAGACAATTTTTAAATTGTTCGTCAAGACTGGAGAAAAATAAGTAACTCATTAAAAGAGAAGACCCGTTGTTTTTAAGAAAGCAAAGTAATAACAATAAAGCAATAAATTGAGTTCAAACATTTTCCTTGAAAATAAGATACAAAATTCTAAAAACTACTAAGATTTTGTCATTCTATGTTTTAGACCCAGAGAGATTATTTGTAGTACCGGGTACTTGATAACATTCATCACAAATTTAATCACTTCATTTTCATTTCATGGATAAAGAAGAAACTCATTCAAATGCTTAAAAGGAAATGAATACACTAAATTGAAAAAAAAGTCTATTATAAAGGAGAGTCGTGCCCCTTTTTCTAGTGGGTTTCCCTCTAGTTACTGTATCCCAGTGTTTATGAAACTCAGTGCTTCAGAACCAATCAACAAAGATGGTTGACTAATAAGTGAGGTTGATATCTGGAAAAGAAACCAAGATGTAAATAAACTTTACAAATTTAACCATGCAAAATAAACATATAAGTAGGAAAAACTAAGAATAATATAGTAATATGAAAATCTTTGCATTATAGGGTCATGTTTTTATTTAAAAATGTGTTTAGTATTTCTGTACCAGCACCCACACACAGACACACACACATACACACACATCAGAAGGTTTCCTAATGACCAATAAAAGATTGTGTGTCAGTTACAACCCATTAACGAGGACTGAGATACTATATACCAAAATGAAAATTAAAGTCAGATGTATATGAGACTCTGATTTAAAAAACAAAACCAAACAAAACAAAAGCCCTGTTCTAAGTAGTCCTCATATTTAGCAATAACTTTCCAGTGACAAGGAATTAAAAATAAATGCCAGGAGGAGAAATCCTATTCGCCCTGGCCACCTGCAAACAGGATGTTATCTCAGTAAAATACAAACAGAAACCAATTGTAATAAGCAGTGCTACACTTTCCTAAATCTTTGTTGTATAATCAATGAACAGACTGGCAAAGGGCAAGTGGTAAGGAAAGGGAAGGTCTTTATGTGCCTTTAACAGGTTTAGGAACCACTTTGGTCAAATGAACACACTCCATTACAGCATAGATTTCTCCGACTTAACCTTAAAGGCATGGTATTATGCTGTGGACCTACCTATAGTAACTGCCTATAATCACAAAAGTCAGCCGCAATTTGTCCTAGAATAGTTGACAGTGAACCTCTAGTAACTGTGAAAGGGCACTATAATTTTCCACATATGAATTAGTTTGTTGATTTAACAACTATTGTGCATATACTATGACTTGTGCATTGTTCAGGGGACTGTGATATATTGATTAAAAAAATACTTCTGGGGTGCCTGGGTGGCTCAGTGGGTTAAACCGCTGCCTTCGGCTCAGGTCATGATCTCAGGGTCTTGGGATCGAGTCCCGCATCAGGCTCTCTGCTCGGCAGGGAGCCTGCTTCCTCCTCTCTCTCTCTCTGCCTGCCTCTCTGCCTACTTGTGACCTCTCTCGGTCAAATAAATAAATAAAATCTTTAAAAAAAAAATACTTCTGTCCTTGAGAAGTTTATATCCTGGCAGATTGATACAGAAAGCAAAACAAAGCAAAATAAGCATAGGGAGTAATGTATTATATTAGAAATAAGTTGGTGAAAAAGAAGAGGTAGATCAGGGTATGGAAGACTGGGAGAAAGGGTGCAATTTTAAGTTGGGTGATCAGGGCAGTCCTCCTTGTGAAAGAGCTATTCTCATTGTTCTTATTCCAGATAAAAGAAACAGAGAATTCTAAAATAAATAGCTGTTTGGCTTGTTGGAGGAAGAGCTAGGTAAAAGATGTCCAAGAGGAAACAGAGGGCCAAGACATTTACACCCTGAAGACACTGTCAACAGGGTCTTTTTCCATGACTTTTTCTCTGAGTAAAAGAGAGCCATGATATGGTTTGGGGGCAGAGAACTAATGTGACGACCACCATGCCTGCTGTCATGATGGCAAGGAGACAAGGGCAGAAACGGAGAGACCAGTTAGCCAGAGACTGTGAGAATCCAGAAGAAAAATGATAGAAGGTCAAATCAGAGTGGTCACTCTAGAAACAGTAATCCAATTCCAAATATATCAAGTTGGTAACACCAACAGGATTTGCTAATGTAGTGGATGTGGGATATGAAAAAAAGAAGGAGGGAATGTTGTCAAGGATGACACTAAGGTGTACGGCCTGAGCACTTGCAAGGATGATGTTGCCCTTAACTGAGATGGGGACCAAGTTTAGGAGAAAAGATATGATGTTCAGATTTGGGCAGGTTGAGTTTGAGATGCCTAGTAGACATCCAAGTAGAAGTGTAAGGTAGACAGTTGAATTTATGAATCTGGAGGAAGGAGGTCTGGACTAGACGTACAAATTTGGGAGGCTGGGCATAAAAATAGTATTTAATGCCATGATACTGGATATCACCAAGGGAATGAGTGTTGACAGAAAATTGAAGGGGACCAAAGACTAAGCAATGGATAAAAACCACCACCATTCTAGTCCTTGAAGAAAAGAGAAGGAATAGACAAAAAGACTGATGGATTGACCAGTGAGGTAGGGAGAAACCTGACAGAGTTTGGGGTCCTGCGAGTCAAGTAAAGAAAGTTTCTCCAGGAAGGAATGATAAATAAGTTTGATATTTAGTTGTGAGTGGAACTCACTCATTAAAATTAAAGATCAATTAAGTAAAGATCATTTATCAGCAAAGTTTCATATGATCTCTATATGAGCTCTAGAGTTAGATGGGGATTCAAATCCCAACTTCATCACTCGCTATCCTCAACTAATTGCTGTATGATTTCTGAGGCTGGTTTCCTAGACATCTATCTGCCTCACAGATCTTCTGTGAAATTCAGTGAAAGGATTTGTATAAACTCACCTATGAAATGCTTGTGAAGTAATGGGTACTTATTATTTAAGACTTAATGTGTAATACAAATAATACAAATATTAATGTGAACTCAAATATTATATAATTGAAATATTATATGCATTATATATAATACATTAATATGTATCATATGATTTCTGCTATTTGTTATATTATTCATGATTTATTTATTCATTTGGTCTTTTAGTTATGCATCAAATATCCTTCAGCATTTACTCTTTACTAGGCAGGCTCCTAAGAAAACAAGCATAAACAAGACATGGAATTTATCATTCCTGTAATTTAAAGTACACCAGACTCTACAACTGATACTCTACAGAATTTATCCCCCCATTTCATGTGAGCAATTTGAGCAGTGTCTCTATCACCTACCAGAGGTGACGTTAATATAAATAAGTCACTCAAACTCTCTGACCCACAGAAAAATGGAGACACATTGTCACTATTTGCAAGGTGGTTAGAAAGATTAGCAGATCCAGTAGATATTCTTGCATCTATTACTAAATAGGCATTCACAGTGTAGATCTTATTAGTATATAAATTCCTACACTCTGTCAAAAAGAATGTGGACTTTCTTGAAATGATTCATAGTTTTCACTTTAACTGGAAGTTGACATGTTTTTAAGATAGCATAAACTGATATCCTAATAAACAATCTTTAATTTGTTTATATTTACTTTACCCTGTCGCATTTCATGAAGAATTTGAGATAGTTTAAAAGGAAATTATGGAAAGTGATAATAATGATGAAAATATAAGATCATGAATGTCTATATAGAGAACATATATATGTTTTCATACTTAATATTTATGGTGGATTTCAAATTTAATTCTGAGCTTCCTGGCAGCCAGCACTAAAGGGAAATATCAGTTAAACAGTCTCAGAATCTAGAATCTTCTAGATTCTCACCAGAGAAACAAAGTTTGCTTAGCATTAAACTCTAAAAGATATTTCTTAGTCAAGACTTCATGTAGGATATATGGAATGATACAGATCGTAACTAATTATTTTTGTAACAAATGTAGTTATGAATTTTGTAGAAATGTTTCTTATAATAACTTATAATTTAAAATTGAGTACTGATGTAAAAAAACAATTGAGTGATAATTTTGTGAAAATGTAGCCCAAATATGGTAGTATCAGACTACTTAATAATCCAAAAATTCTCTCTAATTTTGTGTGCATCTTATCATCCCTAATAAATTTATGTGCACGTCTGTTTATTTATAATATATATTAAAAGATATGTTATACACACAATGCGTATATAATATATATACTATGTATACCTGTATACACATATATATTTTGCTATATTCACATCAATTTAGAATTTTTTAGAGGAATAGACAAGCTTTAAAGTATCTACAACAAACATTGGTTCTTTTCTCAGACTTTCAGTGGGAGCTGGATGGTAGACAAAAGACCTGAGGAATTGCGTTCCATATTGTTAGATGAGGACAGAGGAATATTCTTGAGAAATCAAACTAACATGGTAAGTTAAAAAAAAAAAAAACAAACTAACTAACTAACATGGTAAGTTTAACATTCTATTAGAAAAACTGACCTTTCCAGGATTTTCACATTGATGGATATCCAGGGAAGTGCCCTCACCACCATATGACACTAATTCTCAAAATGGTTTACAGACAAGAATTTTTCTCAGGGAGTGTTTGGTCAATATTACATAAACCTATATACATTTGATGTTCCAATAGTAAGCTCTGTTGAAGATGTATCTTTCGAAGAACATAACACTATAATTTTCTTTATGTAAGCCCAGACGCTCATAAAGGTCTCCTAGGCCTGGTTCACATGTGAAAAAGATCATCCAAGCATTGCTACTTTTTATTCTCATAGAAATTTCCGACATTCTAGCTTACAAAGATGTTGTCTGTAGTTGTTGTCTTTTGTGTTTGCTTGTTGTTGTTGTTGCTATTGTTAGTTCCCCCTCCTTTTTAAAAGTTCTTGGCCAATCCTGATTTCCCTTTAAAGATACACTTGATGCTATTGGGGAAATGTCAGAAATAATGAAGAAAAATCCTAACATGCTGTCCAACTGAAGTCCATCTTTTGAAATGAAAAACATTCATAATGAAAATGAGTTGACAGCTTACTTGATGATATTTACAGCTGGATATGACGTCAATCGGAAGGATAGTACAGATCAATTTTAATGGCAAGCAGCTAAGCATGCTTATTGATCTGGCAGCTTGCTACTCTACAAATGGCAAAGACCATTAATATGCTAGCACCAGGGACATGGGAGAAGCATAAAACAACAAGTGACTTTGAGCCTTTAAAGTAGATAATTTAAGAGTGCTGATTTGATGATCACAAGGGAAAGTGTGAATTCATGATTTAACCTCCATTCACAACCTCTCAACTAAAAATTGATTGCCATCCTAGGAGTCATATTTCATTTGAGAGAAATTTAATATATTTCATAATTTCCTCTTGAAGCCCTTCACTTTAAGGGATGTCATTAGCTGTCTGGCTAATCTTAAAGTAGACTCCCCCCACCCCTCCTGGAAGAAGAGAATCGTTTCTCCTAGACCAGAATGACCATGTGGGTGAAACATGAATCAAAAGCATGTAAGAATATCATGTATCCCCTTTGTCTGCTTCCATATTTCCTTTCTACCCTATAAGGACAATAACATTAGTCCCTCCCTGGAATATAAAAATGGATAAGATCATGTCTATTAAGTGCTGCTAGAAGGTATTTATTTTAGGAACAGTAAAAACCATCAGCAGTACCCACACAGTAGTCAATATTACAAATATATATCTTGAATGTGGCCACTGCTATCGAGACTAAAGTTTTCCTCATCTGGAAGAGATCTGAATACTCTGCTGATCACCAAAGAAACTTTTCATTCAGACATTTCACATTGTATTTTAAGACACCTAATGGAGACTAACCAAATGGATGTTAGGTGGGCTGTCTGTAATAATGAACTTTCTAACCTCTAGAGATGCAGTACATCTGCTCAGATCAAAATGTGTTGTTTATGAAGCTCCCACACTCTGGAGACATATGTACAGTACCAATGTGAAAATAACAAGTTTCAAACTCTTAAAATGGTTCCTAGTCAGCCAGTGAGGAAGGATTAACCCTCACAGTGTGGAATGAATCCTTGTGCAAATCTGCTAATGGTCCAAATCCTTAGTAACAGTATGTGACATACAAAGACTCTTACCTGGTTTTTGTTGGAAGGGAAAATAGTAAATTTCAACCTTCAGAGCTTTGTGCTTTCCTGCATAAGTCTGAATGGCCTGTTGAGGTGAAAGTAGAGAAGAACCAACTGAAGAATTAATGGTGATTTATGATCTCTTATAATCAAGACTTTCTTCTTCTTCTTTTCTAATGCTGACAGATTGAAATCCATATTTTGTGTGGTCTTGTAAGAAATAAAAAACAACTATTAATTTTGCCAAGATGCATATTCTCTATACCTATTGGCTAATACTCATTGATGACCTTTGTAAGAAATTTGGGGCAGCCAAGCCATTTATATATCTTATTACTGATCTCCAAATAGAAAAAGGCAGTTCCAAATAATGGACTGCTCTTTTGTTTTCTAAATAACAGTTCTTTTTCTCAGTAATTCTTCCTATCACTTTGTTTATTAAAATTATTACTTCATTCTCTGAAAAATTCTGGGTAAAACAAAAACAATTTCTTGCATTGAAAGCACATATTCTATTAATATTTTCTAGGTGAATAGGGATGGGGAAGGAATCCCTAAAATGCAGACATGTAACTTATTTCTAGCATCCCTTGCTATAAAGTAACTTGACATTAGGGTTACAAATATTTATATTGCTGAAAACACTATAGAATTCAATCATTTATCAACCAAAATCCACTGAAAAGCTGAGGTAATTCTAAGAAAGCATCAAAATATGAAAAGCATATTTCATAGATTAAATAAGAAAGATGTTAAAATTATTAAAGATGCTAGAATTATATTTGTTTAATGTTAAACACTTTAAATTTAGAAAGTTTTCTAAATATTAAAAATATTAAAATGGAGAATCCCAAATAGAGTGACTATTGTTTGGTCTGCCTAACCCCCCTTCATTGGGTCAATGTAAACTGCTATGAGGGTTGGAAAAGAGCCTTTGACTTAAAGAGAGGCACTGCTCCTGGGAAATCTCATACACACACACACACACACACACACACACTCTCTCTCTCTCTCTCTCTCTCTCTCATAGGATATGGAATGAGCAGTCCTTACCCAATGACTGATTCACATGGAGATACAGAAGGTCAGCTTCTTACCTCATTATGAGAGACCAAATCTAAGGTATAATACATGCTTCAGAACTCCCTGTGGGATCAGGCTGAGAGCCATATCCTTCCTGAGATCCTTTCCCCATCATATTCTACTTCCTCTCTTCCTTTCTCCTAAGAGCATTCTCTCAATAAACAATGTCCACCCAAATTCCTTTCTCAGGCTCTGCTTCTATAGAACCCAAGCACGATACCAAGTTAGGTGCTGGATTCCCAAACACAGGGAAAAAAACATAGTTATGAGATCCTTCCCTAATAGAGAAAATCTTATCAACAATTTCATTTTGTTTCATCTCTAACAGGCAGTTCTGGGGAAAGTTTGGTGTAATAAAATGAAGCCATGGCAAGTGATTGAATTAATTACATACATTAATCAGAATTCAAATTTCCAGCTTTAGAAATTTTAACTTAGTGTGGGCTCTTACCTTGACACCAAGCCTGTTGACATCCCCTAACATTCTATTGGTGGCTTTGAGAGTTATTTCTGAACTCAACCCATAGAGATCATTCATCTTCCCTCTTCATTCAGCCTCTCTCCCACCCTATTCAATATTTTGTGTTATTTTAGCAGTATGTGTTATTGGAGCAGTACTATACACAGTAGGAATCATTAAATATTTGTTAAATCTATTCTTTTGGCTATATGAATTAATAATTGAATTCTAAGAGAGAAAGCAGGAAAAGAGCTATCTATTCAATAACTGTACAGCTAGAGGGAAAAAAAAAGGGGGGGGGGGGAATCACACATTCTCGTACAGGTACAGAGACCTGTCCCTAATCACTGTCACTGGCTCCAAAGAGGACAAGAGACAAGGGAGGATACCAACATTAAATTACTCGTGACTCTTCTTGACCCCGAAAAAAGAGAATATTTATTTCCCTCCAATTCACATATGCTGCCCAGAACTGAGCTTCCTGGAATTTCTATTAAGAATCCAGATTACATAGCAATAATTTTCAGGTGCCACAGTCTCTGCTAATAGTGAGCTCCAAAAGAAGGAAGCAGAAAAGAGACACACAGCAGTCCAGAGCTATAGAGATTTGGGGACAATTTGAATGGACATGAATGAAGATAGAATTTAAAACATGTAGAAATTTTTTTAAATGTAGAAATCAAAGTCCAGAAACCCAGGATGCAAGAAATAGACATGATCTCATTTTTCCATAAGCTAACCTCCTTTCTCTTTCAAATCCTTGATTCTGTAGAGTTAGCAGAAAATTTAATCTCACTATTGGTGGGGGAGACACACATCCTTCTTTTATAAAGTTGGGTGAGTCCAAAGAGATTCACATAGGGCCAGGATATTTTGGAGCCATGTGAGTAGGGATGTAGGGAAGAAAGTGATGGCTGCCAGTCACACAGTTTATAAATGGCCTGTACCAGACTCCCGTCCATCACACTTCCTGGACCAGTGGGTCTTCCTGGCAGGCATCTCTGCGAGGCCACCTCTGTGAGGTACATATTTTGGCCATCCCCTCCTTGAGGTGATACTACCTGTAAGTCTGCTAAACCCCTTTCACAGGAGTTTACTGGCCTCTCCACTCTCATCACTATTCTGTATCTCTCCTCCTCCTGGGCCAGGGGAACCCTTTCTATCCTAAGGGGAAATTTCTTACTTTCTCTTAATGTTTGCCTCAAAAGCACGCCCTTTTTCTTATAGTTTCAAATGTTAGTAGGCCTCAAGCTTGTTGGAGACCTCAAGCTTTGCCTGCTACTTAGTGGTAAATTTCCACTAGGGAATATGTGTATATTCCAATCTTGAACTCTATCTTCATTTATTTTCTAAGGATCATTCTCACCAATTAGAAAAGCTATTGAAAGTAGATGGCATTCTTATAGATGAGAAGTTAGTTTCATGACTAAAAAAACAGTTGATGGCCCAACTTGAAATTCATGGAAGTATGTTCATAATGAACTTTTCCTACTCATTAGGCTTCGAGAGCCCTGTGAAATACTCCCTTTAAAAGAGGTTCACCCATATTATTCCTATATATTAAAAGTCTGTTAATGGTAAACTATCTTTCACATTAGAGAGCGCCTGCCAAGTAAATTCTCAATGTTTCCAAAGGAAACAAATGGAAATAGAGAGAACATGCCTGGTAAAGATTAGGAGACAAATAACACAGGCAGCAAGTTCAAAAGATACTGGTTTAGCCTTCAGGCAACACCAACACTGGCAAGGCTGGCCACTTCCAAATTAGTTTCAAACGTTTACCATGTCAGAAGTGTAAAACAGGGGCACCTGGGTGGCTCGGTTGGTTAAGCGTCTGCCTTTACCTCATCCCATGATCTCGGAGTCCTGGGATCAAGGACCCATGCAGAGCTCCCTGCTCAGCAGGAAGCCTGCGTCTCCCTCTCCCTTTGTGCATCCTTCCCCATTCCCCTCAACCGCTTGCTTGTATTCTCTCTTTCACTCAAGTAAATAAATAAAATCTTGAAAACAAGAAACACAAAACAACTCTCTACATCACGAGAGAAATCCTTTTACTGTGTAGGAAACAGAATCCTCCATTTATAGGGGGAAAAAAAGAGTTAAAGATCTTTCTGTTTTCAACTTTCAACTAGTAAAGTTTTCAAGAAATCCTAAGAGATGGAAGGGAACCAAGTCGAAAGTCATTCCCTTTTCTTTTTGATTTATTTCAATCTCTTTTCACAGAGACAGCCATTGAGACAAGTATTTTTTATGTCAACTCACTGAGGACTTGACTGCAGCCATCGGAAAGACGCAATAATTGATTTCAATAATTAATTCCTGCTTGCCGAAGTAATGTTGCTTATGCACTCCTCCTCAGGCCCCAGTTAAAAGGAACTCAAAGGCAGGAGTGCATAAACAGCTACATTACTTTGGGGAGTGAAAGTCCCCTAACATACTGTAGATTTGGGAAGAGCTTTTAGGCCTGGGGCTATTTGAAGTTAGTTCCTAGAGAGTTTGCTTTACCTCATGTTGTCCGTGATTTTCTAAAACCAATTCAGAGGAGTAGAAAGCCAAGTGGAGAGCTCGGCACCTTTGCAACAACTGATCTCAGCTCAATCAGAAAAACCACCCTCACGCTATATTGAAAGTTCTCTCAAAAACAAAAGAGGGAGAGAAAGGGCTCTGGAAGGAAGCGCATCAGGAAGAAGGAGAGCTGAAAGTAGAAAATGAATCAGAAATGGATACCATTTTTGAGGAAAACAAAGTGGAAAATGCTATTTGGAAAACCAAATGACCCCTGGTCCCTTTTCATTTAAATGATTTCTAAAACCCAGAACCACTTCTAATCTCTAGTCAAAAATATTAAAATGGAGCTATTTTATGGTTCTTTCAAAAGAGTTAAATACACCGTGCTATCTTGCATGCCTAATATAAACAGAAACTAAACTGAATCCGTATGACAGTATTTTATTGCTTCCTCTAAGGTATTTCCACACATTTTTTAAAATAATATTTTGTATGCCTTAATATAATGATCCAAAAATAAAACTCAACTCAGATGCAATACTTTAGAATATTTATCCTTAATGGAAAGGCCGTTAAATACTCAGATCTTTGCAAATTTATCACTTAAAAATTACTTTAACCAGTCCCCCACCCCAGATTATATACCCAGCTCCCTTTGCCCCAAAATGTGTCACAACACAGGCTGTTCACTAATCGGGGAATTTACAATCCCAAACTGATTGTGATGTCAATGCTTTATTGTTAATGAAGGTCTATAAAGGACTGGGAAGCATAAATGGAAAGCAGGCCCTTGTTAGGCATGTACCATACATAGCCATGCCCAGGTACAAGAACCGACCTCTTGTTACTCCCTGGTCCCAAGGCGATAAGGTTCCTGATGTAAAGAACAGATTAAAAGTAAAACGAGACCAGATGTTTTTCCTATTAGATGGATTAAGTCAGACCAAACCTAAAATTAGGAAAACACGCAGGGCTGATTTACTACTGTGCGGTGATGGGTGGCTGCGCTGGGAACTGTGGCCAGTGGCTGCAGAGCCAGCTCTCCATTTATTAATGGGGCTCTGGGAGTGGGAAGGCCTCACCCCTGACTGCTCTAAAAATGCTGAACGAGGGCTCCAGCTTGGTGATGAAAGCTGCTGTCTGAAGGTGGACCCTGGGTAAAAACAACATTAAAATCTACTTCAAATACAGCTGACGGTACAAAGGGGAGAGGGAAATGCTCAGCCTTACTATCTTCTTGAATAAAAATATTTTAGAAATAAAAGCACCGAATTAGCCCCAGCTCCACGCATTTTTTTTCCTGAAAATACAATCTTCTTATGAGTAGGAAAATCAACTTTACTGAGTCTCACGTGGACCAAAATCAGACAGTTTAACCCCAAAGTGTTTCTTTGCATGCTGCGCTCAGAGAGTATCTAATGGAATGGGGCTCTTGTATGAGTTTGCCAGATCAACCTCCCTGAGTAGGAGTGAGGCCAGGTTTATCAAAATAGTCAGGATGTTCAGAAACTCTGTTGAAACTCCTAGTCCTTTGACCAGACGGAGCTCCTTGCCAAGAACTCAGTGCAAGAAAAAATTATTTGAAGAACAGCCTGTTATCTTGAAAGCTTATTTAAAACTATAAATTTGAAGGAAAACTTAAAAATGTGCTTTTTCAGACAGTGAATTCAGTGCAATATCAAATACTCCTTTGTACAGGTGCACTCTTGGGAAAGTCCCGAAAAATGAATTTCTTCCTAATTCTGTTAAGGTGTTCACATCCTATGTACTTTTCAGTATCTTTCAATAGGGATTTGTTGTTACTGTTGTGTGTTTTGTTTTTGCTTTCATTCTGCATTCTCAAAGCCACTTGTAATGTAATAGCAAGGCTATGTGGATACAAATTCAGACCCAGATTGGAACTCCTGAGCAGTCACTTAAAAACCACAACTTTAAAATATCACATAAATGTCTATGAGTTTCAGTTTTCTCGTTAATAAAAATGAAGTCAACATGCATCTGATAAGGTTGAGGGTAAAAAAAAAAAAAAATGCCTAAAAGAGTAAGAAGTCAGTCAAGTCAATTCACATCACAGACATGACATACGTGCCCACCCGTCTCCCTTAAGTCTACATTGCTCTAGTTCTCGTAAGAAAAAGTTTGCTGAAGAACAGAAAGCTGGCAAGAAAGCACGTCTTAAGTCTCCTCCCAAGACTACTCCCTCAGTCATGGGGACTCCTGTGAAGATTACTTCCTACTTTTGCAGAAAGTATGATGATGAATTTTCTCAATGTAAGTTGTACTTAGCCCTCAAAAGTCTATATACATCTGAAGTTAAGTAAGTGTCACTTTTTGCCAGCCAGAAGTGAGTTAGGATGACTTCTGTGTGTATTTGGCTCACCCTAGAGACAGAACCCAGTATCCCCAGGCAATCAAAGAGGTCCACATGGTGTGTTGGTAAGAGAAAAGGGAACACACACAAATCCCAATATAAGACCGATAGCTGGCAGGAGATATGTACATGGCTAGAAACCGGATGCCTAAGCTGGACCAGAAAACAGAAAGTTAAAAGAAGAAGAACAGTCATGGCTTCTAGGGAGTCAAGAAACCAAGCCAAAAGAGAAACAAAGGGACACTAAAAGGAAGAAAAATTCTGTCTGTGTCTGTCTTTCTCGCTCTCTCGCTCTCTCTCTCTCTCTCTCACACACACACAAGCTGATAGGATGAATAATTTCAGTTTTGCTTTTTTTTTTAATTTGGCTGCAAAAGGCAGATTCAGATAGCAATCTCTATAGGTGAAGTAAAATGACACAACAAATACTGTACTGAAACTTTTAAGCAGGCATTTGGGAAACCTGCTGTTTGTATTCATAAGCTGTTAGCCAGCAGATGGAAAAATATTACTTTTGTAGGAACAAATGGTCACCACCTAATTTATGGCATACACTGTCTCAAAAATATTGCTCTTCTATTTTTTTTGTGACTGAGGGGACACATCAGAAATTACAGTACAACAACAAGAGTATTTGTTGTACTTGAACATGCTAGTTTGGGACTCATCTCTGTTGTACCAATGATCAGGCACATGATTTTGAAGTGTTTGGCCTTAAAATTATTTTCATTTGCAGAACACCAGAAATGTGATGCATTCTAACATGATAGACTGTATCCCAAAATAGACATGGTTAACGCATGGTTTGAGTGTAGCGGTAACATAGTAAAATGCCTACATTATCATAATATGCTGATGGTGATGTCATTCAATGAAACTTAAATTTATCTCTCTGACTGGGCTCTTGACATTTAGTATGACTCCAGTTCTTTGGGAAAGGATGTCTAATTCTCCCAAAAAGAAGAAATCTGGCACTAGGCAGTCGAAGTTAGAGTAAACATATACCTTGTAATCTTACTTGGACTTAATATTTTCTTAAGCCTAGAATTCCTACAACTTTTTCTAGCTTACAGAGTTAAGGGCAAATTTATGTCTACTGTCAAAACACTTAATCCAGCTTTCTACTATGGTATAAACAAATGTACTTGTCAAGTGTGAGGTGGGAGTCATGGAGTTGGGGGAAAGATAGGTCGTGTATTTATGTGTTTGTAGAAAATCTCTATGAGACTTTCGTCACTCAAAAACTATAGTTTCCTTGAGAATGAGTTACCCCATCCCTAAGAGAAATGGCTCTTTGATTTAGTTACAAGTGAATGTTTCTTAGAGGTAGCTACCTTAAATATCACACAACTGAGAAGACCATTTGCAAACTAGTTCTTTCATAAGCTGTGTTCTTGGGGATAAATGCTAATTAGTTTGTGGCTTGATATAATGCAGCTCTAGAAAGCATAAACATGTCTGTAATTTCTTGAGATAGTAGTGTAGAAGTTCAGATTTTAAAGAACTATCATGAAAAGTCAGCAATTAATGGATTTTCCTCTGATGGCACATTATTTTCATTAACATTTAGAGTAGTTCTATAACATTTGGAGTAGTCCTATATTTTCCTTGTAAAAAAATCATTTTAATAGATGAAACATATTTGGTACCCATCTTTGTGAAGATTCCTAATTAAGTATAAAGTTTTACAGAAGGTGTAGCTTTTGTGTTCTTTTTACAACTGTTGCTACAGTAATCACATGGCAGACTGGGATCTTAAGAACCACCCAAATATCCCCTTGCCTCTAGACATGATGATACTTAAACCAGAAAGATGACTGTTCATGCTGTTCTTTAAAACCTCAGAGGAAGCATATAGTCGTTAGATTATCATGGTAACTATGCAATATCTGTGAGTAATATATACAACTGCCTTTTTATGGCTACTGCATTAAGAGTATTTCTGTTCATTCCATTTTAAATTCTATTCGAATGTAAGTGTGAATTCACTGTTAAATAGATACATAACCTACGTAACTCAAAGGAGAATAGAATGTCAAAGAATGAAAATTGTTCTACATGAAAATCTTGTTATATTACTTTGGCAGTATTAAACTGGTAAATTAATAAAAATGTTCAGGTGTAATTCTCTTTACGCAATGAAGTACTTCTGAAAACGTCTGCAAAATGAATCATATTGAAAGCTTTCTATTTAAAGGAATCATATGGTAAATACTTTATAGAGTAAATAATCTTTCATGCAGTCAAGTGTATTTTCTCCTAAACTGACACTCGTCTATATTCAAATTTATTTGAATATCTTAATATTCAAATTAATGGTCATGCCAAATTGTATTCAATCCTCTTCTGTTGGGCCACGAGGAAGTCAAAATTTCAACTTGATATATTTTATTATAGGGTCATTATCTCAGTCAGTTCATCCATTCAGTCTGCTATAACAAAAATACCACAGGCTGGATGGCTTATGCAACAAACATTTATTTCTCACAGTTCTGGAGGCTGGGAAATGTACAATCAAGGCACCAGGAGATGCAGTGTCTGGTAAGAGCCTGCCTCCTGACTGGTGGACAGCGTGTTCTCACAAGGAAGCTAGCTGGCTCTCTCGTGTGTTTCTTTATGGGAGAGCGCTAATCCCATTGTGTGGGCCCCACTCTCATGACCTAATTACAGTCCCATCTCCATATATCAACACATTGGAGATTAGGGTTTCAACATATGAATTGTGGGGGACAAAAACATTTGGTCCATGGCAGTTGTTCTGAAGTTGTTTATTTTTCACAAGGTATAACATCACCAGACACAAAAATTCAAAAAATATAAAGGGGACTATGGTGAAAAGTAAGTCATCCTTGTTATGGGCTGAATTATGGTCCCCTTCATAAAATTCATCTGTTGAAGTGCTAACCTGCAGTACCTCTGAATGGAAGACGGGGTCTTGAATGAGGTGTTAAGTTAAAATGAGACCAATTGGATAGGCCTGAAATCAATCTGACTGGTGGCCTTCTAAGAAGAGGAAATGTGGACATAAGAGACTTCAGGGAATGTACACTCACTAAGGAAAAACCATGTGAGGACACAACAAGAAAGTAGCCATCTATAAGCCAAAGAGAGAGGTCTCAGAAGAAATCAAACCTGCCAATATTTTGATCTTGGACTTTAAGCCTCAGGAACTATGAGAAAATAATGTGCATTGTTTAAGCCACCCTGTCTGTCGTACTTTTTTATGGTGGCCTTAGCAAACTAATACACACTTACCCCTCTCCTCAGCCACCTAATTCCCCTCCCTGGAGGCAACAATTTTAACAGACTCTTATCTACTGTCCCAAAGAGATTTTATGCACTACATCAGGCAAATACATGATACATGCATCCATGTGTAATACTTTACACTCTACTCTGAATCTTCTTTTTTCACTTAGTTCACTTCATATAAAAATGTGTTGATTTGTGGCTGCATAATATTCTACTGTATGAATATACCATAATTCATTTAGCCACCCCTCTATTAAGGGATATTCAAGTTCAAATATCTTGTTATAATAAATACTACCATAAATCTTGTACATATAGTTTTATTTGTGTGAGTATATTTGTAGAGCACATTTTTAGAAGTAGAATTTCAGGGCCAAAAGATATGTGTATTTTAAATTTTTAGACAAATTGCCAAATGCCCACTGTAGAAATTATACCAATTTAGACTCTTGCTAAAAAAACATATGTAAGTATATATTTTCCCACATTCTCACCAGCATTAGGATGTATAAAGCTGTGTATGTGGTTTCCCATTATAGGCTAATAGTATATCTATTAGTATGAATGAAATTAAGCTTTTAATAGTCTTTTTAAGAGCTGTTTATATTGGGGCACCTGGGTGGGTCAGTTGGTTAAGTATCTGCCTCTGGCTCAGGTCATAATCACTGGGTCCTGGGATTGAGACCTGCATTGGGGGGGGGGGGGTCCAAGCTCAGTGGGGAGTCTGCTTGTCCTTCTCCCTCTGCCCCAGATCCTGCTCTCTCTCTCTCAAATAAATAAATAAAATCTTTTTTTAAAAAGAGCTGTTTGGATTATCTTTTCAATAAACTATTTATATTCCTTTCTCATTGCTTCATTGGATCGTGGGTAATTTTACTATTAATTTTATAAATTCTGTACATATGAAGAACATTAGCCCTATTCTATAATACGTGTTTACAAATTACTTTTTCCCAATTTACTACTTTTTCCCATGGACATTTTATTTATTTATTTATTTAGAGATTTTTAAAATTTATTTATTTGACACAGAGAGAGAGAGTACAAGCAGGGTGAGTGGCAGGCAGAGGATGAGGGAGAGGCAGGCTCCCCATTGAGCAGGGAGACTGATGCAGGAGCTGGATCCTAGGACCCTAGGATCATGACGTGAGTAGAAGGCAGATGCTTAACCAACTGAGCCACCTAGGCACTCCACCTTGGACATTTAAATGCAAATTTATCAACTTACTTGAGATTGCTAAATTTGGTGTCACATTTAAAATGGTTTTCCTTGGGGTACCTGGATGGTGCAGTTGTTAAGGATCTGCCTTTGGCTCAGGTCATGATCCCAGAGTCCTGGAATCAAGCCCTGCATCCAGCCCTGCGTCCAGTCCTGCATCCAGCCCCATATCCAGCCCCACAACCAGTCCTGCATCAGACTCCCTGCTTGGCAAGAAGTCTGCTTCTCCCTCTCCCATTACCCCAGCTTGTGTTTCCTCTCACTGTCTCTCTCTCTCTCTGTCAAATAAATGAATAAAATCTTTAAAAAAATAAAATAGCTTTCCTCCCTGAGATTTTTTTTTTAAGATTTTTATTTATTTATTTGACAGAGAGAGAGGTCATAAGTATGCAGAGAGATGAGCACAGAGAGAGGGGAAGCAGGCTCCCTGCCAAGTAGAGAGCCCGATGTGGGAATCCATCCCAGGACCCTGAGATCATGACCCGAGCCAAAGGCAGAGGCCCAACCCATTGAGCCACCCAGGCATCCCTACTCCCTGAGATTTTCTTAAATCCATTTTCTTCTAATAACATAAATCTTTAAATCTTTGATCTATATGAAATGTATTTTGTTGAAAGGAAGAAGATAAGGAGTAAACAATTTTTTAAAATGTTCATCTCATTGTCCCAACACCTCTTACTGCATAAGAAACCTTTTTCCCCACTGATGTGCAATGTCACACTTAATTTTATATATATGCGATGTTTTAAGAAATTTCTGAATATTTGTTCTGTTCCATTGATCCATGTGCATACTCATTTGAATACCAAATAGCTTTAATTATTGCAGTATTATAATATGTTCTGACATCTAATAGGGTATAAATCTCCTCTTGACTTTTCTACTTATGAATTAATCTATTTGTGCATGTTTATTCTTCCAAAACTTCCTCTAAATCAGTTTATTTAGTTGCCCAGAAATTTTTTGGATGCCATGGAATGTGTAAATTATTTTAGAAGTAATTGATACCTATAACATATCATGTGCCTATGTAATACTGAAATATTATTTGCAGTTACAGCATTCTCATGTTTACATTAGTAGCATGTTGTTTTCTTTATGTAGATCTTGCATTTTTATTGTTTTGTTTAATGCTAGGTATCTTACCTCCCCCCCCTTTCTAAATGGAATATGGCACATTCAGGGGGGAAAATGCTGAAAGCTAAGTATAACTAGAGAAATCACACATCAAGACAGGAAAGAAATTACCAATACATAAAAATTAAACTGTCATCAGACTTTTCATTTGTAACACTTGAGGATACAAAATGGTTGAATACCAATGGAGAGAAATTAGTCACATATCAACATGGAAGATAATTCTAGACATATATCAGAGAGTAATTACTCAATCCATATCAATAATACATATGTACATAAATAATACTATAACCAAATACGTATTTGGTTATAGTATTATCATAAATAATACTATAACCAAATACGTATTTGGTTATAGTATTATTGTAATACTGTAATTACAGTATTATAATACTGTAATTGAGCCAAAAATCAGACTTCATAAGGAGGAAGGATGAAGAGGAGAAGGAACTATGTTGAACAATGAATTTGAAAAGATGGATAGACAAACAGGTAGATTAATAGAGATAGACAGATGGATAGACAGATGTTGTAGGATAAAAGGAATATGTTATATGAGTTTTTAAATATCTTCTGAAACTGAGGAAACAAACAGCAAAAAAAAAAATCTTAATTACAGTCCAGAATAAAAAAATACTAACCATCTAATTGAAACTTAGAAATCTGGATAGCGATAAAGAGAGGAAGAAAAAATGTTCTGAAACTTGAGTCGGGTGGGGGAAGGGAAGAATAGGAGAGAAGTAAAAGTATCCCAACAGTTTCATTTTTATGGAGGAATAAGAAATCAAAGGAAATAAAGTATCCTGCTTTATGTCATGATATCTTGTTTCTAAATAACAGCAGAAAAATATGTCTGAATATGAGATATGGAAAGAGGATGTAACAATGAATTAAACAGAAAAATCAAATAATTTTCAAGCTAAGCATGGGGGAAAGTGTAGAATAAATAGTAATTTAATCAGACTAACAAAAACAAGGAAAAGGAAAGAGAAGAGAGGAAAAACAGATTAAATAAATTAATAAAGATGAGAGGCATAAAATCAATGAATTGGTCTTTAAATAGACTAAATCTTCCATCAAAGATAAAAACTGTCAAATTAGGTCTACTAAAGAAAATCCAGTTCTATATAGTTTATAAGTACTATACTTAAACTGAAAAAGAAAAATTGAAAGGAGATATAAAATGAATACAAACAAAAAAATTTTAAAAATAGTAATGGCAATATTATTATGAAAGATGTTGGTATTTAATAACTTTAACTCTTATAACCTGTTTGAGTTTCATTTGTATTAATATGGAAATCAACTAAATTAAGCTAAGCAGTTTTTAGCTGTAGGTTGTCTCTCTTAGAACCTAGAATATGTTCAATCACCTGATGATATTCCAAGGGGTGGGGGGTATAAAATTCAGCATTTCCAAAACTTATTCGGTTACTTTTGTGGAGCAAAGTTGAGTGATCTGCAGATTGGCTGCAGCACAGGGTAGGGTAGGGGTGTGGGAAGGAGTGCCACATGCCATCTCCTAAGTAGAAAACTGCAATATCACTGGCTGTGGCCAGGTTGTTTTCATCCATCTCCTGGATCTTGGTAACAGAATGAGATTGTAATCTGTAAATTTTGCTGTTCTCCTCAGACCTGGTGAAAATAACTAAGAAAAAATAGGGGAAGTGTTTAAGTACTCCACATTTGATTTTTTTTTTTTTTTTTTTTTTTTTTTTTGTATAAAAAACTTTTAACTCACCTGGGATGGTGCTGAAGAGAAATACGGGAATGGATGACAGCAAGAACACAATTTAAAAATCAATATGGGCGTATCCATTCATAATAGTGGAAGCAATTAGTTAATGTCTTAGTGCCAAAGACCGAGAAATCCAAATTGCCATAATACACACCACCAACTAAAAACTGTACTATTTTAGTCTGTCTTTTTTGCCAGTGTTCGGAATGGTGAAGCGTAATCTCAGAGTGGCATTTCTAAGAATTTTGGCTTGGAAGAACACAAGAGTATGACCAACCAGGCATCAAGAGCCTTAAGAATATATATCACAGTAGGCTAAAATAGAAGAGGGAAAAAAAAAAAACAAAAACAAATAAATAAAAGGGGAATAGCTCATATAAAATTGGTGTTTTTTTATTAATAACAGGAATTTAATTTTAAGGCAGGTGGCCTCCTTCAATATGATGATTCAGAGCCAGGTCTCCCTCTGCTTTGTGGTTCCACAAAGTCCTCCTGGTCATTTGCATCTAAAAACAGAAAAGGGAGGAGAGCATGGAGGATGTGTATCTGCTTCTTAAAATCATTGGCTCAGAAATGGCATAGATCACGTCTCACTTTTTACTCACTAGAACCCAATCAAATGGCTTCACCTACCTGCAAAGAGGGATGGAAAATGTACAATAGCTGGGTGACTGGAAGAAAGAAAAAGCATAGATTTTAGCAAGCAGCTAGCAGTTTCTGCCACAAAAGTCAATGAATGTTCTGTCAAGGAAGACACTGAAGTTGAATGCGGTAATCTGAAGAATTTAAGGCAAGTAGTACAAAAGAGTCCCTGTAGGGTGGTGAACTGGAGATGCAAATAGAAGTAACAAGTATACTCTCCATGACCAAATAAATCAATAAGAGGAGCCCTACCATAAACCATAAGTAGAGCATGCAGATTCAGCAGCACAGGTGAGGACGGTCACCACCAGCACATTGAAAAGAGCTACCAGTGAGCCCCAGAAGTGACTTAAGTACTAAAAGGAGTATCTCTCTGATGCACTGAGGTCCAAATTCTATAATATAGCCAAAGGCCCTGGTGACTGTCTACACAATTAGTCAAGACAGGAGGAAAGAAAGAAAGAAAAGGAAGGAAGGAGAGAAAGAAAGAAAGAAAGAAAGAAAGAAAGAAAGAAAGAGAGAAAGAAAGAAAGAAAAACAAGAGGGAAGGAAGGGGAGGAGAGGAAAGGAAAGGAGGAAGGAAGGAAGGAAAGAAAAAAAAAGAAAGAGGAAGGGCAAGGGAAGGGGAGGGGAAAGGAATATATAAAGAAAGATGTTTAATGCTTTTAGCCGTGTGTCCACATTTCGGATAAATACATCAACATTAGATATCATACTTCCTTAACAAAAGATAATGCAGAAGATATTAAGGCCAGGATACCACACGGTCTTTGTCCCCTTCCCCAGCCCACATTAGGCCACTTTGTCTTGGAATCTGTAGTAGCCCCACCGAATTCTGCTCAAACCCTCATGACATTGTTTTTTTCTATGTTTTTTATTCTCAAATTTGTGTATAATAAAATGAAGGAGAAACTGAAAGAGAAGGACAAAGAGTTTGATTTCACTTTCTTTAAAAACACGGAAGTAAAGTTAAAAGAAGCAAGCAGTTAAAAAGAGCACACACAGCACCAGACTCAAGTGACTCCAGGGGCAAAAGGCTCTACATGTATTTTGTCTTTGTTCTCTATTCCAGTTTTAACTACATGCACAATATTGTTTGACTAATTGGACATGAACTATCAAATCAGTCAAAGAAATAGTCTAATTCATCAAATAAACAGCTTGACTTGTTTTGATCATTCAAAATCCCATGTGAATAGGGCTTTAAAAACAGTAAGACTTCCAGTCTCAAACAGGAATGTGGAAAGCTAAAACGAATTGTTTTCACCTTTACATTCAGAAAAAGATGAACAGGGCACCTGGGTGGTTCAGTGGGTTAAGTCTCCACCCTTCGCTCAGGTCATGATCCCAGGGTCCTGGGATTGAGCCCCGCATTCGGCTTCCTGCTCAGCGTGAAACCTGCTTTTCCCTCTCCACCTATGTTCTCTCTCTCTCTATCTCAAGGAAGTAAATTTTTTTAAAAAGAAAAGGAAAGGAAAGGAAAAGATGAACAAATTGCGGGTATGACTTTTCTTGAACCCATCAGAGCACTGAGTTTGCAAGACAACAGAAACGTCAAATCTAGAGGAAGACAGGTACTTGCAGGAAAAAATAAAAACAGAACTTTTGATTACCTGGGAAAGATACTCCCAAACAGCACATAAGCCACTAAGAAGATTCAGCTAGAAAATGTCTAATGAGGGGCACCTGGCTGTCTCGGTCAGTGGAGCATGCAACTCTTGAGCTCAGGGTTGTAAATTCGAGCCCCACATTTGGTGTAGAGATTACTTAAAAATAAAATCTTGAAAAAGAAAGAAAGAAAGAAAAAAAAAGAAAGAAAGAAAGAAAGAAAGTGTCTAACAAATGCTAAAACTTAGTATGGGTTAGTGTGAAAGTACAAAATCCTGGGAGGCTATAAATACAGGGGTTTTGCACCTCCTCATGGGTTATCACTCCAGGAATCTCAAAAAGAAAGTCAAAAAAATATTGAGTAATTTTGTCTCAGGGAGCTGCCTGGGGGAAAGAACAGAAGCCACTGTGAAACTTCCCAAAGGCATCTCCCTTAAGGGGAAAAATAAAAGAAAAAAAAGCTTCAGTATACACTGGGAAGACATCAGAACTGTAATCTGAAGATGCTGGTAGAAACCCACTGCAACTGAGGTAAGACAAGGAGCAGAGATAACTTCTCTTCCTGGGGATATATATGAGTATTTGCTAGGCCCACACAGCATTACAACTAGGCCTCTCTAATCCTGAGATTGAATCAAAACATAAGAATATCTCCTTTCCCCAAACACCATGATCATGCTGAGTATGCAGGAAAAATAACTGGAATATAGCTGTGGGAGCAGCTGAAGACAGTGTTCTTTGACATGGCACAAGGGGAGACCCAAAGCCAAAGATAGAAACAAGTACAGGAATCACACAGAAAAACTGGTGCAGTGAGGGTAAACGTAGCGATAACAAACTCCAAACCTACTCCAAACCCTAACTGGTTTAACACAAACATCTACACTAAAGGTTGAGCAAAAGGAAAGCAAAAGGAAATGCTCATCTCTGAGCATTAAAAAAAAAAAAAAAATCAGTATCAATGATCCTATACAATATGTATGCCTTTCAACAAGAAATTATGAAGCATTAAAAATAAAGGCTAGGAAAAACTGAAGAGACACTAAAATCATAAGTACCAGACTTAGATATGACCAGATGTTGAACAAGCAATATAAAATATCTATGAGTAATATATTAAGACCTTAAAGGAAAAGATAAACAACGTGCATTTGGATAGGTAATCCCAGCAAAGAGGTGGAAACAATAAGAAATAATCAGTAAAAACGCTAATAGTCAAATACACAGTAACAGAAATAAAGAATTTCTTTGATGGCCTAAAAATTAAACTTTATAACCAAGGAAAAAAAGTCAGTGAACTTAAAAGTTATGTCAGTAGAAATTACCCAAACATAAATACAAATTAAAAACAAAAGGTGGAGGAAAAAATACAGAGCTAGAATCCAAGGTCTATGGGATAATGTCACACAATGTAACATATGTGTAATTAAGATACCAGAAAGAAGAATCAAGACAGTAAATGAGACCAAAGAAAAATATGAAGATATAATGCCCAGGAATTTTCCAAAATTCAATGACATCAAACTACAGATCTAAGAAGCTCAGAGAACACCAAAGAGAATAAAAAATTTAAAATAAAAACACACGAAGACATATGGTATTCAAACTGCTGAAAATGAAAGTAAGAAAATCTTGAAGGCAGTGAGATAGAGAAAAACTTTATTTCTAAAGTAACTAGGATAAGAATTAGAGCAAACTTCTCATTGGAGAAAAAAAAAAAGAAAGGAGACAATGGAGTTTTATACTAGAAGTGCTTAAGGTAAAAAGAACTCTCAACCTAGGATTCTATGCTCACTGAAAATAACTCTCAACCTAGAATTCCATGCTCAGTGAAAATATCCTTCAACAGTTAATGGTAACTAAAGAATTTCTCAGAAAATAAAACAAAACACTGAGGGAATTCATTTTCATGAGACCTTCTCCAGAGAAAATGTTTAAAGAAGTTGTTCAGGCAGAAGGAATATGATATAGGCCAGAAAGTTAGATGTACACAAGTAAATATACAATGAAGAAATAGAGTACGTAGAGGTAAAATATGTTTTCCTAGTTCTTATTTTTAATTTCTACAAATCTTAAATGACTTTAAATCAATACTAATGACAATGTTTTATGTGTTTGCATCATATGTAAAAATGAAATGAGTAAAAAAGAAATGACACAAAGAACAGGAAGGAGGAATTGGGAAAATATTATTATAAGGATCTAGAAATAAACATGAGGCAGTAAAAATAATGGACTTATATAAATTAGAATTCATATTGCAAATCCTATTGAAACCATTAAAATTTGTGAAAGATGTATAAAAAATAAATAGGGAAGATAAGATGGAATTATAAAAAATGTTCACACTAAAAAATAAAATACAGAAAATGAGAAAAGAAAGAGCTAATAAAAATATAGTAAAAGGCTAGCAAAATGGTAGATTTTAATTCAACCATATTAATAATCACTGTACACTAAACATATCTATTAAATAATAGATTGTTAGATGAAAAGATAAGACCCAACTATAAGCTATCTCAAAGCAACCCACTTTAAGTATCAAGACAGATTTGTTAAAGGAAAAGGGTAAAGAAAAGTATAGCATGCAAACACTAATCAAGAGAGAGCTGGAACAACTTACACATTTTAGATAAGACATTCATCTGTTGAAGGCATCGCACCTCCTTCCACAGTTTGGCTATTGTGGACATTGCTGTTATGAACACTGGGGTGCATATGGCCCTTCTTTTCACTACATCTGTATCTTTGGGATAAATACCCAGTAGTGCAATTGCTGGGACATAGGGAAGATCTACTTTTAACTTTTTGAGAAACCGCCACACTATTTTCCAAAGTGGCTGTATCAACTTGCTTTCCCACCAACAGTGTAAGAGGGTTCCCCTTTCTCCACATCCTCTCCAACACATGTTGTTTACTGTCTTGTTAATTTTAGCCATTCTCACTTGTGTAAGGTGGTATCTCAACATGGTTTTGATTTGAATCTCTCTGATGGCATTAATAATAATAATAATAATAATGATGAACATTTTTTATGTGTCTGTTAGTAATTTGTATGTCTTCTTTGCAGAAGTGTTTGTTCATGTCTTCTGCCCATTTTTGGACTTGATTATTGGTTTTAGGGGTGTTGAGTTTGAGAAATTCTTTACAGATCTTGGATACCAGCCCTTTATCAGTACTGTCATTTGCAAGTATCTTCTCCCATCCCGTGGGTTGTCTCTGTGTTTTCTTGACTATTACCTTTGCTGTGTAGAAGCGTTTTATCTTGATGACGTCCCAAAAGTTCATTGTTTGCTTTTGTCTCCCTTGCCTTTGGAGACATGTTTGAAAGAAGTTGCTGTGGCCAATGTTGAAAAGGTTACTGCATATGTTCTCCTCTAGGATTTTGATGGATTCCTGTCTCACATTGAGGTCTCTCACACATTTAGAGTTTATGCTTGTGAATGGTGTAAGAGAATGGTTGAGTTTCATTCTTCTGTATATAGCTGTCCAATTTTCCCAGCACCATTTATTGAAAAGACTGTCTTTTTTCCCTTGGATATTGTTTCCTGGTTTGTCAAAGATTAGTTGACCATAGAGTTAAGGGTCCGTATCTGGGCTCTCTATTCTGTTCCATTGATCTATGGGTATGTTTTTGTGCCAGTACCATGCTGTCTTCATGATCGCAGCTTTGTAATATAACTTGAAATCAGGCAACATGATGCTCCCAGCTTTGTTTTTCATTTTCAATATTTCCTTGGCAATTCAAAGATGTGGTCCATATATACAATGGAACATAACTCAGACATCAGAAAGGATGAATACCCAACATTTACATCAACATGGATGGCACTGGAGGAAATTATGCTAAGTGAAATAAGTCAAACAGAGAAAAACAATTATCATATGGTTTCAGTTATTTGTGGAACATAAGTAATAACATGGAGGACATTAGGAAAATGAAATGGGGAAAACCAGAGGGGGAGATGACCCATGACAGACTATGGATTTCAGGGAATCAAACTAAGGGTTTTAGAGGGGAAGGAGGTGGGAGGATGGGTGAGCCCAGTGATGGGCATTAAGGAGGGCATGCATTGCATGGAGCACCGGGTATTATACACAAACAGTGAATCATGAAACACTACATCAAAAACTAATGATGTACCATATGGTGACTAATGTAACATAATTTTAAAAATAAATAAATAAATTTTAGATAAAACAGACTGAAGGAAAATTAAAATACTGTGAACTAAAGGAAAATGAAAATACATTATGTCAAAGTCTGTGGAATGCAAGCTAACAGTGTTTGGAGGGAAATTTATAGCATTAAATGCTCATATTAGAAAAGAATTAAGATCTAAAATTAACAACTAATCTCCTAACTTCAGAAACTAGAGAAAGAACAACAAACTGAACTATAGAAAACAGAAGAAAGAGGGACATGAAATTGCATAACACTTTGTTTAAATGTTTTTAGAAATCAGCTAGGATGTTGAAGGATTCAGGATGGAAAGCTGATGGTAACAAGTGAATCTAGCTTTATTACAAACGTCTATGACATAAACTCACTGAAGGGAGTGATGGCACAAGAATGAACTGATCTAAGTAACTTTAGAAAATGCTGATTCTACTTGACATTGGAAAAACAAAAAGAACTACACATAAACACTGTAGTTTAAATGCTACATGTTTTTCTCACAAGGCAATGAGTTAGCAATTCTGCAGCTATACATATGCCAGATTTGAACAAATAAGTAAATAAATCGATGATAATGGGAGACAGATTCCTGTTGTAAGAGAAAGAGAATACAAATGAATAAATGGAGGGGGCAAATTTGGGTGAACTGTTATGCTGGATTAGAGTCATAGATGTCAACATAAAATCATATTTATTTTAACACACTGATGGGTGGAGGATGGATGGATAGATATAGATAGACAGATGATAGATATATATGAATGTATGTAAATTTACATGAAATATTTTCTAGCATTGCTTATTGAGGGGATATAGATGCAGTGATGCCTCAGTAGCAATGAGCACATCCAGTACCCACATGCTGTTTTCTAAATATCATTCTTCAATCAGAGGAGATGTGGATCCTCTGATATCTCCTTAGAGAAAGGCTGATTCTAGAGCTAGGATAGACCTGTGTAGCAACTTATACAGCCAAAAAAGGAAGTGCTTAAAAATTTAAAATAAAAAAGGATGGAAGCATGTCAAAAGAATGTAGGAGCCAGGGTGCCTTGGTGACTCAGCTGGTTAAGTGTCCAACCATTGATTTCACCTTAGGTCATGATCTCAGGGTCATGGGACTGAGCCCTATATCAGGCTCTGGGCTCAGTACAGTCTGCTTGAGATTCTCTCTCTCCCCACCTCTCCGTCTAACCCTGCCCCCCCATGAATAAATAAATAAAATACTTTTTAAGAATAGGATGTAGGAGCCAACCTAAAAGAGCTTCCATTGGTTAAAGCTATCATTTGAACATCACAATTAATAACCATAGTATTGAGTTATAACCAAAAAATAAATGAATACCCTTGAATCAATACTGATATAAATACATGATTGAGTGAATAAATAGATAAATAAATTAAAAGTGATATCTTTATAGGAGAAATTTAAATAATATATGTAGATAGTCTTCCCTCCAAGAGGTAGAGCTTAATTTCTCTCCTCTTGACAGTAAGTTGTACTCACCACTGCCAATGATTTGAGCAAAAAAAAAAGGAAAAATAGTAGTTTGCCCTTAAACAACAAAAGGCTTAGTGGTACTGACCCCTTCTACACAGTCAAAAATCTAGATATAACTTTCAACTCCCCCAAAACTTAACTACTAATAGCCTACTACTACTGACCATAAGTCTTACTCAAAACATAAACAATTAATACATATTTTGTATGTTAGTGTATTATACACTGTATTCTTACAATCAAGTAAGCTACAGAAAAGAAAATGCTATTAAGAAAATGGAAGGAAGGGGCACCTGGGTGGCTCAATCAGTTAAGCATGTCTTTGGCTCAAGTCATGATCCCAGGGTCCTGAGATAGAGCTTCATGTCATACTCCGAGTCTGCTTCTCCTGCTCCCTCTAGCTGCCACAACCCTTCACATTGGATTTGTTCTCTTGCTCTCTCTCAAATAAATAAATAAAATCTTAAAAAAAGAAGAGAAAAGAAAAGAAAATCATAAGGAAAAGTAAATACATTTACAGTACTTTACCATATTCATTTAAAAACAAAATCCATGTATAAGTAGACCCATGCAGTTCAAACACATGTTGTTCAAGGGTCAAATATAGTTTTATACCAGAGAAACCTAGCAGACATTACCTTAGCCAGGTAATCAAGCTTAATATCATTAATAAGTCATGTTGATAACACATACTCCCTGATGTAATGAGAAAATCACTTCACCTCTATGATACTCTTCCAAAAGAACCATAACCCCAACCTAATCTCACACACGCACACACATGCCCACACACATACAAGGACAAATTCAGATTGGGGTATATTTTACAAAATAAATATCTGACCAGTACTCTCCCAACCTGTCAATGGCATGAAAAATAAAACTTGAGAAACTGCCATGAGGATCAAATGAAGAGACATGAGGACCAAATGCACCATGACACCCTGGATTTGATGCTAGAATAGAAAAAGGAATGGCAAATTCTGAATAAAATCTACTAATTAGGAGGAGTCAAGATGGCGGAGAAGTAGCAGGCCGAGACTACTTCAGCTAGCCGGAGATCAGCTAGATAGCTTATCTAAAGATTGCAAACACCTGAAAATCCATCGGCAGATCGAAGAGAAGAAGAACAGCAATTCTGGAAACAGAAAACAACCACTTTCTGAAAGGTAGGACCAGCGGAGAAGTGAATCGAAAGAGACGGGAAGATAGACCCCGGGGGGAGGGGCCGGCTCCCGGCAAGCGGCGGAACAACTGCGCACAAAATCAGGACTTTTAAAAGTCTGTTCCGCTGAGGGACATCGCTCCAGAGGCTACCCGGGGCAAAGCCCACACGGGGTCAGCGTGGCCTCAGGTCCCGCAGGGTCACAGAAGGATCGGGGGTGTCTGAGTGTCGCAGAGCTTGCGGGTATTGGAACGGGAAAGCCGGCTACAGAGACAGAGCCAACAGTAAGCTCGCAGCTCGGGGTGACCTTGAACCGGTCGCAGGCTTGGTGAGCTCGGAGCGCGGCCGGAGGTCAGGCAGACGGGAGTAACTGGGTGCGGTTCTCTGAGCGCGCACTGAGGAGTGCGGCCCTGGGCTCTCGGCTCCTCCGGGCCGGAGACCAGGAGGCCGCCATTTGTATTCCCGTCCTCCGGAACTCTATGGAAAGCGCTCAGGGAACAAAAGCTCCTGAAAGCAAACCCAAGCGGATTACTCACCCCGGCCCCGGGTAAGGGCGGTGCAATTCCGCCTGGGGCAAAGACACTTGAGAATCACTACAACAGGCCCCTCCCCCAGAAGATCAACAAGAAATCCAGCCGAGACCAAGTTCACCTACCAAAGAGTGCGGTTTCAATACCAAGGAGAGCAGCAGAATTCTAGAGGAGGAGAAAGCAAAGCACGGAACTCATGGCTTTTGCCCTGTGATTTTTTTTAGTCTTGTGGTTAATTTAATTTTTTTCTTTTTCATTTTTGGTTTTTTTTCTCGCCTTCGGGTAAAATTTTTTTTAACTGTTACCTTTTTCTTTTTTAACGATTTTTTACTAGTTTATCTAATACATATATTTTTTCTTTTTTATATTTTTCTTAGGTGTTTTCTTTTTTTTTTTAATTCTTTTCTTTTTTTTTCTTTCTTTTTTCTTTTT